>NC_052407.1:9563384-9888110 GCF_009389715.1 Phoenix dactylifera
TTAGTATAAGTTCTCTTGTAGCTGTAACACAAACACGAAAAAAGGTGGCATCACAAATGCTGATTTCCTTTGATTTTACAGCAACCTAGGGTGTTTATTCACATGTCATTATTATTTATTGTGTATAAAAGAACAAAAAACATAATTTGCTATTCTACATTTTGGGAGTGAAAGAAAAATCAATGTTCTTTGATGAATACAATCTTTGTGAGCTGCCCAGCCCTTAAAATATTTCGAGTTTTGCTGCTTATATCTTGCTCCTTTCATCTTTCTATTATTTTCATTTTTTTGATGGATAACTAACATCTGAATAAATATTAAATCTTAATAAAGCATAAAATGATCAAACAAGCTATAGCTATTTTCAGTTCATGCAATTCATAAACACTAAAATCTCCGTAGAAATGCTATAAATCATTAATCCTTATTCATTTCTTGTTATGCCATTTCTTTTTCATTTTTTTTTAAGTTAGACAATAAGCATAAAACTGTTCTTCTATTTATTTTATTTTTCAAATGGTGAATAAGTGGACCATTCGTAGGTTGCAGTATTGTTCAAATATATCATAATCTGAAGGATATTATATTTGCAACATCAAGGAAGTTCTACTTATGCAATATCTAATCGGTGCATACCTAATAGACTAGAACTTAAGAAAATAATAAAGCTACACATGCACTTAAGTTTATTCAGTATGTACAAGGACAGATAGAAACTAGATATGAAAGCTGCAGCTGCATTGGAATTTTCATACACAAATTTCAGGTTGGTTAACGATCAAGTCTTGCATGTGTTTCTGACCTACTTGAGGATATTTTAAACACACATAGAAGGTTTTCCAATAATAACAAAGTTTGTATCATCTTTACAGTAAGCATATTATTATGAACTTGCAACCAGCTACTGGATTTTAGCTTGCAAAGATTTACTGTATGAGTACAATCTAATTGCAAAAGATACCTCCTCTGGGACAATTGCAGAGGCACATTCTGGAAAACTGCTAGCTACTCCAAGCCATGCACAGCAATGCTGTGGACGTCCTTCTGGCCCAAACATTGTATTCCTAAAGACCTGTTAACATCACATTTTAATAGAAAGATGGCAAACCTCTAAGAATAGGGTACATTTTAGAAGTATATGCACGTAGAGAAAGCTGTAGTACTCATGGGATTTAAAAACCCTATAAACAGAAAACAAATGCTTACTGCTGTAAGATGATGGTGATAGAAATATAGCCTTTTAAGGCTTCCATGCTTTGACAATTGACTCTCAAGTTCATCCACACATCTGCGAGTTAAAGATTATTTTCCATTAAGTAATTGACTTTTGATGCATCATCAGTGCAATTTAGTGAGCTGGAATATGGAGTAGAGCTATAATCAAACAGGAATTGTCTGGAAAATACATCATAATCAAGGTAAATCTGTTGAAAATTAGAAAAGCAAATCTTTGGAAGTTGACAACTGTGTTTTCCTTTTTCTTTCTTTTTCAATGTAAAGAAAATATTCACCGCATTATGTTTGATAACCAATAAATATTTCTAGAATGTTATCCTTGAGGTATAAAAAGTATACGAGATTCTAAGAAGCTCTGAGTGTTTTGCCAAAGCTAATCTGCAATTATTGAATATCGAGTAATAGCAAATATCACTAACATAAAAAGGGTATCTTGAACAATTAATACTCTGCATTGAGCTACAGATCTGTTTGTGCTCAATGAATTAACGAATGTATCAACAGTAAGCACATGGAAAACTCACTCCATGGAAGATAAAGTTTGATATAGGATATGAATACGCAGAACTTGAACATATTTTTGCTACGGCAGTTCTGAAACTGCAGAGAAGGAACACTGATATTGGACTGAATTTGACTGAGCTTCATAGGAGTTATTTTCTACCACTGACACATGACACTGGGGTACTTCTACGGCCTCATTGTTGAAGCCCTCTATCTCCATCAGGCTGTTGGCTGGATACCCCCTCCCCATGGAGTGGTCAACATTAATTTCGATGGATCAGTTAGGGATGATGGGGATGGAGCTGGATATGTTCTTAGATATCATCTCGGCCACTTGCTTGTTGCTGCTCCTGTAAGTTTTCATGCAGATCTGTTCCAATGGCAGAAGTCCATGCTGCTTGGGAGGGCTTCAAGGTGGTGATGTAAGACAACCTTGATTAGGGAAAATTCAGGGATGTTTAATGGGTTTGTTTTGGGCTAAAAAGGTAGGAAAATTGTGTAAGAAGCTAGGGTTTATGTTGATAAATGGATGGGGAGCGATTTGGATGCAAAATAGAAGCAGAAAAGATGAAGTTTTGAGGGTTTATTGTGAACTGAAACGGGAATAAAAATTTTGTTGTTTTGTGTAATTGAAGGCTAATTGATGGATGGATGGCTATGGGTTTTGTTGCTTTTGGTTGCTAGGGTTTAGTGGGGATGGAATCAGATTTGAATTTGAGGTTTCAAAGTGCTGTAATTAAAGAAAAGGAAGAATAAAGATATATTTTTTAGGCATCACACCAGGGGTTAGAATTGCATCACACAACTCGAAAAAAAAAATAATTGCTTAGAAAAAATCTATGAAATTTTGATTGCATCTCAATAATGAGAGATTACAACCCTACTTATAAGGTTCTAATACTTTTACTACTAGGAATTGGACTCTAAATAACAAATCTATAGTTTTGACTAATAAAACCTAACTAAAGACCATAAATAAAGCTCCAAAAACATAAATAGACCTAACATACTACCCATGGGCTATATGACAGCCCATGTCCAGAAAATTTGGAAAATTACAAAGGTGATGCCGAGAACTCTTTACTACATGACTTGCACATGAAAAAAAATTCCAAAATACTATTGTAATTTAGAATTTATATAATAGGTTTTCTTTCAAAGTGGCATTTCCAGCTCTTCAGTGAACTAAAGTATTATTTCATTGACTGCAGTTATCCCCAACTAAAAATAATTTGCGGTCAAAAGTTTCAATTTAGTGAGTTTTGAAAGTGATCCTTTTTTCTTGCCATCGACTTATTTTAGAACTAATACAATCCCAAGACAAAATGCAACAATTTATACAATTTTTTTACAAATAGAGATTTCCAGTCACTTGAAAAAAAGCATTTAAAAAAAAAGATTGACAAATTAGATGCATTGAAATAAATTCCTGAAAGAATTACAAATCTAATACCTGGACCAATTATATGCAGCATTTCCTTCTGATAACAAACCTTCCTTTCCGGTAGATACTGTTGCCTTCTCTAGGTGTCTAATATTTATTGACGACCTTGAAGATGTGACAATCATTAAAATTGACAACCAGTGCCTACGCAAATCCTACAGTAATAAGACAACCCAATAGTCACTCACAGACATGGATGTAGTAAGAAGATATTCCGAACTGTTATGGTTAACTTTACAAATAATGCATAATGTATTAATCCAATCATGAGAATACATATGAATGACGGATAACAAATGGCTATAATTGATCATATCAGTCTTCTGATCGAGATAGTAAACAAGGATAATCTGCCTACATATAAATATAATATGTTCTGTAAATACAAACATAATAAACAGAAGATTAATGAATATATTCATGCCTTTCTTATATCATTATGCCTTTGTGCTTTTACCGTCAATCAAGAAACCAATAGATCACCATTTGAATGCTTCTATATGGATTCCTGATATTCTTGAGACTCCTATAAAAATTGAAGGAAATGGAAGATATACAAAAATTTCTAAAGAATACAGCATATGGACTTATGGAGTTTGATGCATTTTCATGTTGCAAAGGAAATGCTAATCATCTACAACCATTCTTTTATCTCATTCTTGATAAAGCAATTCTAGATCTAGAGGCCTTTTAGAATATTGATTCATCTACATGTTCAAAGTAACAAACTTGAAAATTAATAATAACAAATTCAATTCCCAACGTTGTTTGTAATTTTTGGCTCAGAAAAACACATGCACTCTTACATATTTCTATAAGTCTTAGGACAACTACATCCCACGAATAATGTTTCTCATAGCAGGATCTAGAAAATACTTTAACATTAAGTTTCACAACTAGGGAAACAAACCGACCCAAACCGGGCGGTTCAGTCTGTACAAAACCGAACTGATGCTAACTTAGAAGAGTTTGGCTGTGCGGGCTTGTTCAGCCTATAAACTCTCCCCTCGCCCCCGACGACTTCTCTTGAAGGTCTTCCATCTTTTGAGATGCTACGATTGTGTCCTAGCTTTGCCGATAACCTCTCTCTCTCTCTCCTTCTCTCTCTCGATGCCAGCCACCACTGTCATCTCTCTCTCCTCTCTTCCTCCCTCCCTCTCCTTCTCTCTCTCCTCCTCTCCATTTCCCCGCCGAAGCCCTTGTCAACCATCCCCATTGAAGCCCTCATCCGGTGGGTCTCTTTCTCTCTGTCCCCCTCTCTCTCTCTTCTCCTCTCTCTCTCTTCTTCCCTCCCTCTCCTCCCTCTCCCCCACCTTCTCCCTGTTTTGATATGTTCCAGCATGGCATAGTATAGACCCATACCATACCGTACTGGTAGCCGATCGGTACGGGTCACAATATAGGTTCGACAAAACTTGGTTACAACAATTGTCTCACCCCTACCGGTTCGGCGAAACTTGGTCAAAACTAAGATTGTCTCACACCTCCAAGACAATATGGCTAATTCATCAGTAACTAGGTAGAACAATTTCTAGTCAGAACAACAACAAAGAAAAAAAATCAGGATGATGCAGACAAGAAAGAAACACGGGAAGGTAATGTTTACTTATGCTACACCAACAGGGAATCAACATGTGGAAGCTGACTATAACAGCCAATCAAAGACTAACAAAGGCTACTTGCTAGGGCATGAGAATTAGCATTACAAGACAGCTACATCAAAGGTGTTTATGGCCACCAGAAAATTCTTTACTTCATCTCCAGTAAATGTTCACAATATTATGGTTTTACTTTCAGACTTTAAACGTTACTTACATATCCCAGGTAGACAATCTTTAAAGTATTTTAGGACATTTTGGTGACACTACGCATCTAGGCTGCGAAAGATCCACCTGGTTATGCTATGATTAGCTACCTTTGGATGTCAGAAAAATTGATCAGTCACAACTTCATAAACAATGAATTATGACAGGTGAAAAGCCTTTTATTCTCTTTACACCAAAAATAAAAAGAACAGATAAAACTCGGAATAGTAGTGCACAGTTTTCTTACAGATAGATCACATGTAATAGCAGATATATTTTCTCCTTGAGGCTTTGGTATGTTCTCAAGACAATGAACAATTTGCTGAAAGAGGCCCTTCAAGGTGGTATCTAGATCTAGAGCCACCATACCCGGAGTGCCAAGTAAAAATCGAATTCTTCCAGCACAAGATAATAAATATGATAGTGCATAACCCTTTATTCCTGCAAACAGAAAAGCTCGTTATCAGTTATCCGATCCAGATAAATTTCAATAAGATATATGTAACATAAATTTTGATTTTTTCCATGCATAAAATCTATTATTTGAATTAAAAGATATCTTTTGAGAATATTGTTTGAAGAAAATTACACGTGCAGAAAATCAACATTTCAATCTAGTATAGCCTCAAGAAATTTATGTTTCACCTAACTTCTATAATCTATGCATTCTCATTGGCAATGTAGCATGGTGCTAGAGAGTAGAGACCTTCTCAGCACCTGGAACTTGAAGGTAGTTGTAAGGATATAGCATGCTATACCAAGACAATCATTAAATATTAAGAAATCTGGATGATTAAAATATCGTGAGCATCAGAAATAGAAGTGCTAAAACCTCCATATGAATATATATATAAGCTTTCGAGGTGCCTAAGAGCCTGTTTGTCCCAAAAAGGGTGCCGCATCTGCTTTTCTCTTTCAAAAGAAAGCACTTTTGAGCAACCTAAATGTTGTGGTTTGGATCTTTCACTAAATCAGATTAATACCTTTTATACTTTTGACAAGTTTCTTAACAACTTCAAACCAATTTGCTGTAATTGCATCAGCTTACATCGTAGCTCTTTCATGTAAACAAAGTTGAAAAAAGGCTCCTGTCTCAAGGTCAAATAGGACACTTCCAACAGCACATTAAAAGGAGGCACCCACTTCAACTTATATTTCATCCCTTGGGTTGAAGATTGGTTCACCAAATTGAGCGGCTTTGATTGCTAAAGGATCAATATTAAACGAGTTGAGGATTTCAAAACTTTTCAACAAAACCAAGTTCTGCACTTCACATCCTATGTACTTATACGACATCTAATAGTTGTCTCCACACAGACCAAATGATGATGCTTAATGAAACCTTCCATCTTGATTATATATCTCATCTTTCAAAGTTTTAAAACGCCACACTTGAAAGTTGAAACTATAACTAAAAGATATATTTTCTATTAGCAATGCCATTTCTTTTCTAAGAAGACACAGCGAACAGGAAATGGGTGAGAAGAAATGACTAATTTTCCAATTAGAGCTTGACAACTCTAGCCAGGTATTGTTTCTATAAAGCCTTGTCATAGGCTTGCCATTGCCATGTGTCTCAAGAAGATGCTTAAGGGACATTTTATGATTCATGGAAGAGATTGTCTGGAGCTAGAGCCATAGACCTTGCATATTGAGGATCACATAATAGAGTCTTTGGGCCTGCTCTTGACATTATCCTAAAGGCATTTTAATGCAAATTGACAGGTGCAAGTTGTGATCTAGGTGTGAAAGGCCACCAAGAATGAACCTGGACCATTTTTTCTGACACTGTAGTAATTGAAAGAAAGCTTCATCAAACTTAGGTTGGGACAAATTTGTAGATCAAACATTTTTCATCGAACTTGACATCAAGTAAATATCAGGTAAGCCTTTTTATGAACCAAGAATTGCTCTACTCAAAGTCCAAGAGAAGAAATGACAATCATTTAATGCACAAATAAAAATTTAGTAAATTAGTTTGGGTCCAGTCTTAAGGTGTTCTAGGTGCTATGGGCAACTGAAAGTATCTTTCAGAAGATCTGTCTGAAACATCAGCAGCTAAACATGACGACTGGAACTGTGATAATTATTGATAATGACTTGGCTGTGGAATAGAATGGATCAACAAGTCAGTGCTAATGTCATACATAGCTAAAGACATATGGAATGCTGTTTGTGACATGTACTTTTAAATAAAAATGCGTCACACATCTATCAACTGTTTAGAATATTTTCTCACTACAGCAAGGTGATAAATCACTGAGTGAATATTACAGTTCACTGAGAGGAATGTGGGAAGAGTTGAATTTGTATCAGCCCTTATCTAGTGATATTGAGCAGCAAAGTAAACAAGCAGAGGAATTTCAAGTGGCCAAATTTCTATTCATGGACAGACTTTGGCGAGTGATAATCTGCCTAGTCTAACCAATGTAAATGCCAGGCTCCAATGAGTTAATTTATCAGTATCTCTGTCATGCTCATCTGCCAAAGCATCAACTAGTTCTGCTCTCATTTCTTCTGGTGGTAGAAGTGACAGTGGTAGAGGATGTGGAGGCAATAATACTGGACAAGGTCAAGATTCAAAAGGATGCGAAGATGTACACATCACAGTAGAACATACCAGACTTGACAAAAGTTGGGAAAAATATTGTAAGCCAAGCTGGACAAACCAAGTTACCTATACTCATGTTGATGATGAAACACAACAGTTTACCAATCAGATGGACAATAGTCTGTTATTCCTAATGGAGATTCAGTTACTCTCACACATGAAGAATACAAGAAGCTCATTAAAAAAGCTGCTTCTTCTAGTCAGCCATCTGCAGCTGCTACTTTTGTCCAGTTGAGTTATACCAACTCTTCTTTCGTATATGTGTGCAGCAACCACAATGGTTGATTGCACTTGTGTTGTGTTTCATTTGTTCCCTTTTTTTGACATAAACGTGCAAAGAGTGGTGTTTCTGGTGTCCCGAAGTTTGCTTTTAGTTTATATATATTCTACATGTCCTCTGTCAATCTTCCACTCTATTAATTGTGCACCAAGTTGCTGATCTGCAAAGTGAAAGAATGCCTTCAGGAATTTGTGATCTTCCCATCTATATTTGGTGTGTGGAATATAATTATCCTTATGGCTGATCAAGTAGACAAAAAACCTATATCAAATACCTCTGGTCCTCTGCAAAATTTGTAGGGATGCAGATTACAGTTTTTGAAACTGTATGGGATCTTACCAACTTACCTCCTTGCAAATAGACTATTGGATGCCGTTGATGCTACATTGTGAAATATTAACCAGATGGAAGAATTGAAAGACTCAAAATTTGCCTTACAGCAAAGAGGCACACCCAAAAATATGGTATTTATTATAATGAAACTATTTCTCCGGTGGCCAGATTACACACTGCTCATCTAGTTTTTCCAATTTCAATTAACTTGGATAGGCATCTCTTCTAGCTGGATAACAAAAATGCATTTCTACATGGTGACTTATAGGAGGAAGTTTACATGGATCAACCTCTGGGGTTTGTTGCTGGGGAGTACGGCAATGTATGCAGATTGAAGAAAACATTTTATGGTTTGAAACGGTCTCTTAGAGCATGATTCAATAAATTCAATGAGGCTATGGTGAAATATGGATTCAAAATATGCCATTTTGATCATTCCTTATTTGTACAGAAAAAGACATCTGGCATCACTATTCCTTGTATATATGTCAATGATATTATTGTTAGTGGTAGCGATCATATTGGATATCTTCTGTAAAGGATTATCTAGAAAGGATATTTCAAACACAGGATCTTGGACAGTGGCGCAATTTTCTTAGGATTGAAGTTGTTTGTTCAAAAGGTAGCTTAAATTTATCCTAGAGAAAATATGTGATAGATTTGCTTTTGAGAATGGAATTTTAGGAGCAAGTCCAGCTGATACATCTGTGGACTCAAATATTTAGTTGATAAAGGAAGGAGACTTGCTTGAAATCTAGGACAATATCTATTTGACCATCAATCATCCAGACATTACCTTTGCTGGAGCATGGTCAGCTAATCCATGCATGCTTCTAGGAACTCCAATTGGAAAGTTGCATGCTGAATCTTGTGATACCTTTAACATGCTCTAGGAAGGGAACTGATCTACAGGAAGTATGGTCATGTAGATGTTGCTGGTTATTCAGATACAAATTGGGTAGGTTCACCAAGTAATAAAAGGTTTACTACTGGATATTGTACATATGTTGGAGGAAATTTGATTTCCTGGAGAAGTTAAAAACAGAATGTAGCAGCAACTGGCAAGACCAAGTGCAGAAGCAGAAGATAGAGCAACAGTTCATACTGCATGCGAATTAATGTGGGCAAAAAAATCTGTAACAAGAGTTAGGCTTCACAATAAGTAAGCCTATGAGGATGTTGTATGACAATCGAGCAGCAATTTTTATTGCCAGCAATCCAGTGTGTTTTGAAAGAACAGAACACATAGAAGTTGATTGTCATTTCTTTCGTGAGGTTGTTATAACCAAGGAGATTATACTTCCATATGTGAAGTCAAAAAATCAGTTGCAAGATCATTTCACGAAAGCATGAGCAAAATAGATTTCTGATTCTATGTGCCAAGCTGGGCATGGATCACATCTATGCTGCAGCTTGACAGGCAGTATTACATAGCCTAATATAGTTGTCGTCTTTCATTTTTTAGATGCTCCTGTACTAGAGAGGTAGTTTAGTCTTTTAGAAAATTTGCTCATAAAACTTATTTTTATTGGAAAATCTAGTTGTCCAATCGTTTATTTCATTAGAGCACAACAAATTAGGAAATCTTATAAATAGCTTCCATGGAACAGTGCTATTTTTTTTATCTTTTCCATTTTCTTGGTTTTCCACAGAACAAAAGATACCCTTGGTACAGTCACAATTTCCCTCAATAATGTGCAGTTGTTTTGGAACCTACAATCATTGATGCTATCTACATGATTTGTTGGTTATTCTTGGGGTTTCTTGGCATTGTTGGTACCAAAGCTGGACTTATAGTATAGGAGCATAGCTTAGAATTAATTTAGCGTTCTCTTTAGGATCATTATGAATGTCAATACAATATGCGATGAACCCTTGAAGTTGGAGTTGGAATGCTAAGCTTTCAATTTATAAATCTTTGATTATCGGGTGAAGTTTTGTTCTTATGTAGTTGATGAATTTAGCACCATGTTCTCTCAATTCTAATAATGTAGTAGGTTGATTAAGGTAAAATAGTGGAAAAAGATTGCTATTATTATTCACAAATAAATAATATAAGCAAGCATAAAAATAAAAATTTAAAACTACTTCAATCTAGAGAGCTATTCCTTGAGGAAGATGATAGCAACGCAGAAACATTTTCTGAACTATGAATCTAATTTAAATTTGAAGAGAGCTCACTGGCTTACTGAAATTCTCTAAGAATTATTTGTAAAACTACTCTCTGTTCTCGATTCCTCTCTCTCTCTCTCTCTCTCTCTCTCTCTCTCTCTCTCTCTCTCTCATGGACAGTGAAAATTCTCAATTTGGACTTGGGAGAATGTATGATTCCTATTTATGCATATAGGCTAGAAAGTTCTCTTCTCCATTTAAATTGTTGCATTTTGGTAGCTATGGTCAAGCTAAAAATATTGCAACCATAGAAAATAATATCTGGGTGGTTACCTCCCAAGTTATCTTGAAGGAGCATATAGTGGAGACTGAAATTCGTTAAAACTTATTATCAGCATTGAAATCAAAAACAAAATCTCCGGATTTAGCTAACTGAGAGCTGCCATGGACAATAAAAACTGGAATTGAAGTTCTTAAGCCCTTGTTAAGTTATTAAATAGACCCCTGTAATTTTTATTATTATCTTTCGGTTTCCTGTATATTATCTAGTCAATTAGGTCACTTGCTTGAGGGCCTAGCAAGCCTTATTTTACTTTAATGTTACTTGGTCAACAAGTCATCTCACATGCCACTTGCTTGAGTGCCAAGCTTATTGTATTTTAAGATTAGTTTCCTACTAGACACCATATTTGGCCATTAATGCTTGCTAGGGCATGAAGCAATGGGCAGGTTTGCAAGTAGTGATTACCTTTCAGTCGAGGAGCATATTTTTCATATATGACTTTTAAGTTATCTATAAAGAGATCATGTAATGTTGATGAATGAAATCAGATTTTCTCATGCGAGTATCCTGTGCGATGCAAAATGGTGCGAGGCCCAACTTCTTTATATCTTTCTCTTCTCTTCTACTTCACCACAACATTAATTTTCCTTTTTTCTTTTACATATTCTTGATCTGATTCACCTTCTTGATGCAAAAGCCCAAGCCCTACCCACTAAATCCTTAAAACCCTATAGCTATCCATTCCACCTTAAACCCTTTTCCACCTTTCACCATCATGGCCCCAAACAGACCCTTCTATCCATCACAAACCCACCTAAACCCTAGATTCTAGAGGCTGTAATGCTTCCTCACAGCAGCAACCTTGTTTAAGCCTTTATTGGTTTATCCACTCCTTGGTTCCCTACAACAGGACTACTAAGAGCATTCCTAAGCTGATGATTAAGTGAGTAATCTGTACCACACTGCTGATAGGATTTGGAGAGGCTTTTAATACTTGAAGGTGCCTATCAGGTGATGAACGGATACCCTCCATAAATACTTCTTGAATATTGCTCTTGCTTTGGTTTTCTACAGCAAAGTAGTGTTCTATTTGCTTAAATATTCTAAATCTGATCTCAGCTTTACTTTTCTAAGTTATCATTTTAGCAATAGATTGCATCACCTACTAGGACCTTTAACATGAAAGTTTTTAAAAATCGAATGCTTTCAGTTGTTGCTTAAACATTTATGCATATCATCATCTTAGACAGCATATAAAACCTAGGCCTTTAGGTAGGGGCATGCACAGTTCGGGTTGGGTTGGTTTAGGGGTATTCCTGAAATCGAACCGACTTAAATCAATTTTCTAAAACTACAACCAAAACCGAACTAATCATATGCTAAAATCAGTTCAGTTTATCGGGTTGTGGGCTTTTGGGCTTTTATCAAATGAGCAACTAAACTGGATGGGCTAAATGGGCTTTTGTCG
The DNA here is from genome assembly GCF_009389715.1 of Phoenix dactylifera. Classification (NCBI taxonomy): domain Eukaryota; kingdom Viridiplantae; phylum Streptophyta; class Magnoliopsida; order Arecales; family Arecaceae; genus Phoenix; species Phoenix dactylifera. The sequence goes on from NC_052407.1 coordinate 9,575,461, forward strand.
ATTTTTGTGAGGATGGGCTAAATGGGCTCCTCACTGAGTTTTAATGAGGCTTGAAATTATTTGCAAACCAAGTCAAACAGTCCAACCCATCTGTCATCCATCTTCCATCACCTTCTCCGCATCCTTCACGAGGCTCCACATCCTTTCCATTTTCTCCCCATCCTCCTCCCCATCCATGATGGCTGCTAGTCTCTCAAGTCTCAACGGAAGCCTCCACCACTTCCACTTCCCCGACGAACCCCTCCCCAAGCTTATCGAAGACCTCCGTCGAGACCTTGATGAAGGACTCCACCTATGGAAACTTGCCAGAGATCTTGATTCTGATCACATCCACCTTCTCTCTGCCTCCTAGAATTGCCGCGATGGCGTCGAAGACCGCTGCCAAGACCTTGTTGAAGGCCTCCGTCCATGGAAACTCACCGGAGATCTTGATCCATGTGAGATCAACCTCCTAGAACCGCCATGATGATGCCAAAAAGCCAAATGGAGACAACTTCCACAGGGTAGATCGCCTGGTGAACAGTTGAGATCTTGCCATATGGGGTGTCGATTGGCATGATAGATGTAGCCAGCTCATCGGAAGGACTTTGCTCCAGCAAGAAACGCCTTTAGTGGGCAAAGTCCCAAGGAGTTGGAGCCTTGGAGGAGGAGGCATGGGAGAGTGACTCTGCTCCAATGATGATGAGGAGAGTGAACAAAGTCTCGAACAACGATCCCAAGCAGTGAACACATGGAGCAGGGGGAGATTTAGGAGGAGGAGGAGAGTGAACAAAGTCTCGAACAACGATCCCAAGAGTGAACACATGGAGCCTTGGAGGAGGAGGCATGGGAGAGTGACTCTGCTCCAATGATGATGAGGAGAGTGAACAAAGTCTCGAACAACGATCCCAAGCGGTGAACACATGGAACAGGGGGAGATTTAGGAGAAATGAGAATACGAGCCACGGAAGGATCGAAGGATTGGGGGCGGCTGCAGCTAAGGCTATTGATTCAAGTAAAATGTACCAAAACTTAAACCGAAATCGTTGATGAACCAGATGAACTAAACTATTGATGAACCAAGTGAACTGTGAACCATTTTATATACATATACAAGTCAGTTCAGTTTAAGTTGTTTTTTTTAACTTAAACCAAAACTGAACCGATTTTTCCGATTCTAAAATTTTCCAAACCAAAACCAAGCCGAATGTGGAAAAACCCAACCCAAACCGAATTAACTGGTTCGGGTTAGTTTTGCAGTTTGGTCGGTTTTCTCGTACACCCCTACCTTTAGGTTGTCCTAAGATAGCACATATGAACACATGGATAAAATATATAATGATAACATTTAAGTTTTGGGCTGACAAAAAATAGCCATCTAAAATTAGATGTGACATCGATGTGACAACAAAAACTCTTGTCACTAGCTCGTAAAGTCTACATAAAATTTTGTAAAGAGTCACTTATGCCTATCATGTACAGAAAATGAGCTTTCGAAATTCAGTCAATTTCCAATGGAGAAGATAGACTTCTTTATGGAAGAGCATGATAAGCAATTAACATTTGCTTTAACGAAGATGTTAGGGTTTTTTATGAATCATAAGCATCATGTGGTAGTGAAAGGAAAGCCAGGCTTAGAAATTTTTCTGCAACAGATGCCATATAGAAAATAGTAAGAAGGGAGAAAAAGAAAAGAAAAAGAAACCTTAGGATATAAATCAAGGTTCGCCAAACCGGCAAGTTTGGAGCATACTGAACTGGACTAGTTGGAGATCGACACGGTTCAAGCATTTAATATAAGACAGCCAGGTTCCTCGTGCAACTCAATTCCCCCCTCTTCCATCGCCATTGCCTGCGTTCAAGGGTTCGGTAAGTCCCTCTCCTTCCCTCCCTCTAGCTCAGGGTTGGGTCAGGGTTAGGGTTTCCCTCGCCCTCCCCCTTCCTCCTTCCCCCGCTCTCCCTCTCCGCTCTCTCTCTCTCTTTCTCTCGCCTTTTCTCCCTCTCCACCTCCCTCTCTAGCTCTTCTTGTGTTGGTACGCCCAAGAACAGCAAGTATGGATCCATACCGTGCCAAACTGCCAGCTAGTACCCCTCCGGTACCGATTCCTCAAACCTTCATAAATATAATCGAAATGGGCTTTTTTGAAAATTAAAATAACATAACATTTCTAAAGAGGCCAAAAACTTGTTCACTTCTTTGTTTGATAAATTATTATGGGGTGGAATCAACAAGCATGTTTCTTCCAAAAGAAAATTATGTCCCCAAGCTTTCTGAAAAATCAGAAATCTAGGGGTATCTTTTAACTCCCACACCTGACCCATCGTCCTGTAATCATCTCCTTATAACACTCCCCCTTTTCAGTTTTTTCTCCTCTTGTGCACCATACAGGCCCTTTTGGTGTTTGTTTGTAGCACAGAAAGGGTCTTCCCTGCATTTTGAGACTTTTATGGGATGGTTGAAAATGCATTTTATATGTATAGGCAGGGTATGCCGAACCAGACCGGGCTGGAACTGGTACTGGATCAACGTGGGATCCGGTACCGGAAGTTTTTATTGAAAAACTGGCCGGTATGACTACCGTACCGGTACGAACCCGGTACGTACCGGTCCGAGCTGCCACCAGTACGCCGACCGGTACTGGTACGGCGGACCTTACAGTATAGGTTTTGTGAACAGGCGGGATAATAGGCAAATCATGCTCCTTTAAATAAATGCAAATACATTCTTAGCATACTTGTGAAAACTGGAAAAATCAGCTAATAATTTCTCAATCTAACCTGTCATATATTTGCGAACTAAACAGCAAAGCTTGTCCATTCCATCTAACAAGAAACCAAGAGTTGAATCTGCTGCATCCTGCAATCAATAATATTAATATTATACATGGACAGAACATATGTACAAGGAGACAGCATGATGAACTGCAGAATGATTATTGATGTGCAGTAGGATTGGAAACTATATGCATTATGCAACTTACAATGTCAATAGGTATCACCCGTGCTGTTTTAGATTTTGATGATGCAATACCAACATGTTGGAAGTACCAAATTATCTCACATTGAGCCAAAGCAAGTGCAGAGAAAACCATCTGTACAACTTATAGACATCATAAAATGTAATAAGAAAACTACCATCTAAAAATCATCAAAACATGAACAGGCACACACCAACATGCAAGCTGATGCACATGCGGACATACCTAGAGACCGATACCAAAACAGAAACAGAGAGAGGGAAATTAAAACTTTCATATCAGACACACATACACTATAGACAGTGACAAACAAAAAATATTTGAGCTAACTACTTTTGGATTTTATACATTATGCTATAAGATTATCATGGTATACCTTTCAACCTTAATTCCTTTCCCAACTTCTCCCTGATGCAGGAAAAGATCAAATTTGTTGATCTAAACGTCCAATAGAGTATACAATCAGCAAGTCTAGGGTTTCTAAAATTCTTCTATGATTTTGGTGAATTTATGGTTTATTGAACCTTTTTCTGGGTATGGACTCAATTATATCCACCAGGGAAACTTCAGGGGCTGCCGTTCCTGACCAGGTTTTCTGCAATTTGCAACCATTTAGCAGCTAACAAGCTACATTTTCTTACCAGTTGAATGTCCTAGCGTTCATGGGAGGCCCTCTATTGCCTCCAATAACCCTGCCAATAAACTGATAATTCTAAGACAGTTTATCCCAGATTGGTGACCAGTTGTAAATACTTTCTCACTCCTACTTAGCCTAATTGCTTAAAGTAGTGCTCTCTGGAAAGGCCTATTATCATGCCAAAAAAAGGCTTGTGTTATGAAGATAATGACCAGAAAATAAAAAACGAATCATCCAGGAGGTTTAATTTCTCAATTTTCAGTTTCAGGTGAAGGCTTTGCATACAAAATTTCAGGTTACAGTATTCAGATGGGTTTTAAAAAGTATTTAAATGAGGATCTATAAAAGATAGCAAGATCATATCTACAAAACTAATTAGTTGAGAAATGATTCACGGGGTTTAGAAAATGGAAGCAAAGATAAAATGCGGACAGGAATTATGAAAAATGCAGCAACCTACAAGAAAAAGAATACCTAACAAGCATTGGTACAAGTCAGCAAGTTCACAAGTGGTTGAGACAATGGTGGTTACAAGAGGACTAGAAATAAGGAAGATAAACATTCTGCAAATAGCATATGGCTACATCATCAGTCATAATCTGCCTGTTCCATCCAAGCTTCCAATCTTCCAACTTACAGCTTTGTAGGAAGAGAAATTACAAGGGAATAACTCAAGCATTTTCTTCCCCATCAATATGACAAGACCAACACTAGTGACTCACTCAAGAAAATTGAACAGCAAATCATTTGCAAGTTTAACCAATGAATAAGTAGCAATCACAGTTGTAAATTTATTGCATGAGGACACTGCAACTTTAGGCAAACAAAAGTTTGAGGATCTTTTAAGGGCCCATATAGCATAGTAAATGCAGTGGGTATTTCACCGCTAATTCATGGTTAGATATTTTGCATACTGTATAGATCCATAGATATGAACAAAAGGATCAAAAAATCAGATCTGATGATATAGATCCTGAAAATACCATCTACGTTTGTTTGTTAATTAGAAAAAGCTATTTCTTTATATGTTTGCACATGATATCAGTTTTAACTCTAGTATTATATCAGAATTCAAGGATGCTAAATAAAAGGGAATATTTCAAGATAACGTGTAATTTCATCAAATAAGTTACATATTTTACCCATATTTAGCCTCAAATCTTGAGTTGTGCCTCCTTCCAGATCACATTGTTGTGCAGGTGAACATGTCAACATTAAAATATATGTGGTGCATCTAAATCCAATTAAAAGTGGCTTTCATAGGCCTTAATTTTGAGCCAAATTCATGCATATTGGTTATGTTGTACTTAGGTTTTATAAAGGTTAATAGGCAGATATTCAAGTAGGGGTCTTTAGGACATCAGTATGAGCCAGCAGTTTAGATTGTACACAAAGAATATTAGTGAACCATAGGCCTCCTTTCCTTCTTTAGCTTCTCTTTATTTTAAAGATTCTTTTCTAGTCTTCTTTTGTCTTAAAGAGTAACACAAGACAAATGGAATATTATTGATACGCCTGGATTTGATGATGTATCCAATATTAGCAATAAAATAGTGACTTGATAATCTTTTGCATGAATACAGATAAATCTATCATCCTTGCATGAAAATAGAGAAGAAATTGTTTATGAATCTAACAAAATCATATGGCTTTTACCACATAGCCTGCACATAAATTGCAAGCAGAACTTTACCTGGATATTCGGGGCCAGTAAACTAGGTTGATCAGCAAAAAACTGAACCATTCTTCCAATCTCTTGTTTTAGCAATATCCTCCTTTCTCGGTGTATGGCATCACAACAAATCAATGCTTGTTCATGTACCTCACTGCAGTAAGTCATCATTAGACCATTAAAATTACCAATCAAGTATGAGTTCAACCAGTTAATGACAAATCACAAAATCATACACTAAAAGAACTAGCAACAATAAAAGGAATTGGAATCATAATTAAGAAATAAAAAGACATTAGGTAAAGCAACAAGACTATACAACTGATGGAGTTCTATTGAGAAAATGAAAACTTTGCAGGAATTCTTTTGATATGCCCTCTTTAGTGCAGGCAACAACACATTTCAAATAAAGTTACAGAAAAAGTGATGAGTACGAAATTGGTGCAATTCCATTAAAAATAAATCAAAGTACGTCGTCTCGGTATCGGGCCCCATACCGGTGCCACCCTGTCACTGTGTCGGCACGCCCAGTACAAGAGTTGGTTCGGTGTGGCGAGTGTCGGGACGCCCCACGTACCATGTACCGGTACCAAACCAATACAGTATGGTACGTCCTGTATCATAGTATGCTAAACCGGCCAGTACCGGCTGGTTCAGCCCGTACGGGACCGGTCCGGTCTCTGACTGGTCCGGTACAGTGGTGGAAAACGGTTATGGCCCCATAGGGGCCGGAACCAAACGGTATGGAGGGCATACCGGTGCGAAACAGACCGGTTCGCACCGGTACAAGGCCGAACCGGCCGAACCGGACCGGTTCCATCCAGTTCGTTGTGGCATTACAGGGGCATGTAATGCCAATGTAGCTATGCTACAACGGCATTTGATGCCCCTGTAGCGCACTGTGGCTGGTTCGGTAGCGGTTCGAACCGATCCGAACCGGTCCGGTAGACCACCGGTACGCCTACCGGTACCGGTTCGGCGGACCATATCCCGTACCGTCTAGTTTGACACGGTATGGCATACCTTGAAAGAAATGTTATGATATAGGAGGAAAACAAATTTAAAACTCCTTTTAATAACCTACCCTCCTGCTAATGTAAAAATACATATTCCACAATTCCACATTGTGTATTTATTGGGATTACGGACCCACAAATGTCACCATCAAGGTGCAAGAAAAGATAGTGGACAAGGAAAGGTAGGTCAAAATGAACTGCTATAAGGGTTACATGCATCAAGATGTTTTGGGCTTTCATAACATACAAAACAAGATAAAAATGAGAAGTGATATGTGTAACTATCTATTGAGCAAGACGATGAGAGAGAATTGGAGTAGAGGAATAAACCTCTTTTTTTTCTCAGCAAGAGAGGAAAAGGAGAAAAAACATCACCATATCACTTGCTTTTAGTGAGGTGACATCACTTAATGATTTTTCTCTCTCTAAATTCCATACACTATGCAGTTACTAAGTTTTTATAAAATTTTAGGCCCCACTCTCCCACCTCATAATCGCTCTCTCTCTAACTCCTACATGGCAATCCTTTTGCTCTGTTCTTCATTACCTTAAATCCAAGTAACATCCATTTAAAATATAACCATCATAATCCATGGTTGCGATCTAATTTTAAATCTCCTTATGATTATCGCAAGCCATGATTCCATCCAACCTTTCTAATTTAAAAAGAAAATTAAAAAAAATCCTTCCAACTCCTACATTGCTGCTTGGGAAACTACTATTCTTGTGCCCTCCTAAATATCCACTAAGACCTCTCTCTCTGCCCCATCTCTCTCCTACCTCAAATGTAAAATCTTGAGATTCCATGGCACTATTTTCTGAGCTATTAATTTTTTAAGTTATTCTTTCCCTTCAGATGGGTGCAACCCTAACCGCCCTCTTTCTTGCTTTTCAGCATTTCTTGATCTCTCTATAGCACAATGAGAGTATCTATGGAAAGAAGAAAATAGACAATGTAAAATACAGCATGAAATATTAACTAATATGTTTAGTGTCACAGGCTGAGCACAGGTAGCCATGCATGAACTTCATGGCCATGTTGACATATTGGAAAAGAGCCAATGCATATGTGAGGCATGCATAGCACAGTTCAGCTCTTTATTTTCTTTTACGTGGCTGAGTTCTGTTTGCACTCCATATATTCCATTTATTTTCATGTTAGTTTCTTAATCACAATTTTTGAAGATTTTTTACTTTCCATATTGTAAATATTTTGTGATATCATCTAATCCAATCTAATCATTTGTTATTTTCTACTTTTTGTGTGGCTATGGTACTCAATGCTCTCTATTTATATATATAGGGCTGCAAATGAGTTGTACAGTGAAATGATAACTTGCATCATAAGTAGAGCGTTGCATGTATATCGTGTGGAATCATGCTTTACTAAGTATTCTGTATCTTAATAAATATCTTTCTTTAGCTAAAAGCACAGTAATAACCATTTCTACCTACCTAGCCACATCATTTGACCAAGCAATATTAAATTTTAAATATTTCAACTATCTGAAAAAAAAAAGAGTTAAGAATAATAAATTATCACAATTTATTCAATTGAGCTTTGAAATATATATATTCGTTGTTGATTGCTTCTTTTTTTTTGCTCCTTTGGAAGAAAGACGAATCAGTACATTGGAAACAATTAGATTGAGGGGGTACAACTATAAAAAATAAGTGTTTCATATAACTAAGATGATCGGGCAAAGATGGAGCGAGGCTTTGGCAGTCACGTGGATAACATTGAGTATGTTCACTGGTTGCCTCCATATTGTAGCTGCCTTTTAGAACATTGGTCATGAGCAAACTTGCTTATTAGGTTACTGAGATAGTTTGTTAGTGAAAAAGTCATTTCTTTGGGTGATCATATCTATATCTACCAATTTAAAATAGTGACTGCATTAACTAGATGTTAAAATGCCATTTCACATGGATCATCAATGTGTATATGACAACACCAATATTTTATTCTCAAGGGAAGGAACATAGAATGTGCATCCATACCTACTCGATCACTTTGTTCAAAACTAGCCCATTTTACATCATATAATACTCAATACCAAGGTTCGCCATATTGCCCCGAACTGCCCAGTTCGGGGCGTACTAAACCATACTAAGACGGAACCAGGATGGTTCCCTCTTTGGTTCGAAAAATGATGTGAACCGTTCCAAACCAAGCAGTTTGGAGTGGTACTGATACGAGCCATTCGGTTCACACCGGATTGGGCTCGATTCGAGCTCCATACCCCACACCATCCACCTCCCCCACCCCCATTCAATAATAGAAGAGGGAGGTTGAGAAGGCTTCCTGTGCCTTCTCAGCCCCTCTCTCTCTCTCTCTTTTTGAAAATCTTAAAAAAGGAAAAACACCAGATTTCACAAGATTTGAGCTAGATCTAAGTTAAAATCGGGAAATTAGCCCCCTCCCCCTCATTTCCTCTTTTTTTTATTTAGAGGCCAAAAATCAGCAAAAAAAATGGGAGAATAAGGATCCACATGCCTTCTCGAGCAAATGTTTGTAGTGAAAGATAGATCATGCTAGTCAAGGATAAGGACATATGGAGAGCTATTGCATTGTCATTCCACCTCAGCCACATCCCTATTAATGCAGCAGACAACAAGTATTAACAGTCTGCCATTGCCTTCATCCAGAGCGCCGGACTGGATGTGAATCCGCTAGGGCCAAAGGATATCTATAGTAGTCTTCTAGACAGCAATAAGGAGTTGTAAAATTGGAGAGCCTCCTACCAGAGTAAGTGGGACACGTATGGGTTGACTGTGATGTGTGATGGTTGGATAGATCCTTACAGACAAAGCATCATAAACTTTCTGACCTACTATGACATGAAGACTTTCTTTCATAAGTCAATTGATGCTTCTAATCATATGCACAACGCTCAATTCATCCTCAGATTAAGAACTACATTACACTCGATAGCCTTATTGATAAGAAAGCAGGCTTGTATCAGTTGTTCGTTAGTGCTGAGTGGCAAAAGGGCAGGTATGCTCAAGTCCACATGAGGAGAGTCATGTGGAGGGCTTAGTGACCAGCCGAAAGTTTCGACAGCAGGCCGATAGGATTGTGAAGGCTATCAAGCCATTGTAACGAAGTGCTGAGGGTAGTGGATAGTAAGAAATAACCCCATATAGGCTTCCTCTATTGCATAATGATAGCTGTCAGGGCTCAAATCAAGGAGGCAGACCAAAGACATGCATAAGAGTATACTAACATCATCAACCAAAGGCGAGATTATTAGAAAGGTAGGAAGTTTTATCTAACAGGTAATTTCACTTATACACCTGTTCATCATAGACTATTGTGCGGTTTGAGTATAATTGTTATACTAAATCAATTGCAAATTATATCAATAGCCTATTATCTAAACCCAATGTTCCAATACACCATCAATGCGATAGGTACAGATGAGGAACTTTGTCTGAAAGAGCTGAGTTAATTTTGTCAACTTTGTCAACTCGCGCAACTAATTGACGCCATATAATATGTATCTTTTCCACAGACAAAAATGTTTAGAGAGGGTTCGAGCAACTTCGGCGACCATGTAGCTATAGCAAGCAAACAAAAAATGGGTCTGGGTATTTTAAGACATGGACTACAACTATTACATGGATGTTATACAATTAGTATTTAGTTTACAGGTACACGGTACCGACTGTACCGACGTACCGGTGGGCATCGGTACCGAACCAAACCGAGCCGAACCGGTACTGTACCGATGGAGCTAAAAGCCAAAAAAAATTGGAGCCGGTACGGACTGGCCGGTTTGGGCCGGTACCGGTTCGGTACGGGCCAGTACCAAGTCGGTATGGGTCGGTACCGGTCGGTACGGGCCGGTACGCATCGGTACCGATCGGTACGGACCGGTATGCATCGGTACCGGTCGGTACGGGCTGGTACGGTTCGGTACCGAAATATGTAGCTGTACCGTACCGGTAGGGTCCGGTACCGGTATGTACCGGCCGGTACCGGCCCGTACCGACCGGTACGGCAGACCATGATTTAGTAGCTTCTAATATTTAGTTTTCTTGAATGCTTTTGTAGTCGAATGGTGGATCCACTTTGGCCTGTCATCTAGGAACCTAAGAGGGCTGGTGATTCAGATCCTCACGAATGGTTTCCTCCAGTGGATGTAAGAGTAACTGGTCTACCTTCACCCTCATCCATAACAAACAAAAAAACGTCTCGCATAGAAGCAATTGAATAATCTTGTATACATCCATTACAATCTGCATCTACAGCTAAGATGCATCAAATAAGAAATCGAGCTGAAGTACAATGATCCACTTCAAAACTTCATGCATGATGAAGAGGATTCGATGATCGATTGGCTTGAGGATCAGTAGTAGTAGCCAGAGCTGGATGAGCCAGGATTGCCTCCTTGATCAACCAGTTTTGCAGCCATTGTCTATAGTGGATACGGAGCAATGGACAAAACAAAATATTCCACACTCACACCCAGCCAGTCTAGTCAAGGTGGAGAGCCCAGTCAATCCTCCTAGAAGAGTCAGGGCAAGAAGGTTGTTATTTAGGATAGCAAGAAAAGCAAAAGAAAGAAAGTTCCATCTTCTCTGGAAAGACTCGAGAAGGAATCCATTCCTCTGATTCGGAGACCAACGAGCCATCTGATGACCGGTTGTGCATATCATCACTTGATACCAGCGATAGTTTATCCCACGATGCATCTGGTAGCTAGAGGTAGGAGGGCACAAGGTATCTTAGTTTATGACTCAGTCCAAGGGTGGTCTTCAATTCATCGGTTAGTCCTAGTTTACTTATACCACACAGGATACGAACCACAGTGCACAACCTGGTAGAATCTGCGAGGACACCATTGCATACAGGAGACGAGCTCCTTATGGTTGTTTGGGAGGTGATGCTGTTGTAGTAAATGACATTGCACATGGAGTAGGGTCTGTACACATATTTAGTTTCTAGTCGCACATCAGACCCTATTCCACACTTGTAGCCTGACTCGTACGCACATGGATCATTTGAGGTCGTACTTGAGTGGTTACTAACTTACTATCCTTCCCAAAATCAACCATCTTTCCAGTCGGATTTTGCTATCAGCATCTTTGTATGGCAGCCCAGTCTCAAAGTCTGATGGATGACTCCTTCCAACGTAGCTCTCCAGTGAATTACGAACTTAAGCATGGAGACCTATCGCACTATGGGCCTCTTTGAGAGTTGGTGAAGCTCCTCCAAAATACTGTTATGATCGTGTCTATAAGTCACATCGACACCCCTTAATTTTAGATATTGGTGTGTATTTTATACTTTAAATACATTAAAATCGATTCAATTTGTTGTATTGTATGTGTTTTTATTTATAAATATGTTGGTTGGCTACTCCAATTCTAATTCATGATAAAAAGGCATTAAAAAGAGGTTAAAACCACAAATTAGACAACAATCCCAATAAAATTTTTAAGTAGAAATCCAAAAAAATGTGACAAGAAAAAAATAAAAAACAAATAATAAATAAAATGGCAAACTAGTCAGCTCAGTACGCCAAGTGTCGGTACGATATCGAACCTATATTGTACCATATCTGTGGTCAATTAGTATGGATTCCCGTATTGGTTCAACAGATACCATCTATATGGACAAAGTGATTAAAGGCTATCAAGGAGCCTAGAGTTTTTGTGTAAAATTTTAGTACTGAAGACTTCAGGAAGTTGAAATGACTTTTGGGAATTGAAGTTTCAAAGTCCAGACAAGGTATGAGTTTATACCAAAGTAGTTTTTACGCTCCTTTTTGAAATATTAAAAAATATTCAAATGCTTGGATTGGTTGGTAACACTCTAATGAACTTAAACACTAAACTCATGAGTCATGACCAATCAAAAAGAATTATTATTTTTGTACCAAAAAAAAGAATTATTATTTTAGGTGATAAATATGTCTGGTGACAAAAATAAATTTATCTAATATTCAGTCAAACATCTCATTTGTGGAGTGTGTTGATCAATTTCTGCATGATATAAGAGGTCATACAGATGCAGAATTTCAAAACTTTAGATAATTAAAAGACGCTTTAAAATAACTGTATGAAAACAGTGGTCACAGACAAATAAAAGAATATTGTTGTCCAGATTGTGCAGATTTTCTGAAAATAAGCTACTGATAATAGTAAGAAGCAAAGCACAATTGCAAGAGCTACCACATATGTTGATATTGAGCTCTGGTGCCCATTATTTGCGAACTAATGTGGATATGAGATTTTCTCGTAGAAATTAACAACTGTATCATGAGAAACAGCAAATAATATGGTGCATCACAAAAGAACCAAATACATCAAAGTGGATTGTCATTTTATTCATAAATGACTGAGAATAAAGAAATACTACTACATATATCAATTGTTGGATCGACTTGCTAATATGTTCATCCGGTCCCAGATCCAGGCCTCTCCAGCCTAGGTGTGACCCCTCTCTCTCTCAACCTCCCTCTCCTCTCTCCCACCTCTCACCCTCCCTCCCTCTACTTCCTCTCCAGCTCTCTTCCTCCCCCTCCCCCTCCCCCTCCCTGTGGTTCCGGTACGCCACAGTTTGCTACAGTGCACTCCAGTACCCTACTGTACCGGTTGCCGACCAGCACGCCTATTGGTACCGGTCCTACCAATTTGAAAAGTTTCATTATCAAGGATTTTAAGATCATTGCAATTTATTGTATATGTATAGATATGTGTGTGCTATTCATACACATACAAACACATACAGAGAAAGAGTAATAAAATTTTATGCATGTAGTGAGAGCACTAATATTGTTAGAAAAAATGAAAAATGATGACGAATTTATTTAACTACATGTGTGCAACCAAAAATAAAATAGAATTATAGATGTATGACACATACCATATCATTTTCTCAACCTGCTTTGCAACATTATACTCTAGGTCTGCTTCCTTTTGTTTTGCACGTCCAGATTTGGCCATTTTCTTGGATTCTAATATTCTTGGAAGTACATAAAGCTGATAATCTTCATGCAATAGCATATACTGAATGATACAAGTATCAGAAATGGTCATCCACGAAAAAAAAACCTATATGCTGGAATTTAATATATCATAGTTACCTCATCTCTGAATAATGTGAGAACTAAATGTTCCTTTAGTACAACCTGAAAGCAAAATATATAGGGATAAGAACAGAAACAAAGCACCGAATGGTTATATCACTCAATAAGATTTGAAAGACCACAGAACACTACAATCTATCTTTATATGAATGGTAAGCAGGGAGACGAAAACTATGAAAATATCAAGTTAGAAGAACAAAGAAGATATACAGTACTTCAGAAAATAGTCCACAGCCCAACTTGTATGATGTACTTGGAAACCTTGGGAGATAATTATTTACACAAATTTAAAAAAAAAAAAAGAACTTTTAGAAAACTAACATGAGAAATGACAACAAGGCCTCATTATAATATTCTTGTCATATGAAAATATCAAGCATGATCCTACACCCTAGATAGAAAATTCTGAAGCAGGGTCTGACAATATTGGTAAACAAGCAGCAATCTTAGCCTTATCTTGCTAATAAAGAAAGGAAAGAACTTAGCAAACAAAAGATTAAGGCAACATCTCTATGTAATAGTGTAAGGTTCTTGGGATGTCACTGGTTCCTTCACTACAATATCAAAATAAGGTGGAGGAGGACTAAAATCAAATACTTTGTTCACATTGCTTCAGACTCTTATATTGGACAAGCAGAACTTGATCATTAATACTTTCAACCTAGATGCGTCTCTTATAAAAACAGCCTTATGATGCATTCTTTAACACTCAAAGTCTAGCTCTTTCCTACTTATATGAAGTCCATGACAATTACATGTTTCATTCTCCCTTGGCACAGAATTTTATACTAGTGAGGAAAATATCCCTAAATGTTGAAGCTTAAGACAAGAAATATATCATCATAAATTCATAATCAAATACTTGTAACTCTGTTGTTGCTGTGTAATATAAGTATGTAACAACCTAAGTTATATTTAAAAAGAACATAGATATGTCTATCTCTGAAAAATCTGGAAATGAAGTATTCTGTTTCTGTGCTATGTGTTGAATTACTGATTAACACCATATTAGATGAAATCTTTTGAAGAAACTTTTCTTATCGAAACCTTGGGCTTCTATATTGTTTAGGCATAACAAAATTTATGTTTGAGAAATATGGAGGGCGGACTTGGCACAATGAAACACAGCAACAGCCTCTCCATACGCAGGGGTAAGGCTTTGTACATCGGAACCTCCCCAGACCCCATAGTGGCGGGAGTGCACTGGGATGCCCTTTAAGATTTGAGAAATACCTTAGCATTTAAAAATCACTATTCTGACTCAGCCAAAAGATACGGAATTTTTGCTAAAACTAGGAAATCAATGTTTTATTCTTAAGGAATATGAAATTTAAGTATTTTATTGAACTCAAATGGACAATAGTTCATTATTTACAAGTAATGTTTTAAGCAAATAAAAATAAAAAGAAGATGAGGACATTTAGTTGAAATGATATACAGATAATTAAGATCCATCTCTCTATCTGTATTTACTCTTTAGCAGTCAACCTACCGAATCTAGGCTTCAACCCACTACCTTGGCAATTGACTCACACAACCAGCTTACCTGAAACGACCTAGTGAACACTTTATTAGAAGATTCAGAACCAACCTGTTTGAACCTATATATAGGGGGTAACCAAAGAAAAAAATAAAAACAGAAGGCAGGCCTTGATAGTTGTGAGAGATTGAGGAGGAGGAGGAGAAAGGAAACTTGGATGGAGGTTTTCAAGTTTTCATTTGCATTATATGGAAAGTAATCCTGCCATGAATCTTAAATAATGTTATACTCTGGGTGCATGCAAGGTTAGCAGTACTAATAGCATGACTCATGCCAGTCACGTACCAACACACGGTAATTAAATATAAAAGAAGAGGACATTTACTTGAAGCAAAATTCAGGCAATCAAGACCTGTCTCTGAATCTGTATTTACTCTTTAGTAGTCAATCTACTCAACCTAAGGCTTCAACCCACTAACTTGGCAATCGACACACCCAACCACCTTACCTGAAACAGCCTAGTGGACACTTTAGAAGCTTTAGAGCCAACCTATTAAACCTACATATGGCGGGTAACCAAAGAAAAAAAGAAAAGGAGTAGGCAGGCATTGATAGTTGAGAGAGATAGAGAGAGAGGAGAAGAAGAAGAAGACGGGATTCTTAGATAGAGCTTTTGAGGTTTTCATTTATATTATATGGTCAGTAATCTTGCCATGTATCTTAAATCATGTTTCATTTTGGGTGCATGCAAGGTTGGCAATACACCAATACCAATACTATGTCTCGTGCCCGTCATGCACCAACATGCGGTACATTGGACCATGCTGGTTAGGTACCAGTATCCCCAAATTTATTTTTTTCATTTTTTCCCCAAGAGATGGGAAGGGGTGAATGATGGCAGGAAGGCATGGGGGATCAATCGGAGGAAGAGTGAGGGACATTGCATTCGATATCAGAAGCAAATCAGATGGCATTGATCTACAGGCGAGGAAGGTAACACGCTATCCACATTGGTGATTCCTTCAAGCAGAGGCTAGAGGGGAAAGGGCAAAACGACGACGAGCAACAAGCAAGGTTCGGGGCAATAAGCTTGCAAATTGCAAGTGAGATAAAGATAGAGAGAGAAGCGAGTGGAGAAAAGGAGGAAGGGTGGTTGACATAGGAGAGCGTTATATAGGAGGAGGGTTAGGATCGAGGTTTGGGTTGGAGCAAATCTGGCAAAATCGGTCAATACGGCATGAAACAGGCGAAACTGGCTAGTTTAGCCCAATCTAGCCCACTTAAACATATGTGATACTTTGAAGTTTTATACCTTATTGTTATATGCAAAACCGGAGGTTTTTTTGAATCTCAAACATTATAATTGCCTTTAGAATTAGTTTTTGAAACATAACAAAAACAATTTTTTACAAGGATCCTGACTATTCTTCTAACGAAATCTAGGTTATATACTAATCTAAAAATTTTTGATTCATATTTGGAAGACTTAGAAATCATGAGTTTAAATGGCTACTTCCAACTCGTATTTATACATCAAAACTAGAAATTCTGTTCTTGTTATAATCTTTTCTAAGTCTGTTTGTATTGGAGTGCTCATTTTCATTTGAGCCTTCCAAAGTGGCATATTTGAATATCTATTTAATCTTAAGCTAGAAACCTGCTTGAAAGATTTATGGAGCTCAAGCAATGTGGTATATAAGTGCCCTAAACCTCAAATTATTAATGAGGATATAAGCAGCCTTAGTTGTATTTGCAATGAGGAATATGAGTGAAGCGAACCTTTGTAAGAAAATTCTAGAATATGTGAAGTATCAGAACTATTCTGAAATGTTCGAAGTGCTTTGGTCATGTTACATTGTCTTCTTAATTCGTACATTTTGACTTTTGGAATTTTCAGCATTGACTTGTTTTAGGACCCCTGCTTAAACTTCCAAAAAAATTATTTCACCTCTTTAAAATTACGTCTCTCTAATCAAGTATTTGGATCCTTTCACAGTATCTTTTTCCTTATTCAAAATTTTGACTCCATTTCAGTGAAGCCACTCTTGCACTTTCCTACGATATTTTGTGTTACAACTTAAAATCATTAGTTTTTCAATGAAAATGTGAATTCCTTGACTAAGGAAGAGTTTTACTTGCTGAGTTTATAGCTCAGTTCATTTATTACACAATCTTTTCAAAGTGATGAGTGAGGGCTATAGTGCCTCTTTTTGGTGGACTTAGTATTTGAATGATTATTGAAGCAACACCGACAATATTGTTGTTGTGTTTGGTTGTTCATTACATGAAGGTATGGTAGTATAGATTTCTAATAGGCCATGTTTAACTATTTAATGGGATTTTATCTAACATATGTGGATTATAATACATTTTCACTTAAATTGCATTTGATGTAAGGTTTCAATTAAGGATGGTCCAATATTGTTGTCTCTTTCCATCAACTAAGATGGAGATCTCAATAAGTGCAAATTCTAGGTCATGCGTTGTGCCAAACTAGACTCTAGCACAATTTCCAGCACTCTACAGAGAACACCCGGTTAAATTTCCAAATAATTATTAAAACAATTTGTCTTCTATACTTTGAAAAATAACATATCCTGCTCTTAAATAAAGCATTGAATATGAACATCATGAGCAAGGTTCGTCGTACTGTACTGAACAAGACGGTACAAAGCGTACTGTACTATATCTGTTCGGTACCAAACTATGGTATGGAGGGGGTACCGAGTGTCGTACCGACACTCGATACACCGAACATGCCCCATATCATACCGGACCAATACAGTGATAGTACGGCACCGGTACGGGGCCCGGTACCGAGACGGCATACCTTGATCATGAGAATACACTGCTTCCATATTAAGGAGGGAGGGAGGGGTAGGATAGAGCTTTAGAACTTAAGCATGATCACTATGGATTTTTAACACATTTGGTTCAACAAGATCAAAGCTAGATAGAAAGCGTAACTTTGGATTTTGATGGTTTTGTAGGCAACATTGGCCAGTAAAACTTCACATAGACATGCCATCAGCCAAAACAAATACAATCATTCTTAAATACAGAATATAGTAACTAAGAAGTAAGAAATAACTGCAGGAAATATGAAACACAAACTCTATGTAACTTGCAGGGAAAAAATGATGATATATACCATTGCAATATCAATACTGGTAACACGAAGAAGTTCATCAGGACAGACAAGATAGCCAAATAGAACCCATTCTCGGTATGATGTAACATTGGCTAAGTCTTGAGCCCTCTGAAAGAGAAATAAGAACAAAACAGCATGAATTTCAAACCCAAACAAACACAAAAGACAGAGAACTAACTTAACAACTCAGAAGCGGTGATGGTTTTGAACCATAGAGGAGAAACACACCTACCTTGGGGTGAGCAGAATTTGTGAGTATGTCAGGATAACGAGGGTGAAATGGACTAAGAAATCCCTCATTTCTCAACTTTTTTGTATCAGTTGAAAGAAAAATTGTTGGACCTACAGCCTCCAATACCTGAAATAAAGAATTAAAAAAAAAAGAATTAGTTGAGCCCAATAAGAGAAGTTGAAATATTCTCTTATCTAAGCACTAAAACAGTTCTGCTTAGTATTGGCAATTAATTGAGAAGAACTTTATGAGCTTTCAAAGTATATGCATATTTATCTCTTTAAGATGATAGTGACATTCCTAATGGTAACCATAGTTATAAAAACCAGACCGGACCTGCCAGTCCAACCAGAAAAACCAGCAAACTGGACCCCTGGCTGGTCCAGTTTTCATAGAGGACTGCTATTGCAGTTGAACCACAAGAAAACCACCGACACAGCCAGGTTTTAAAGAAAACTGGTGAAACGGGCAGGCGGAAAGGTGGGTTGGCGGGTCATGATGTTGAGATAAAACCTAAAAAATAATGTTTAACATCAGATTCAACCCGCTGTCCATCCACATAACTACAATTACCTTAACCACCAGAACACTATGGATGTCCTTTTCCTAACGTAATTTAATATACTTATACTACATCCAGATCACTAAATAACTAATACTTTTCCTCAATTGTGCCAAGTTAGATTGTGACATAATTTGCTGATCACTTCTTCCTATCAAACAGAAAAGTTAATAATTTTTTATCTTTCTTAGAAAATGAAAACTAATAAATATGTACATTTTGTTCTTCTGTATATCTTCAGAACTGTTCACCAAAAAAATCATTTCAGAACTTTACTACTTAAAATAATTTAAAATATCAATAAGTTTTACCATGTTTTGCTATATCATACAATAGTATTCCTTATAATTTTTAAATAAATAATTCATAAGTATTTTCTGTTTATGTTGTAACTAAATACTAGTGTAGATATAATATAGATCCATGTGATTCAAAGAGTAGAATTTAGAATATTTTTTAACATTTCATCAGTATGAATCAGACAATAAAATTTGATCAATCCATTTGGCTATCGTTAAGGTGGAGAATTGAACCAAGAATTCTCTTTCTTCACTATTAATCCAATCACCATTCACATTTTTAATTTTTCTTATCAATGAATAATTGTATAACTTAGATGTCTCGTATTTTTTGAAAAAGTGATATATGCAAAAAAAAAGAGGTCTTGTCAACCTGAAGCCGCTAAAACACTCCAAACAGCCTTTGATAATCATACATATTTATTTTAGATTATAATTATTTTTATATTTTTCAAATTTTTAATATAACTTAGTTATAATCCAGTCTAAGCATTTGACACGATGGTTGGACCGACGACCCAACAACCCAGCTCCTCAGTTGGGTCAATCTATAGTCCAAGTTTAATAACTACGATAGTAATTCTTCAATATAGTACTGACTAAGGTCTGCAATCTTGGTATTGGGTGTCATACTAGTATGTGACCAGTTAGGAACGATATTGTATAGTATGCGCCTCATACTAAGATAGCTCTCAGCCTCTTTTTTCTCACTTTTTATCAAGATATTGCCAGAAACCAGATGGTATAGGCCTGTACGATATGGTAATATATCTCGATTTTAGGCAATACAAGGTGGTTCTGCTTGGTTTAGACTGATATGAACCGACTCGTCTCATTACCAAAATGAACATCAATACCATATCAACATAGTACCAATATATTATGGTACGTCCGGTATAGGTCTATATAGGTCGATTGGGAGACCTTGGTAGTGATACAAAACTAAGATTAAGGTTGAAGAATTGAATCAATAAGCATTCCTTTTAGAAGATAAGGTCATTTTGAAATTGTTTGCTACTTTGATTAATTTTGGAAAGAATTTCTTCTAAGGTTAAAATATCATGTACCCACCTGAATCAATAAAAGTTGGACACAATAAGCATCCCATACTAAGCAAAAATTCAACATATTGGATACTCCAAAGATTCACAATGATATAATAGGACACATTTTTCCGATACAAGAATTTTTGCATAAATTAATAATGACATGGTTATGCCTTTAATTTTTATATGCATATCAAACAATATGAATCCACTTTTATATGTTTGTTATTTTTATAAATAGGGCTTTATTCAACAGAGTATACTATATTAATTACTTAAGACAACATATTCACATCCAACTAACATAATGAAGATAATAAATCTTACAAACTAGTACAGTAATTATGCCTTTGGGTGTAACAGGTATCAAGTGCATTATGCATAGGCATGAACATAGGAGGTCATAAGAGAGATAGATTGGTCTTTGCCACCTCGAGCTAACTTGCGCAACCAAAAAATAAAATAATAAAATATGCTTCAAATTGGTCTTGTTAGCTGGCTGACCCAAATCTAGATATCTTGGAAATCACGTCTTATACCATGTATATGTTCTTGAAAATTTTCATACCTTTTGAATTTTTTAAAATTTAAGCATTAATTTAAATATTATTTTCACAATGTATACAGAATTGACCATGGTTAGCGGATCCGTACCGGGATGGTTCCGGCAACGAAACCGTGACACCATCGCCGGAGGGGGAGAAGGAAAGAGGGAAAAAGAGAGAGCGAGCGGGGAAGGGAGAGAGAGGGAGAGGGAGGGAGGTCGGTGGAGGGCGGCGCTCGGGCAGGAGGAGGCCGCAGTCAGGTTCTCTGTTTCGTTCGAAATGGGGTCCAACCGCTAAAATATTTTGTGATTTTTAAGTGAAGTCGCCAAGTTTAAAATTTCGTGATATTTTAGTGAAGTCGGCAAACGATTTGCTGACTTCACTTAAAAAAAAAGCAAAATTTTTTAGCGATCGGGCCCCTGTTTCGAACAAAACAGGAGATCCGCTCCGCCTCCTGCCCGGACGCCGGCTTCCATCAGCCCTCCACCGGCCTCCTTCTCTCTCCCCCTTCTCTCTCTCTCTTTTTCTCTTCCATTTGCCCTCTTTCTTGCCTCCTCTACTGTGTCGGTACAAGCCCGGCCCGGCAGGCATGAGCCTGTACCGACTCGTGCCGCCGGATAACCAGTACGGTGCCTGGTACCGGCACAACAGACTGTAGATTAGACTATACAAAATTGAGGATTTCATGCAAATTAAGCATGATCCAGGAGATCCTTGTGCAGCCTAGATCCAATGAATATAAAAACAGGTTGAATAAAAAAAAAAAGAAAATACGCTTTCCCAGCAGCCCCCGTGAATTCCCCTTTCTTTCTAGTGGTGTCATGCCCACATCTAATTATCAATTTTGGTCCATAGCTGCCCTATCTGAAAGAGATGTCCAAGATGCACTGTGACTCACAGATCTCCATAAAGCTTATCATACAGAGACTGAAAGCGTAGTCGAGGTCACAGTGAGGAACTGATCACATATGTTGTGGTTATTATGCATTCAGTCCAAATACTGGGGTGTACATTCTTTACATCACCATAAAGACAATTGAGCCAGACGCTAATAATTTCACTAACCTAATAGGTGAACTGAACACTTGATCTGGATTTAGTTTCATTAATCCACTCAAATGTTATACAGCACTTGTGAAATCTAGCCTCCAAAGGAGGCAACAGAGTTTTCTGAAAAAATAGAAAATGCAAGGGAAAACATTAAAATAAAAAGTTTTGATACCCATGCAGACCCCTGTTTAGAGAGGGTTTTGGTAGTATTGACAGTTTGACAAGTTTCGGCCAAAATTCCGAAACTAGCCAAAACCCAAAACATCAAACAAATTCAGGTTCACTTCTAACAGAAATTAATTCATCTCAGCCAAATCTTAAAACCTCAAAGTGAATAAATCACTAAAGGAGGCATCTTTAAATTGTAATTAATAAGCATTGATAATATAGTCACTGTATTCTAAAATTTCTACCGACCTAGTCTATTGTGTCTTCCATTATATAACAGAATGGATCTAGAAATCTTCTCAAGAAAAATTAAAGAAATATGTGGCTTTCTTGGTTACATTGCTTTACCATACAAAAGCTTTAAAAAGGTCTTTGCATTCATTGACAACTGTATGACTGGCATTAGCTTGTCCCACTATCTAAATATTTTAAAAAGAAATGGGAAAGCATGAGTGGCCCCAAACACATGACATGAGCTGGCAAAGATAATTCACCTAAGTTCACCTGGATTATTCAGAAAAATTACCATAATCAATGAACTAAATGAATTAAAAAATTAAGGTTGAAATTATATTCATTAGGCTGAAAGAAAATTTTCAGATGAGTCCAAAGGAGAAAGAAAAAAGAATGGCTAGGAATGTTAGCCACAATGAAATAAAATGCAAATACATAAATATTTTTGATTCAGAATGGAAAAACAAAATACTTCAACACTACAACATATATCTAGCGAAATAATAAAACAAGCAAGAGTTAGAAGTAAGACTTCTCCAATGCGAGGGCTGACGAAATTAAGGTCCTCTTGCAACCCTTTCACTGCTGGATCATAAGAGTCTACAAACTGAACCAATCTGTTCAACCAAAAAAGAGATGTAAGAAATGGAGGATGACAAAAGCAAACTATTGAGGAAAAAGGATGTCACTGTTACCCTATAAGAGTAACATCTTTACTAGGGAGAAATAATGCATCAATTTAGCAGGTTAAGCCATTATTCCATGAGTTATTAATGAAATTAAAATGAAACATCACTCATTTACCTGTTCCTTTGTACACATTACCATATATCATTACTTATCACGGTTTAACAATATCATAGAGGGAACTGGCTTTCCTCTCCAAAGCACCTATCCGTTATTTAATTGGTCAGTATATCAACAAGATCATACTGGGTAAGTGACTTTTCTCTCCATGGCAAGTAACCTTATTCCTTCAATCCAACATTAGACAATTGCATACAAAAGCAACGAACAGACATTAGTAATCACTAAGCAAAGGGCTGAAAAGGAGAACAAATATTTAAAACTAAGTAATTCCAATTACTGCTTTCGTTGCCCGATCTGATGGCTCATCCTCAAAGTCTCCTATGTCCTTGATCATACCAAACTATATTCCATGTACACAGCAACAGCATGTAATAAAATATTTGTTGAATTAATCCATAAAACCCATCCAGATGTGGTCCACAGTGTCATAACATCGGGGCCTTGAGCTTAAGCCTTGTGGTTAAAATGTTAGTTGTTTACTTCATCCAGAGGAGAGTCAGCAGACACTACCATACTTTAACTCCCATAACCACTTTGATGCATGAAGAGGTTACATAACAAGCTTGATTCGTTGATCCCTATCTCATCTTCTCAAACTTCAAAGGTTTTCCCATCTGATTTGTGTGATTAGGTGAAAGAGAAACCATAGTGGTATCACTTGGGTAGTAACATAGCATTCAGATCAAGGTCCACCGTACTGGTACCGGTCGGCGTATCGGTGGCAAGCGGCACCAGTACGGTACTGATCACGTACCGGTCCTGTTGAATGGCCGAGTTTTGGGGTTTCACATACCGATCTCGTACCGGTCCGTACCGGTCACGTATTGGTTACATACCAGCCCGTACCGGTCCCGTACCGGTTCTCCAATGATAAGCTCCCGGTACTGAATTCCACGCTGATCCAGTACCGGTTCAGGGCGGTACCGGTACGGCAAACCTTGATTCAGATCATCATACACACAAGTGAAGAAGATCCATGGCTTCATGTAAGTTAGCCGACAATGCTAGTCAATGTAGTGGTACCAAAGCTTCAATTTTTGAAGAACGGAGTGGTTATCTTTCCTTCGCATTTTTTCTTATTATCTTCATTCATTTCTGGAATCATGCCATCCCCAAATCCATCAACAGATGGCTATATTGGAATCCAATATCAGGTTATGGTACAGTCATCTATTTATTCCAATGGAAGAGAAAGGATGAAGAAGAAAGAAAATATGATTAACTTTCCAAAGGTTCCGGCCTCCATCATTATAAAGGTGGATTCTTTTACCAGCAAAGAGTCA
This sequence comes from Phoenix dactylifera, assembly GCF_009389715.1. Classification (NCBI taxonomy): domain Eukaryota; kingdom Viridiplantae; phylum Streptophyta; class Magnoliopsida; order Arecales; family Arecaceae; genus Phoenix; species Phoenix dactylifera. The sequence goes on from NC_052407.1 coordinate 9,599,700, forward strand.
GCAACCATGGATTGCCAAAGGTGTTGTAGTTTGGCAACAAGATTACGAACTTCCAACAACTTTATCAGTTATCTTGGTGGGAGTTCGCAGCTTAGTAGAGTGTCCTTTTACAACAACTCAATAACAGACATCTGGCACTGACTTTTTCAGCTGATCCAACACCTTTAGCTTTTGATACTCTGCTTACTTCACTGTGCATATCCTCCAAGGAAGAAGATCCCTTGCGAAAACTTGCACCCTTAGAAACTCCATTTCAGATGGTAATCCAGCATGAATCTCAAAGATACATTGCTGCTTTTCTTTCAGCAAGATCATTATTGTAAGGCTGATAGAATTCTAGTTTCCACTTCTGACTTGGTTGACTATGATAATAATCTTCTATGAAATTACCCCTTTGTTCCACGGTCATTTACTCCCTCTGCAAATGTTACAGCATTATCATGAGTCTAAGAAAATGTTTTTCAAACCTTGTTCCAGAATTCTTTTGGAACAAAGAGAAGTAAAACTTCTATTGATATGAGGCTCCATTGAATATAACCAGCTCTCATAATCTTCACTTTCCCAGTCATCATTGGTTGGATCACCTAATTTCAGTTCTTTAATGGACCTAGTGACATAACCATCTTGCAGTTGCAAATTAACACTCCAGCAGATCATGTTCATTCTAAATAGCTCTTTCCATCTAACTTATTTGTTGCGAACATCAAGAATGGGCAGTCATTCCAACTGCTTCCCAAAACTCAGGCCACCTTCTGAGAGTCTTCAATCTCAATACATCTAGTATTAAGAATTTAACCAGATCAAAAATATTTCTAGGCAAATAGCAAGCACACCTTAATCTTCAAATCTGATCTGAAACTTCTCTTTGCATGACCTAATCTGATAAGATCGGAGTCTATTATTCCCATGATCTTCAGCATAGAAGATTCAAAAGACTCTATTGCATAGCAAAAGGACCCTTTCACCAGTGCTATGGATCCTATCAACAGATCAAATCAGCACCGCTCTTTTACCAAGTTTTTGTTCTCAATTAGATAATAAATGGGATCACATATCAAATTATGTATATAAAGAGAAGAAAAAAAGGGAGAGAAGAAGAACGAAAATATGAGTAGAGATGAGAGAAAAAGTGAAGGAAGAAGAAAGAGAAGAATATGAGAAATGACACGTGAAAGAGAGAGGAGAGATTGATTCAATTTCCATCTCACCACCATTCCTCTATATGATGGTTGGATCACAATGCGAAGACAAAAATTCCCTGATAGATGGCAATATACAATCGCACTAATCACAGGCAGCAATATAAATAAGGTAAAGACAAACAAGGAAACCTAACAACTAAGAAACTCATTCTCTCCACTGAGAATCAGCAATATTATAGCTAGGGTGGCTATTTGACCACCCTATCCTAAATCCAGGCTGGCCCAAATATATTCAAAGCCTATCCAAGCCCCTTCTTGGCCTGGCTTCTCAAACAGCGCCTAGGCTTGGGATCGGCCCAAGCCTAAAATGACTAGGCCTGAGAGTACCCAAATTCACCACTATGGCCCCTTTTTGGCCCAGCTTATATTTCCAATTTGCTAAAAAACATCACCTACTGGTACAATTGGACCAGTTGATAGTCTGTAAACTTGACTGGCATCTCATACTCATAAACCCTAACCATGACAGGAGACAACCCTAACCAGCAACCACAAACATAACACATTCAAGAGAGTTTAAGAAGGAAATAAAAGAGATGAAAGAAGTAAAGAGGAAAAAACTATTAAATGTTACTTGAACTCGTGCATAAAGAGCCCAACTCAATGGCTCTACATTAGATATAGATAAAGCGACAAAGAGATTGAGAAGATGAGGTGATGAGAGGAATTAATTAGCATCGGTTTTCCCCCAATAAAATAGTGCTGACGCGGCAGGCCATATACATGCGCCAGTCCACATCAGCGCATAAACTGTTTGTAAGACTTTTTAAGTGGGTATAGGATTTTCCATATATAAAGCACTTTTATTCAAAAAATTGGCACGAGGTTGTTCCTCAGAAATTGATTTCCTACCGATGATAAAATTACAAGGGCTATAATTTATTTTCATTTGGAAGCATGGGGACAAATACCCTGAAAAGTCAAAAGTATTCTAGTTTTTCTCATATACATGTCCATTTTATAACCATTTGATATTTAGTTAAAACATTTTAAAGGTACATGATTTTTTTCCCCAACCATATTAGACACTGTAAAATCACAATTAACAATGCAGATTTTCATTTTAAGAGGAATATCATTGATTTCCATTGGAAAGCATTTGTTCATGCAGTCCAACTCTTTCTATATATGTAAACATATATATAAAACATTCACAAAAGAATGTTTGAGTTCATATTAGCTGTGTTATTCAATAGACCAGCACAAGAATGTTCATCAGAAAATGTTTCATACCGGTGATAAAATTCACAATCTCGGCCGCCTTTTAACATCATGTGTAGGATATTGTACATTTGCAGGATCATTTTCCTAGGTATCTGTAAGAAAAGAAGAACTCTTGTATGAGTATATAGAAAAATGGGAAAAGTTATGTTACCAGTTCAGCATAATTAATCAGTATAAAATATTTTACAAAACATATAAATAAAGAACTGAATAGAGATTTATACGAGAAATTACCTTGTCAGAGAAAAGATTAACACGGACAAATGAACAAAATAGATCCATAAAAGCATGCAGGATCAGAGAATTTTGATGGGGCTACAAAAAGATGAAACTGAGCATGTCAGATATGATTGAAATTTATCACTTCCATGATATAAAAACCAAAGTTAAAATTTCCTGACAGGAGAATTGTGAATGGAGATAAGGTAGAAAAATGACTCACCAGCAATGTGATAACTGTGCTACTCAAATCCAAAATAAGCCGCAAAGCTTGTTCTCGAAATGCCATTAAATCAAGAAGCAGCTAGGCAGGAGCAGAAAACAAAATACATTTACCATGTCTGGCGAGCTATTTGTTATTGCATAAAGGCTTTAACACTATAATCTGATGAAGTGCATAATATTCATAGTAGTTCTTCATTAAGAACAATCAATTACAGGAGATCTGTTAACCTTATCCTACGACACAAGATGCATTATAGGTATACAATCAAAGTGAGCTAAAATTCTAAATTAATCAGTACTTATTCATATTATATAGTGTTATTTCAAGAATTTTAGCTTATTCTAAAATTCCTAGAATTTAAGCTGTCCAGTAATGTAGTTTGTGCTATCCCCTTCTCAATCTTTATTAATTCGTCCACAGATATTAAGGCTGCTTTGTACCTTTTACAAGGCTCGTGCAATATTATATGTACTGTCCTACATAAGAAGATGAATAAAACAACATGCACATATTACTTTTCTTTATATGAGAAATCAAACTTCTACCATATAAAGCTTGCCAGAAAGAAAAGGTAGAAAACTAATACCAAGTCATACATGTTTTCTTTTTTAGGACTTGAATGACTTATGCAGGCAAAACATTTCCAATGTTATTATATAATAGAAAATGGAAAGAATAGACTATGGCATTTACCTCAGGACCCAGACCCATGTCAATTACATCAAACCACTTTCTTTCACATTATCAAGTATTTAAACTTGTAGCCAAAGTCGGATGCATTTCAAGCAGAGCACAAGTGGGATAACAGAATGAAGAAATAATATGGGTAAAAAAAGTATGCTTGACTTTAATTATTTCTCCTTTTTTTTTGCTGCTGGCAAGCAGAAAAGAAATGATTATGGATTCAGCACATACCATGACCCATGGTTCTAGGCTTTGAAAATAAACTTCTGCATTTTCATTTAAAGCATCAAGAGCAGATTTGTCAACCTGAAAGACTGATTAGTCAATACAAGAAAAAGATTTTCTTGCTACTAAGGAGAACTCAAACAGTTAAGGGGGATAATATCTTACTCGCTCCAACTGCAATTTGCTAGGATGCTCCGGAAATTTCTTTGACACAAGTATGCAGATTTTTGGGAAGTTGGGGATTATGCCAGCTTTCCAAAATGAATCTGAAAACATGTGCGAAACCAAATCTGGGCGGTCCAGGATATTATTTAACCTGTACATTTTAGTCAATAAACCTTCTGCAACTTTTGAAAGCTGAAGCACCCATTCCATGTGCAGAGCTTTTTGGACATTTCCAGAAGTTGGAGGTGCTTCGGAACCCACATTCTTCCAGTTCATAGCTGAAGGAGAAGATTCTTCAAGATTCAGGTACTCAGACCATCGCGACATGCTGTCCCACTCCCTAGATCTTAAAGATCTTGGAGACATGTCTTGGCTAGAAAATAAGTGTCTTGGTTTTGCCATCAATTTAAACCTGTAATCATCAGATTGATTTATCCTTACATGATTAAAAATTAAGCTAAGACTTGAATGCTCTGAGAAGTATTTCAAAAATGCACTTCGTATAACACAATTTAATACTGAATTGTTAGTTTTAGATGTAGAATAGTTGTGCTAAAAAGTATCTTATCTTTAAAGTTCCCTCGTGCATGCTCCATAAATAAGCTTGGAATATAAACAATATAATCTGGGAAATCAGCCACCCCCCTCTCCCCCCTCCCCCCCCCAACACACACACACATAGGGAGATGAACAAGAATACAATTCTGTGCAACTTTTTGCAATTGAACTAAGTACACATATGCATGTTCATCATTAATTGTTCAAGGGAATTGGATAACCTAGTACTATAATTTAGCTTTGTCGATTCATTATGTAGATATTGGATTAATCTGCAATATTTATGGAACCAAAAATTTAATCCCTGAGGAGGATATTGTTTCCAGTCATCATCTATGTTGCTTGAAGAGAGAGAGAGAGAGAGAGAGAGAGAAAGATGCTAAAATTTTGTCTAGAATAACTTCTAATACAAAAAATTACTGGTGAAATTGCCTTGCAAGCTTCAGAAAAGTTGATGTACCTCCTTTATTGTAAAGATCTGTAGTATATATTACAAAAAGGCATGTGGAACAAGCTCGGCTTCATGACCTTAAGATTAGTGGCTTCCATGATGGCTTTGGAAACATGATGCAAGCCTACTAGATTTGGTAATCCATAAGAGACATTGATAAAAATGTATTTTTTCCTCTTTTGCAATTGGAAATACAATAACTTTTCAATTGAGGATCCTGTTGACTAAGAACTTAAAAGATGCAACTCATTGTGGGAGAGGCACTTCAAATAACATTTTGTGCATTAAATCAAAGACCATTGGGATTAGACAACATTCATTTTACTGTTAAATTAATTAGCAAATACATATTCAAGTTACTAGCATCAAGTTAATAATATGAAAAGGCTAGGGATAGATTAGCCGATATATGGGTACTCAGATAATTTTTTGGTCTGTCCAAGGTGCCAATGTACTCCTGCTATATGGTGTAACTTCTTTTTTTATCTGGATGCCATATGCTCATATCATTTTCAAAATAAGAAGACCATATGGGTGATAAGAACTGTTTCTGAATACTGCGCCTTGCTGCAAATTTGCAAAAAGACCTTGATAAGTCAAGTTCTTGCAAAGATTTTTTTAATATGCTTATTAAGTCTTATATGGATGTGGATTCTAATCATATTATATTAAACGAATTAGCATTCATACGGGTAGAATTGGAGCCCTAACCCTATCACTTCAAAATCATGATGGTGTTAGAAGTATGCCCTAGAAGCCACGTAACGTGGCTGACGCATATTTGTAATCTAGGGCACAAATTTGTAATTTAACTCTTATTAATAAATAAGATTGGGCAATTTGTTTTTCATTCATGTTTGTATGTGTCCACGAATCGTCCAAAAAATTAATAGATGATAACACATATTCTCAAGAAGTTGAGAATTTGAGGCATATGTCATTAGGGATTAATTTCTAAATGCTTCTGATCGATAGATCCATCACGAAGGACGGTGATCGATCCGCTGAGATTAGTGCACAGATCACTTAGTCAGATGGACGAGTCTCGAGTCCACGGTGTAAAGACACTGGAGTGATTATGCAAGTACTTGTTAGAGAACAAAGTACTGAGCGTGACCAAAAATAGTAGTCACATGGATGTCTATCCACTTGTCAGTGACTACTTATGCTGCAGTTGTATGACTGGTCCTTTGACCTGCGATGCTTCAGCTATTCACTGTGAGGTTGCTGTAGTTTGACGAGCATGTGAACTTGGGCCCTAGCCATTCGGATTCTTGTAGTGCGGATTGGCTACAGTAGGTTCATTTTGGAATAGGGTTGCATCTAGATGGGATCTATTGACCTTGATAGATTAGGAGTGATCCTATGTGATTTATGAGACTGAGTTCGATAAATTCCTGGCCAGGTATTTTGGAAAAAGAGTTTTTCATATCTCGAACTGGAAGTCGTATAAATTTGACATATGACGGACAATGGGGTTTGACGAGATATCCATAACCTCCATCACGTCGGGATCTATGATAGAGGGACTGTATCATACACTAACTGCACCTAGAGGTTCAGGCATTCCATTCTGCTGGGTTGCCACCACATACTGCTAGGCGTCACTAGTGGATTGTGAGACTCGAAGGCATTCACTTGGTGATCAGTGAACCCTGAGAGTAGAACTGAAATCGTTTCGATCCACTGAAAGAAATTTCAGTGATATTAAGATGGAGATCTCAATATGTCTCACTACCAGTCAGAATAGAACCTACGGGGTCACACAAATAGAGGATTTAATTAGTCAGACTATCATAATTGTGATTTGGAATCATAATAGAAATCAATCATCAATATGATTGATGATTGAATTAACCCACTAAGTGTTAGTCAGCTAATGGAAAAAGAATTAAGTGGAATTGATTGCAATTGGATTGCAATTGGGCTGATTTAATGAGCCAAATCAAATTGGGTTCGACCCAAATTGATTTGGGTTCATAATTGGGTCAATTTGATTAAACCAAGGTTTGTGCGGATTTTAAAGACCACATGTCGTCGTAGGACGAATATGACTTAAGTCATGTTCACACTATGCGGACTTTAAAGTCCACATGGCGTTGTAGGATGTATGCTCCCAAATCAATTAATTCTCCTAATGAGATTAGGAATCCTAATGTGATTAGAAAATTAGTCAATTGATTAAGTGGACACATGTCATGCATCTATGAGCACAAGGATTGGACACTTGGCATTAATCCAAGGGTGGGTTATAGTCCCATACTCCTAATAAGATTAGGAGGAGCCCTAAACCCAATCTATAAAAGGGTAGCAAGAAAGAAGTTATGAATTAATTCTCTCCTCTTCCTCTCCACGCCTCCTCTTCTTTCTTCCTCCTCCACGGCAGCAAGGGGTCTTCATCCTCCTCTTCTTCCACGGTAGCAAGGCAAGGAAGATCCACGTGCAAGGTTCCTCCTTCCTCTTCCTCCATCGCGAGCAAGGTTGAAGAAGAAAAGTTCTTCATCAAGGAGGTAATTGCAGATTCTTATTCCAACTTATGATAGTCATGAGAGGTCTTTGCAAGGAGCTAGCACTCCGGTAAGACCCATTCTCAGATGATTAGATCCTCGTGTGGATACCTGTAGAGGCCGGACAATTGTGCGGCTCAAACAGGAACCTAGAATAGATCATCAGGCTTCGGTGTTCTACACCTGCAGAATTTTTGAAGATGAGATCTTCAAATTAATAACTTCTGATTTTATTTCAGTTTTATAAATCTTAATCAACCCTTCTCAGATCCTAATCTTCCCTTCATAATGAGTTCAAAGATCTTCTGGATTTGGATCCAGAAAAAATTTTGAATTCTACGATCCGAGGCACGTTCATACGATGAACAACGTCCCGTTCGAATTCCGCTGCGAACGTCGCATCGAACAGGGTGTAACTCAGCAGTGGTATCAGAGCCATAGTTCTAGGGAGCATGATTAGGACTTAAGGATTGATTACCACATTTTTAATCTGATTTTTAATCATGGTTCGACCGCAATTAGCCCAATTCTGTAACTAGCAGCTAAGAGATACTAGCTACATGACTAAAAGAGAGCTAACTCTAAAACAATAGAATCCGGGCTACAATTCTAGGCAACATTTACTCCGAGAAGCTATCTGAAATCATTGAAACCTACAAATCAACATGACAATTTGTTCTCTCGCATGGAGCCGGCATAATAATGTGGCTAAAGACGAGATTGTTCAACAGGAGAGACAAAGAAGTTATTAATAATGATGAAACCATAATTATCTGCGGAGGAAAAAAAAAAACAAAACAGGAAGAATCAAAATGACATAAGACGATCAGGCATTTGAATGTGGTACATTTGAACTCCAACACAATAACTAAACCGACGTGGCATGATAGCATCCAAATGAAATCTAATTGACTGTGGTACATTTGAATGTTCGAACCTTCATAACGAAAACTGTCCCAGAAGAGCAAGAAATGACAATGGGACAAAAAAACCTAAAATTATCGAACTAGGCAAGAAACAGACAGGAAGAGAGACGAGTAACCTAGAAAGTTCGACTTTCGACTTCAGTTGTCCACCAACCACCTTCCTCTCGCCAGATCTTTTCGCCAACACTCACCTAGTTCTCATGGTTGTCCAAATTCCCCAAAAACGGAGGAAAAATCAAAACTTTAAGCCCCAGAGACGACAGATCCCAAAAGGCACAAGGCCTAGGATAAAAATGGGGTCAGATTCGGCACACCAAGGCAAGGAGGATGGTAGTGCGGACCGAGTAGAAGAAGACCGTCGGAGAGGATCCAGACTTGTGCTCTGATTTTAATTTTACTGATTAGACGGCGATACTGGCGTTGAAAAAGAACACACCTCACTGGTAACCACTACCCCCCCCCCCCCCCCCCCCACTCACCAACCCCACGCCTTGTGTAGCTTCTAAGCCACGCCCACATGATTCTTTTTTTCCTTTTCTTTTCTTTAGAAAGAGAGAGAAGTTACCGAGATCGGCGGCCGCGAGGGAGGGAAGGCAGTAGATGTGTGCGATGCCGGAGAAAGCGCGGAAGCTGCCGGAAGAGGCTGTCCGGCTGGTCGGGTTTTCGGTCGGATGGGGGAAGCGGGGTCGTTGGACGCAAATCTAGCAATGTCTTGCTCCTTCCATGCCCGAGTTACTGCGACTGCTGTAGCTAGGCCGCTCGCTAATTATGGCTGCGGGCCCAATCGCCGCACCGCGGGCCTCATACAACTGGACGTGTCGGATGTCCGCCTAGTTATATGGAAGCAAGTATTACACTATTACGCCAACGATCTCCAAGGGTGGAGTTGGTATTACGAAACCATGGTTGGCTCCACTTTTATTTTTTTATTATTTATAAAAATATAAATAAATTAAGTATAGCCAATTATTTATAGTACTAGGTTTTTTTTGCTTTTTTTGGCACATTATGGAGATGAAGTCTAAACTGAAAGTCAGGTGCATAAGAAAGGTGCAAAAACATATAAATATCCTCTATCATTTTCTCATAATTAGTTTCCATAAATAAAATTCTTTTAACTATTTATAGCAATACATTTGGGAATTGAATTCTCCTTTCCTTAAGCTAATAAACACTCCTCTCTCCCTCTCTCTCTCAAAATGTCTGATTGGCATTTGATAAGTAAGCTATGGAAACTATTTTTAAATTTGTAATGAAATAAAAATCCCCATAATCCTCTCCTTTTTGTGATTAACACTCCTTGTCATCACCAATCTAAATTGTCTTAGGAGTGTACTTGCTCTCTAGTCTGTGGAGTCGAAATCCTCCAACTCTCTCCCTAGTATAATTTTTTAATATCATTATTTTAAATTTAAGCATTTTCTATGATAATCTTAAAAGGAAATTACTTTCTATGTTTATCTCTAATTTTTTTAAGAAAACAAAATGCTTATTGCTTCTATTACAATTGGCTACCTTTCCTCTCCTTTCCTTCAGAGATCAAACTAATCCATATTTTCACACGTCCAATGTAATCTATCATCTTCCTTGACGGCCACCTCCTCTTCTCTGCCCTCTCTCACCTTCCCTCTTCCTTGCTCCACCCTTTTGCCTCCTTCATCGTTGTCGTCACCTCTGATAGTATGAGTGTGCTACCGCTTGCATCCTCTCCATCATTATCTAAGTCCCTATTATAAAGTTTATCCACACTCTCACTAAGCCTATCCTCACCAACAACCTCCACCTTAGCGCCACCACTAACTTCGACAAGCTCAACCTTGTCGCGCTCTCCTACACCCTTTGCCACATTACAGCCACCATAGGAGCATACACTAATTCCAGATTTTGACCATAGATTTTGCTAATTAAATCATTAATTTGACTAAGCAAACTATAAATTCTCTCTCACTCTCAAAAAAAAAAGGAAAGAAAACTATAACTTCCACTCCATCTATCTACCAAGCAATATAATGCATATCATCTTCAAAGTTAAAGCTCTCTACTAGAGGTATCCAAATGACTTTCAACTTTATTTTTTCTATATTTCCATGCATCCAACAGCTTTAATGGCCTATTCCTCTTTTCCAGGACTCATATAGCACATGAATAAATCTTGGAAGAAGCTTTCAATAGCTAGGTAGAAGATATTCAAGGCATGCTTTGCTATCCAATTTTTTATCTTTCCTCTTTTTTGGCATTATGCTAGCAATATATTTTTTATATGTACTTTTGGGTACTATTCAGATTTTCTCTCTATTTGGCTAGGATTATTGCAGATCGAGAAACTAATAATCTAGAGAGTTTGGTTTTATAAGCTTTACATAATGTGAAAAAAACCTCCGCTATTACTTGTGGTGTGGATGGAATGGTACTTAAATGAGACAAGTAACTTTCCTTTCATACTCAAACAACCCTAAATGCTCATTAATATTAACGACTCCAACTAAGCCCTTTTATCCTTGTGAGGACATGATTGACTAAGAGGGAACTTCTAAGATAACTGAAGTTATTTGTTCTAGAATTTAACTATTTGATTATTCTAGCATTTTTCCTTCACAAAAATGATATGAAAAGAAATTGATCTCAAATCTTTACTTTGCATATTTCAAGTAGTTGTGTACTTTCAATAAATATAGTGATTCAAGATGGATGAAAGAATTAACCTATGCCTCCAAGCCATTTTGCTCAACCTTTTCTTTTGGCCCTATATAGGTTAAGCCACCTTGGCTATCATGTTATATCTCTAAACACGTCCATAGTGGAATATGAAGCCAATACAGTTTCACTATCAACTTCAAATTTTCTATTCTAATATTATTTGGATGAACCCAATGATACTCCACTATGAAGGAGATTTTGGTACAAAGAACTCTAAACTTTGAATTAAACTCTTACTATAAATTAAGTGCACACATTTAAAAGGTAGTCTTTGGGCTGCCTTTGCGTTGATGCATCTTGGTGGACTTGGATATATATTTAGGCAGAGAAAGATTGTTGCCATGCATGTAACTTTGTAGAAAGAAACATAATTAGGTAAATGATCTTCTTAAGATAAGCTTTATTTCTTTTTAAAGTCTTTAGAATGCAACACAATCTATATCGTACCTTGATGCATGGTATTTACTACATCATGTAGTGACACTAGCTTATTTAAATTAATATCTTTGCATACATCTAACAACCATGCACCAAGCTAACATTTTACCGTGATCCTTTTCTAGGCATTCTAATATGAAATGGTTCCACCTAATACTTTTGTTATTAGCTCGTGTGCTAAAATTTGAAAGAATGTAATAGGATACCGCCATAGGATATTGTTACATGGTTACCAAATAATATAAAGTTTGCTATACCAAAATGGGACAAGACTGTTATTTTGTTTTTATTTTGGTTTTGCACAATTTTTCTCAGAAAATTAACTAATCTTTTTATATCTCTATTTTTACATATATAACATAAGGAAAGCTAATATTAAGGGAAAAAAAGACTATAGTGGAACCTCCATAAGAAAAAAATCTATTTCCTCGGAGAAAGGGATGGAAAAATGCCCTGGGTCCTAAAAAGGATTCCCATCCTATATATATCCACAAATTGGGCAAAGATTGAAAAAAGAGAACCGATGGCTTATTAATTGTTTTACTCGGCTACCTTCTTTTTCTCTAACTTGCAAATTTCTAATTCTATCTCTGCTCACTCTATGTAAATCTCAAATCTTCCCACCCATACTCTTGCATAGACATTAAAGCATCTTCCTTTGATCAATCCAATCTCTCTCTTCTTTTTCTACTAATCACTTTCATCATTCCATCCATGACAAAAGATATTTAATTTTTCATATCTTTTAATACTTTTATAAGTTTTGCCTTTCTTTTTCACAAAACTTATTTCTTCTTTTTAAAAGCACATTAATATTTTTTACCAATAGGAAAAGGTATTCAAACTTTTTATTTACTTAATCTTATATCTGGATTTTGTATTTTTTTATACTTCTACTTTAATGTTATTTAATTTATAGTTTTTGTTTTTTAATTCTTTAATATTTCTAGGGAAATTATTTTTTATTTTAGTAAATTATTTATATTTATTTTTTAGTATAATGTGCATTAGACATGTAATAGAAACAATGAGTTTTGCACTTATATTTATAATATCTATTTTATCATTTATAATTATTTTTTATTTTCTATTATACATTTATTTTTTTAAAATATTTTTATTATTTTTATTTGATATTTTATCCTTTACTCAAAATCATGATAGTTATTGTTGTTATATTATCTAAATTTTTATTACTAAATGTGCATCGCATGTACCTACATGTAAGTTGTTAAAAACATAAATATGGTGAGGTTGTTGTGATGGAGGCAATAGGAGTGGTAGTGGTATTGGTGGCAGCGATAATAGTAATGGTATGGTAGAGACGGTGATAATTGCTACAACAATGGGATGGGATGATGCGGACATTGGTAATGTAGTGGAGGTGACAACAATGGCGATAGTGGTATAGTGGAGATGACGGTGCCGAGATGGTGGTGGGATGTCTGGATGTGGTGGAAGTGACGACAACAATGGTAGCAGTGTGGTGATAACTATGACAATGTTGCAACATTAGCAATAGTGGTGGAGGGGACAATAACAACGACGGTGGTGAAGACAGTAATGATGATGATGATAACAAACATGTTTTTTATTTTGAAATTTTTTTAAAAAAAACTTAGCGGTGTTTGGTGGTGGTGTTTAAGTTAGACGAGTTATTTTTAGAGTGAAATTTCTAAATTAACATTATATTGCTTATATTATTTAGAAAAAATTACTGAAACACCTTCTCAACTTAAAGTTGTTTTTATTTAGTACCTATTGAGATTAAAAAGTTCCAATTTGATTCTAAAAGTTACTTAAGTTGTTCAATATAGTCCCACAAACCATCTCCATTTACTTAAGCTTATGGAATTGCATCCTGTAATGGTCACATGACAATCTTAGCACAAAAATATCCTATAAGGGCTCAACGAAGAGGTCCGATGGTTCGACGTCGGAGCATGGTGGCAACATCAATCATAGTAAAGATAGAAACCCCTATTATACAATTTTTTTTTAAAAAAAATCTGTATAAGTCAATTGAGAATTTGAGATGGGGATTAGTATTTTCTATACAACTCAAAATAGGTGCAAACGGTTGCCTACAGAAAAATGACAGTAGACCATCCAAAATTGCCTTGTCATTGCAAAACCCTCATTGAGGAAACATCACAGCCTCCTCATGTAGAACCCAAGAGCAAAACAAAGAATAACAGAAGCAAGTTTAGAATGGGAGTCGTCCTCATGGTGGGAAAGTCTGAGGAGATCGAGAAGAAGGGGTGAAGCTGAACCTAATGAAGGACCACGTAGATCCAATCATGGTGGGAGAAGTGCTTTAAAAGAAGGATGCGACCTTCTCCAATCGCTCGATTCCTTATGCCATTCACTCGCTTAGCTACGTCGGTATCTCCATCCCATTGCTGCCACCAACTAAAGAGTGGCAGAGCCTTCACAACATTAACATATGCAATGTAAAAAAAGAAAGAAGACGATTTCTACAGTGCTCTAAAGGATAAAAAACTCTAGCCATCCGATTTGACATGAATGGTCAAGATTCGTCCACTAGCAACCGTCTGTAGCCAGTCATGTGCGTGGCTGGTATGGTAATTGTTTTTCAAAATCTAGGATCATTTTATACTGACAGAATGGTAGGGAGCATAATTTTGTGGAAGTTGAGGGACTTTTTCCGAATGGCCTTCTCCCCTCTTCGGCTCGATCCCTGCTCTATCGATGGAGACAAGTCTCTCACTCCGTACGACCTCACCTACTCCTTCTCGCTGGTGAAAAGCTTTTGCTTGGATGAAATGAAAAGAAGTTAAGAAAAAGCAAGGAGGATAGAGAGGGTGGATGATGCCAGAGAGGGTGGATGATGCCGGATGCCCCCGGAGCCGTAATACATAAGCGGCCCAATACATTTGGCGACCTAACGAGAACTCATTAAGAGCAATCTTTTTTTTTCTTTTTCCGTTTTATCTTTAAAACCTTTTCTGCAGTGGGCCGGCCTAAGGCGAACTCACTAAGATGCGTCTTTTTTGGACCGAGGCCTTAGGCGGCCACCTCAGTCGCCTAAAGATTAGGCCGACCCTAGACAGATAGAGGCAAAATGGTGGGGAGACAAGTAACGAAAAAAAGATGAGCACCAGCAAGATGGCAGGCAATAGCAGAAAGATGGGCAGAGAAGGTGAGAAGGAGAAGATGTCGAGGTGAATGATAGCAAAATGGTGAAGAGTCAGGGGACCGTAGGGAGGCAGCCGACGGCAAGAAGGCAAACAGCGGTGAGGAGGTGACAATGAGGAGGAGTAAGGTCCATGAGTGGGGCATAGATAGGGGTGGTGGAAGATGGATTGGAGTCATTTATAAATGTAAATGTCGGTGTAAAAGGGGAGATGGATTAAAACGTGCCGTACTAATGCAGTTTATAAATGTCAGTGTAAAAGGGGGAGATGTGTTGGAGTAGTCGAATAACTTTCTCAAGGTACGATACATTCAAAGATGCCCATCTTTGTAGATATCTAGTCTGTTACTGCCCATCATAAGTAGGCTTGCTAATTTCAAGGAATCCATCTCCAACCCTAGTTCCACCCCACAATGGACGAAACTCCAAGATCAACTCCACTTTTACTGGGGTGAATCCTTCCTCCCGTCCTTGTTTGCTCTCCTCCTTTCTCTGGCCGAGTATGTGTCATGCATGGGGTAAATACCAGAAAACTACAAAGGCAAGTAGAACAAAGGTACTCAAGTGGACTCTCTCAAGGGACAAGCTGGAGGCCAAGCACAGGCAGTCAACTTCTCTAACCGGACTCCTTGAGAATGATTGCTATTTGAAGAGTTCAATTAATTAGGATTCAGATTCAGATTAAGATTAGATGTATTATTGCAGGAGCATGTTTGATCATAGAAAGTTGGACTTTGAAATGGAAATGAGTAACTTTCATTCAATGAGAAATTCTATTCTCATTCTGATTTTAAGAGAGTGAAAAAATCCTATTCTCTCAAAACCAAATCTCTACTCTTTCCTAGAATTCAAATTCCACTCCAATTTCGGTCACGAACTAAACATATTGGACGATATGACCATTCTGATTCTTATTTTAATCCATTCCAATTTCGGTTCAGACTGCGAATCAAACACACCTTAGAAGTATACTAGTAATACCAACAAAAACACATAATAACTCGATCATCTAATTCTTTTGTTTCATCAGCCGACCAACCTACTTGACAGATTAAATTTCTTAGAAACGTCTAATGACACTGAACAGCTGGTGTCAGGAACTGAATCCTGACATGAAAGACGCAAGCATTGGCAAACTCCACATGGAAATGGATCCCTTTCACATTCGGCTCACCCTTGCACAAAGTTCACATTTCCAAGAATTGAAAACAACAAATGGCCTTCTTTTATGAACTCACTGCAAATATCTGAAGTCCCACGTTCCTTAGACCAATAAAACACTACATGAATCCATGTACGTGAAGATATCTCTGGTACAAGTTATTAGTGGCAATATATTTTACCAAGCTCAAAGGGAAGGAAATCCAAAACTTGCATGCTGAAGATTTCTCAAGTTGCACTGCAGGTTGAAATAAGACATGATGCTGAATGCCACCAACTAAAAGTTATTCTTTGACAAGCATTTCACTCTCCTTCGCTGAGGATGGGGACAATCAACGGCTTCAGCTGTGCAAGATATACAATTGCCCACCTAACAGTAAAAATAGCAGATGGTCATGAAAAATATAATGGAATAAACGTTTAAATCTGAGCAAATGTTTACTGATAACATAGTGGCATAAGGAAATGTTCCCCAGTTTCATGATAAGTAGTTTGGCGAACTGCCAGAAGAATTTCAGATTCAGCAGTTTTTCTCTGAGTATCAGTCAAAAAATCATAAAAAATAAATACATTCTGAAAAAAGAAAACTAAATTAAGCCATGAAAATCACACATTTAAAGTATTCAATATTTTGGAATCATTGATTGTATGGTTTTAGTATATTTGGAGTGAAATCTTGAAATTTAAAACTTAAAATTCTAGTACAAAAAGAAACAGAAATATGGTCTCTAATTATTTGACAGCAATCGAATGTTAGATATCTATGTATATCTGTGAGAATAACTGTATATCAATATGAACATAAAATAATTATAATACAGAGAATTTGCAAATATGACTTCGATTAGATCTATTTCTTTATAAGATTTGATCTCAAAACTCATAGACCCAATCTCTCTTAGGTGTAAATAGAGGGGGAAATGAACACTTTTTTCTTCTTTTTCATTCTATTTTCTTAATTTCCTCTTGAATTCCTTAAAGCCGACATCTAATGTGTTTCCAATGTTCTGAAAAATTGCAAAACATCTCTATTTGATCTTAAAAGTTCTTTCAAAGGCTGCATTAATCATTCATCATTTGGCAAAGTAGCACCTCTTGGTGATTGATTGTCCATTTTCGATTGTCCTGCCCTCACCCTAATTTCATCCAGAATATTTCCCATCCTAGTTCTCAAATATATATAGCTTTCTCATCTTTTCCCTTCTAATCGTTGATACAATCAATTTGTAATTGAATTACTCTTTCCCTTTATGAATTTGTATCATTCTAAGACTTGGGAGAACATTATTTGCTTATTCATTTAGATGTACTTAATAATACATGACGAATAATTTCTGTACTTGGAAAGTCTGAAAAATTACTTGAAGGACTAATTTGCATAGACCCAATGCTACTATTTAAAGTAGATTCTTCTTTGAAGTCCAAAAAATTGAAAAAGACCAAAAATCAATATTAAATACCCAAATATAATTAGATAAGTGAATGTCCTGATGACATATAATAGTCATATAATCAACATATTATAGCAAGGGTGATCAGTTGGAGTCAATTTGCATCCAGACAAAAACTGGCTGTGTCAGCAGAAATGCACAAATTTCCCTAGTGTCAGCCAAAGGTGATTCATTTTGGATGAAAAGTATCTGTTTTAGCTGAACTTAAAACCTTGTATTGATATTAAAGCACAAAGCACACTCGAGATCCCAAATAAGACAACATATATTATATGACACAAATAACAATATAATCTTCCTTTTTTTTTCAATGCATAAGATGCAGAATCATATTCTAAATCCTAAATGCCATCGAAACTGGCAGCTTTGTTTATATTTTTAACATACTATAACTTCCCTGCATCTCTCAAATTCGCATTCATTTCCCACGCAAAATGCACGTTTGTGGCATTGCAGGATACCTTTAGCCATTGTTTAGCTAGTTGTTTCATGTTTGTGCGTTCGTGCGTGCGTGCGTGCGTGCATGCGTGTGTGTGTGTGTGTGTGTGTGTGAGAGAGAGAGAGAGAGAGAGAAGAATAGCATGCCATTACAGCATACCATTGGCTACTGTGTAGCTGGCAGTTTCGTGTATGTGCACATTCGTGCCATTGCAGCGTACTTTTAGCCATTGTCTGGTTGGGGGTTTCGCGCATGTGTGCACGCGTGCATGACAAAGATAGCATGCCATTTTGCATGCATGCATGTGACAAGGATAGTATGCCGCAGGTGGTTTGAGGAAAGAGATGCCAAAAGGGAAATTTGAGAAAGTTTGCAAGGTCAGAAACCACATTTCCTAAAAACTCAGGGTTAATGCAAGTCACCTCAAAGGAAGATACAGTATCCCATATATAAGAAAGAACATTAAACAGCCTTACGGTCGATATCTGCCATGAAATTTATATGCTGATCGTGCCATGTTTCTATAGCATTTCCATGCATCCAAAAAGCTCCTAAAGATATTGGTCCTTCAATTCAGATGCAAGGGTGTGGAAGTTGGAATATATGAACAAGAGTTGTTCAGTTGATTTCTAAACCTAGGGTTTCCGTATATTGTTTAACAATTTGCATTGAGATACTTGTAGAAATGCAAGCAAACGTGAAATCTTCAATAATACATTCTTAACTATCATTTAGTAATCATTTGCATAATTAAAGAATTGTGTGCCAGTAAAGCATTCATGAAATGATCTCCTATACATATGCTTGTGCAAAAGATCATGTGCTCCACAATCTGCAAGCAAGGGGAAAACCTAATCTTGCATAAAATCTAAATTTGAACATTAACATGGAGCACATTTCGAATAAAAGTAGCAAATAAAGCAGTTTTTGGGGTCTATTTAGGACAGGTGGAAGCCCACTGCTTATACTAATTAAATATACCAAAAACTACAGAGGATTGATGGATATTAATAAAATATAAAGAATTTTGTTAGCTGCTTAATCTTAAGCTCAAAGTCATAGAAATCAAAACATTTAGATGACCCAACACCCCTAACCAAGGTATGACATACCGTACCGAACCGGATACTATGAAGCATACCGAACCAGTTCGGTACCGATATGTGGTACGGAAGGTGAACCAACGCTCGGTACATTGAACTGGACCCCATACCGGACATGCTAACATAGTAACAGGATGGCATCAGTATGGGGTTCGATACCGAGACGGTGTACCTTGCCCCTAACCAAGCAATTCCATGCAATTTACTAAGTGGGAAGCAGGATGCTAGCATGCAATTTCATTTGGCAACATATTTTGGGAATTGGAGACCATCTGGGTTTGTTAGGAAGAATGTCCAAAATAGGGTTCTTTTTTTCCCATTTGTGGTGAGGAGGGGACGTGGGATGGGCAGGTTGGTTAGCAAAATGAGCGTCTTGTAAAATATGACAAGCCATAATGAAACATCTACATTTTAATTCTTTGTTGGGGGGGACCCCAGAGTCCAGTATATATGCTCAACTCTAGGACCTCCCATGAGTCCCTTAAAAGCAAGCTGCTAAATCCTGAGATGCCATCTCTTGAAAAGAAAAAAAAAAAAGAGAAGGGGAGAATCCACAACGTGTACATGCATTGTGCTGGGGACTAGTTAAAATAATGTGTCAAAAATATTTTGAATATTGAACTTATGCCAATGCAAGAAACGGGAGAACTTACATCATCCAACAACATACTGTTGCGGTGACAACCAATGTAAAACGTAACCTGCATCACCAAATTAAAACAGTCATATGCCAATGAGCGTGGAAAACTTCTTTTAAAACAACCAAAACTCAAGATATGTATGCCAAAGCTGCTTAGAGTAGTAAATTTCAAAATAAATCGCACAATGCTCCAGTTATGGTCATTTAACCACAATCACCCCATGAGACACAATCCACACATTTGATGATCCAAATATAAATCTACTATTAAACTTTTGATGTATCTTGACATGGAAAGTGTTGAACTTATTAAATAAGTCTATTTTGGAATAGAATTTATGCATCAAAAGCTTTACATGAGATTATGGCATATCAGTCTTTATTTTAGTCACTTAATTTGGTTATCAATGGCTACATTATTTTTAATTTGACTCAATAGTTCAAAATGCTTCAGCAATCAAGTTGTTTCGTAAATGCTATAAAAGCGTAGTCTTGCATTTTGACTTACTACTTTTCTTCTTCACGGTAGTGCTATTGCTGCAATTATGAGACTTCATCAACTTGATTAACATAGCTCTAATCATCTTCTTAATGGGCGAGCTCAGTTGAGGCCTTTCACAAGATGACTCTATATTTTATCCAAGAAGAGAGGTGCAGTGCCTTTAGCTATTGCTTTAACCATCCCCCCCCCCCAAAAAAAAAGAATAGAGAGATATTTTATAGCTTTATATTAATAAACAAGATTGTCTTGATGCATCAACATCGACAATCAAAACGGATCAAGATGAATATTTTTTAATTCCTCTTACCGACTTCGCTTAAGAATTGCGAAATTAAAAAGCGGTCGACCCCTATTTTGAACGAAACAGAAAAACGGCTATGTAAGTCGCAAAAGAGCCCGACGCCGGCCTCCCTCCCTCTCTCCCCTGCCCTCTCTCTCTTTTCCTTCACTTTCTCCGCCTCCGGCAATGGATTTCGTTTCCGTTGCCGGAACCGTACCGGTGAGCCACCGGTAAGGTGCAGAACAGCCGGAACCGTCCGATTCGGGACGGTTCCGTCAACGTTGAACCACAGACATAATAATTTTATGAGGCAGTTCATATCTAAAGTGGCAAATTCCCCTTTGTGTGGAGCCTCGGGCTCTTTAGGAGACATACTCAAGGCCTTGTTCCTTATCTATATGTTACTCTTCTATCAACTACAAGAGAGCGTACAAAGTTCTGAACTGGTTTGATGGTTTAAGGAAATGAAGAAAAGCTCATCTACCACTCAAGGATTTGTTCAAGAGAATGATATGCACCATCACAAGAACTTCATCCTTTTGGTGAAGCAGCATTACTTGGACAATCTCATCCATCTTCAAAAAATTGTCTTGACACAAATCTACAGATGGATATACATCAAAAGTCTAAATATCTATTAGAACCTTGGATTGTGGTTAAGACTGGTTGAGAGTCAAATTTTTCCAACATTGAATCTGTCTCACAATATCTAATGATAATTAGAAGTGGAATCTATTTGTTCTTGTATGGATGAAGGCATTAAAAACTTGGTGAAATGTCATATAACTTTTGTTCTTGAGCTATATTTCAGATTCTAATTAGAAATATCTATTATAACAGCAATTGCAACATGGCAAATTATCAATCTTAAAATTCATGTTTTATAGTGGCGACGACTTTCAAAAGTCTGAATCATCACTACATTTACTAGCAGAACACCTTTTCAACACACTTTCAATCACTTTTCACATATGAAATGACAAGCAACATTGCTGTGGCTATTTGAGTTAATCATTTCTGAATACGTCAGCACTAACATCAAAGAAGCACTTCTCAGTTATAAGTTAGGTGAAACAACTTCATAAGTATTATATTTTCAATATTTTCAATTCAACAATATGAAATAACTCATTATATACTTCTCGTACATATCCTTGTATCTTGTATTTTTGCTCTTGCCACATGATACTTGGATACACATCTGATCTGATTCTCATGTCCGTGCCCATGCATTTTGGTGGTGAAGACGACTACAATTTATCCTAGTTTTAGTTGTCACAATTTGTACTAAATTTATTAATCAAATTGATGTGAAGAATGACTTTTATCATGATGATTTTTATGGGGTCTAAGATGCAACACCCAAGTGTCTGTTGCCTTTATGAAACCATGTATGCACTCAAGTAAGTTTGTGTTGTCATTTGAACACTTTGGGTGATTCTTTGTTGTTCTTTTGGCATAATTCTTCAACAAAGTAGCAATTACTTTTGTTATTCTCACAAAATATTCGTTCAATAAGATAGCTATTGTCCTACCCAATGTCGATGATAATGCTTCAGTGATGCACGTAGGAAGCAGTTCTTAGAATTTTGAGAAGAGACTTGGGCCTTTTTACTACTTTTTGGGTCTTGAGTTGTATGCTATCTCCCAAGATACAAGTCCTTGTTTCAACAGAAATATAAGCATCTCTGATAAGCACCACCATGATGGATACTCATAGCATTGGTACAGTAGTGGATCTCCATTAGAGGCTTCATCACACTAGTCATCCTCTATAATGAGTAGCATATGCTTGGTACGTTAGCTTGCTACTGAATTTCTTAAATTGACTATAATAATGTTCAAGTGTTGAGCAAGTTTGTTAGTCCCCCACATTCCAATTCATTAACTGCAATTATTGCAAATCATTAATATCATCTTAACATTAGAACAATTCTCCATACCATCATACAACTACTGAGAGAATAATGCTTTGAACAACATGCATCTTAATTGGTTCCCAACATGAGTTTGAGATGAGAGGCCTCTTGATCCTCAGCTATTCTTTAGATTTTGAAATTGTCTTTCTTTTTCAAAGACACTTGCTCTCATAACAGAAATACAACTCATCCCTAATCAACCAGTCTGTAATAGACAGCCATACTGCTAGTATACCAATGAAACAAAGCCTGAGCTAATAGTAATATATATCCAAATCCGATTCAGCATTGTCAACTTGCAAGTCGCTTGTTGGACTGACTGCGACATTGTGCTTGTGATGCTAGTGTCGAGCAAGTTTGTCAATTAATTGGTTTTATTACGCATTCTTCAGTACCTTTATGGAATTACGAATTACTTTCCCTTGTCCTTTGCCTTTACGTGAAGGCTAGGTTGGGGCCTCCAATTATAACAATTTTGCTATGCACCAAATACTTCAACACCATAGGCTTGATGATCTATATCTTCTTGAGATATTCCCTTATCTTGGCAGAATTGAAAGCACAATGTGTCGTTTTGCTCCATTAACCAACGTAATAACAATGCATCATGGTTAAATTTCTACTAGAGGTCATCTAGCCTCATTACCTTCTCTTAATGTTGGTGCTGCACATATAAATCTTGCTGACATGATACATGCTTTTACATTGCTAACAAACTGATTTGACGAGTACGGGCGCATTAGAATCAACTACCACTTTATCCAACATGTCTACCATGGTAATGTCACTTGCATCCAGTCTACTGAGTTGCTGGTGGACCTCTTAAAACCAGTACTGCAAACAAACCACCTACTAAGCACCTGATGACTACTTGCTAATTAGGCAACGAGTATGAGGGAGATATTCGATAAACCCAGATCAGACTAGATTTCACATGCATGCATTATGTCTACACTTCAGTGGATTGAGTGCTCCGCATATTTCAATGCGTAAAGTGTCAACCAATAGAATGATATGAAGAGGCAGACTAACATAGAGTCTAAATCATTGAGAAATCCTTTGTGTTAATGGCTTGTTCCTAATCTAAATTCTCCATTGTTAAAACCTTCAAGTTCCCAATATTCTTTTTTCCATATAACTGCCTTCATGAAGTTCCTTTTAGTTTTCCCAGGAAACAACAAATTGACTCAAAATCACTTGAGAGCTACTTATAGGGTCAGAGGAAGCTGCAACATCAGAAAACTGATGCAGCATTAAGTTCATTCTGACATGTTTAAAGTAAAAATACCAGATAGGAAAGATGAGTTATGTATAAGTTGGAGAACAAGTCAGTTTTCTTAGTTCAAGACTAGAAGCACTAAAGTTTAATTTCATTAGATGAATCAGCTTGGTACAATACTAGGATCAGAGGATGAGATACTATTTTGAAGGTGAAAATAACCATCATAGTCTTATGTAATAATATTTCTTTTATACTTTTAGGGTTGATCCAAAAAGACATGATAAAAAACGAAAGCTTTACCAGGTCATAGATATATCAGTTAAAGAACAATCCAGTTTTCTTACTAAAATGAGGATACTTCAACTTGCTAGACAGAACAGCTTGAAATGATGTCTAAATCTAAAACATCAGCAGATGGGATACCAATTTGGGGGTTAAGCATAACAATTATATTCTCATATGATAACATTTCTTTACAGATTTTTTCAGGACTGATCTGAAAACATATGCCAAATGCAAAAGGTTTAGTATTTTATATATATTATAGCTGCGGAAGTCCAGGGCCAAGAAATCATCAGAAATCATGAAAGAAGAAGACCAACCATGAAGCAGCATCATACTTTAATCTCTGTACCTGCACTGCCGCAATTCTACCATAGATTTTTCTAAAGAATCCATGTTTATGTTCAGGTACCATTGAAGCTCAACCTCATCCGATATCAATCCTCTGTTTATATCAAACCACTGACAAATATATTCTTCATTGACCCTCGACAGCGGATCTATACTCAGTCAGCTTGAGTTTCCTCATGTAGAACTACCTCATGGAGTACTCCAATTTATACGTTCTTCTCACAATCCTCTACATATTCCAACTCTCTCAATGATAGATGGACTCTCGCATCTCTCTCACACATCTCCCCCAGCCTCACCAACCATTATAATGCCTTTAGGGAAATCAATATCGCTAACATCATCGAGAGAACTCTCATAAAAGCTTATTAGAGAGGACCTCTTGATGAGCAACTTGAGATTTATGTCAATATTTTTTTTTCAGACGCATGTTGTTTATCCTTAAAATTCATATAGAAGGAAAAAGAACCATACATGTCTTACCTATGGGTATGCACTATCCTCCTTACACCTTCGCCCCCCCCCCCCCCCCCCCCTCCTCTCTCTCTCTCTCTCTCTCTCTCTCTCTCTATTTTGCTTTCTTTTACATCATATTATTCTATCTATTTTGATTGCTCCTATATATGTGCATCTTTTATAGTTATTTTATTAAAAAAACTCTCTAGGGCTGGTAAACGAGCAAGTTGTTCACAAGCCAGCTCGTGGTCAGCTTAAAATTTGGCTCGACTTTAGCTCGCTCGCTCAGCGAGCTTTTGCATAAAACTTCTGAAACTCCTTACTTTTACTTTAGTTTTTGTTTCTGAAAGCAATAAATTTTTGCTACCTAAAGCTCCAGAGCCTAGAGGCTTGGCCGAGATTTTTTTTTTAAAGTTCAGTTAAACTTTCTTCTTGGATTTTTGAAAACAAAAACAGAAAACAAAAGAAACACCAAACGGGCCACTAATGATTCAGAATTCTGTGCCGTAGTTTTAGTTCTTTTCCTTTGTCCTCTACATAAATAAAATTGAGAAAGCGAAATATTTTGCGCATAGACGCAAAAACAGAAAAAACCACAAACATCATAGATCAAAAGATGCTGATGCATCCAAAATTCAAACATTACACACAAAATCTGCACTAATTTTTATCCAAGGTTAAGGAGATTAGACTGTGTCGAGGTGATCCAACTCCAAAAGGCAATCCAAAACACAAATACGACGGAGTCCTAATAAGAGTCGACGGTTTCCGTTAGATTTCCTCATCCGAAATCGTAATCCAAGACAACAAAAGAGAGCGGGAGAGGATAGGGAGACGTACAGATTGATGGAGGGGCCGCCGTTGAAGCAGAGGCGGACGGATAGGGCGGCGACGACGCCCGCCACGAAGAAGATGAGGGTCGTCACCAAGAAGCCCATCGCGAGCGATTCCGACGATGCGACGGAGCGAATCCGACCCAAAAAAAAAAGGAGATTGGATGTCTCGTCGTTAGTTTGGGAAAAGAACCGTGGAGGTTTTGTCCCGTTTGCTGTGGGTTGGCAAGGGATCGGGTTGGAAGGATGGGGTTGGTCTGATACGAATCGGATCAAAAATTTATCCTCGAACCCAAATTATCCATTAAATAAATTAAAAAAAATAATTAAAATATTTTATTAGGTAGATAATTTTATTGATTAGGTTGAATTAGGTTAAATAGATTAAGTGAATTTTAAAGGGCCCGATAGATTTAAATAGATTATATTGGTCGGATCAAGCATGTTAGATAGATTTTAAACAAGTTTTGAATAGATCTAATAAATTTAGTCATGACTGATCCAATTATTAAAAGAGATTTAAACCCGAACTCTACCTATTTAATAAATGGATCTAGGACCTCTAGATGGGTTGTCCATTGTTCACGCTATATTTTAACTTATAATTGGAGCTTGAAGGTCGGTTAAATGATGACCACATGCAGGACCGGCCTAATTCTTAGACGACTGAGGCGGTCGCCTAAGACTCCGGCCCAAAGAAGGCCCACCACAGAAAAGACTTCAAAGATAAAACAGAAAGAAAAAAGGCTTTTCTTAGTGAGTTAGCTTTAGACCGGCCCACTATAGGAAATGCCTTAAAAGACAAAATAGAAAGAAAAAAGGCCCCCTCTTAGTAAGTTCGCCTTAGGCTCCCAAATGTATTGGGCCGCTCCTGACCATATGGCATAGGATAATAATAAGAAACTGGTCTTAGCATTGTCAAGTATGCTATAAGGGTCAACTTTGATGCGTCAGTGCAGGCGTGGAAGTCACTAACTAAAAGATAGGAGAAGATCAACTAAAATGGTTACACATAATGAGACCCGAGTATAGTGGGCTGATCAAGTCCTCACCAAGTACTAAGCAAGATGGATAGGATCATGACTAAAAGGGATAGGTCGAATCAGGATGAGTGATGGATTGAGGCTTGGACCTAGTTCCAAAGATAATTGGTATAGGTTGATTATAAGTATGGCTTATTGAATAGGGTAAATAGTGATTTAAGAAGCCAATCGTACCTTATGTTGAATGAAGCCTCTGAAGCAAGACAAGAGAGAGATAAAAGCAGTTGTTAAAAGATCGGGACGTGGAAGGTGGAGATGTGCAAAACCGGTTATGACAACCATCAGAAGAGAGTGGACGAGGTAGCAACTGCTAATATGGACAAATGTTGGTATTTGGAAAAGACAATTGTTCAGAAGTTAAGAAGAATATGTATACATATGAAATTGCAATCCTGGGAAGGGCCAGCTTAGCCACCAATTGAATCAATTACCAATTTTTTTATTAGTTTATCTTCCAATTTATTTTTAGCATTTTCAATTCCCAGTTCATAATTTGTTGCTCGTAGGTCCTAGATGCTGCTCTCTTCCCTGAAAATATGGTACTCTGGTAGCGAAAGATCTTAAAGGTCAAGACAGTAATATCTACTTCCATTTATCCTCTTTCCAATTTAGATACTGATGGCATGCCCGCATCTCTATCCAACCAGATCCGTTAGCTTGCTCTCCATCCTAAGGAGAAGGAAAAAAAGAAGCACCAAGACTTGTTTATGCTCGAACTTGTTTATGTCAAACCCAAACCTGCTTAAAAGCAGGCTCGGCTGACGGGCCAAGTTTTATATTGCCACTAGGTTGGAAACTGGGAGATAAGGAGGATGCCAACTTCTTGTTTTATACCAAACGTGGTATGGTATTACTTGTAATTGAGCAGATGACACTTAACTTCTTTTATTAGCTAAGTAATCCATAGATTTTGGTTCGCTTCTCTAAAGACTCGTTTGGTTTGCATGAAGAATTTTTTTATACTGGAATATTTTTTTAGAGAAGATAATATCTAGGAAAGTGATTTTTACATATTTGGTTAACCATGAGAAAGTAGCATATTCCAGAGAGGCTTATGTTTGGTTGAGCATTTATTTTCCTAAGAAAGTTGTGTAATATTCTTATTATGCCCTTAATAGATTTTATCCCATTATATCTAAAAGCTTAGGGGTGTTTTTGGAAAAAAATATCTCAATTTTCAGTTCGTAGGAACTGAGCTTTTTCATGTCCTATATAGATTTTTCTTTTCTATGAAATATAGGAATTTTATTTCTATAAAAAAGCTACTTTTTTTATCCCTCTAATTTGAAAATTTCAACCAAATATAAGACATTTATTTATTTTTTTGTTGGCCATACTTTCCTCTCTCTCCTCTTTCTAGAAACCACACGAGTCCATTTGTAGCTAGCAAAGCATGCAATACGTACTTGATTTGCCATATATCTTTGAAATTGTGAATATGAGATGAGATGAAACATCAAACATTCAGAGCTATTTATACTGGATGATTAATAGTGAATCACCTCCCAAACCTAAGAGACCCGATAAACATAAACTGCCACATATTAAGCCTTCCTAGGCTACCTTTAGCTCAACATTAAGGACTGAGCACATTAATGATATACTCAAGATGATCTTTAATTACGAATAGCACTAGCCAAAGAATACTTATATGATCCATCAAAGTTCACTTTAAAAACACTTAGGACTCGTTTAGTTCGTAGGAAACAAATGAGAAAAAGTGTGGTCAACGGAAAAATGAAGAAATGCCTCTTATTTGGTTGAAGTTTTTAAAGAAGAGAGATGAAAAAGTAGCATTCCTATGGGAATAAGATTTTCATGTTTCATGCAAAAGAAAAATCCACGAGGAACATGAAAAAGCTACTTTCCCACCAGTTGGAAATTGGGATTCTTTTTTTTTCCAAAACTATTCTTAAGCCATAAAAAATTTATGAATAAGATCTTTCCTTTATTAAGGGTATAATAGATATTTCATACAATTTTCTCAGAAAATAGATGCTCAACCAAACATAAGCCACTCTGGAATAGTCACTTTTCTATGGTCAACCAAATATGCCCAAATCATTTTTCTAGACATCATATTCCTAGGAATCAACTTTCTAAAAAAAATATTCCGATACAGAAAAATTCATCATGCGAACCAAACGAGTTCTTAAGGGATGAAGAAAGCTAGCTAACCTTAATTCGATAATGGGTCATGAAAACCAGAACCTTCATAGGGCCTTGCTATTGTAATGAATTTCTCTTCAAATGTAGGAGAAAAAATCTTTAGCTAGGAATTTAGGACTATCAGAGATCATCCAAGTTGTATTAATCTTACCTTCAAACAATCATTCGTTCCTACTGCACCATATTAACCAACAACTACACAGAACTCAAAGCAATAGTTTCACGAGATCTATCATTCCCTGTGGCACAATGTATCAAGTTCTCAATAGAACTAGCAGTTATATTCAAATTGTGCTTTCCATAAGGTTCTCTGTACAATTTGGCTATAAATCTCCTTCAAGTAGACCCTATTACTTTCAATCCTTGAAAGAGTTCGAACACTCCAGAACCTTTTTATAGAAGGGGTCGTGGGGGTACACTCACAAGCTCTTTTTTATAATTAAACAAGATCGTTATCCATAGCCTTGTCCATGAGATAGGTTTCTAGCACCTTAGCTAGGTGACAATTTCATAATAAGCCCTAGGTCAGAGAGGGTCCACGAACACTAGGCTTTAAACCTTATAGTTTTGTTCTTCTTTTAGAAATAAAAGGAGGAAATACCCGCCTTCCAAATGTATCATTCAAGACTAAAACCTAGAACTTCCTTAGAAAACGAGGGGTACATGACCACTCAACCTTTAGCTTAATAATTATGAGGCTGTGTTTGGTATCTAGCCATGCTATTCATCTGACAATGACATACATTATTAGACATTTAGCCTAATTACACATAGATTGAGTAAATTTTCATATGATGCTACAAACGTAAGCATTCAAGAATCTGCTAAGAGTAATGATATGTTCTTTGCATATATAGTTAGAAACCCACAGCATCATGGATACATGACAAAGATAAGATATGACTGACACTGTCAAATGAAAATGACAATCAAAACCTATTTGTTTGCTCATGAAAGTCCTCACTTTTTTAATTTGTTGGACTCTTCACCACTAGATGAATAAGCTTGGTGGAAATTTTTGATCAAGACATAGCAACAACAACAACAATAATAATAATAATAAAGCAAAGCTGCTACCTCTTGTATCAACCATTACAAAATAGCAAACTGAATTTGAAATGAATGTGGCCATGTCTCAAGCTCTCCCAATTCTAAATGTTTATTCTGATTCAATTTAAACAATATGCCACAATTGCAATTATTTAAATAAAAGAATTGGTATTTCACCTCATTTTGCTGGAATAATGTGGCTTAAAAACACAATAAGAGAATTTAAGCAATTCAATAATCTCAACTCTCAAGAACCTCCATCTCACTTTTCTCACTTTCTCTGACTAAAGCCAGCTAAGAGAGCCAAACAATTTGCATCAAGACAAAGAACAAAAACTCGAATAAGTTTTGTAATTCCACATGCTGTGTATTATATGGTACACTACAAAAATGAACATGTTTTTCTTCCATCAACCAAAGGCGGTCTCTAGAATTGAACATATTTAAGTACCTTCCAACAGCTCTTACTTGCCACCAAGACTGTTTTAGTGGATTAGCATCCATCATTACTAGTCTCCAGTGCATTGTTTTCTGATGTAATTTGCGAGGCCATGGATGTCAATGTGAAGTTGTCACTCAAAAATCTAGCAGCCATCTGTGCTGATTAAGATTCACAGGGTACATCCTTTGTCTTGTTACCTCTCGCCAACTTTTGAACAAACAGCTCGCCTGCTCTATAGGAAGACCGAACCTAGAATTACCAACAAAGGAGTCCAAGTTTCTTAAGCAAAAACAGGAACTTGAAAGAACGAACTGAAACTTGTTTCCATGCAGGTTACAATTGAAGATGAGAAGATCAATAGTTTTAAGAGATATAGTGCATTAAGAAATCACAGTGTAGTGAAATTATTGCATTATCCCTTTGGCAGGGTAAAAAGGGTTCACCAAAGATGATGGATGACATTGAGACCGAATCATGTCACTCAGAAGGGCAAATAATTTCAGGTGCTAAAAGCATCAAACAACTAGATGGTTACAGATGAACAACTAGTTAATGATTTTATTGTTTTGAACAGCTCACTTTAACCTTCAAAAGAGTACATCGAGATGATTACTTGTTCATTAGTTAAAAGAATGAGTCAGAGCATAAATTTTCTGACAGATATAAGGTACCCAATTTTTCCCTTAAAAAAAAAAAGGAGCAAGCCAACTAATATGAAGTATGAATTGGTTTACCATTGGTCCACTGGCAACATAACGGAAACCAACAGATTCCCCATAATCCTTCCAGAAAGCAAACTTCTCAGGAGTCACATATTCTTTGACAGTCAGGTGCAAGGGTGTAGGCTGCAAAAGCTCTCAGCATTTACAACAGCTAATTAAAGGAACAAAAAACTTGATTGAAATGAACTGCTTGCTTGCTATCTAACCTGCAAATACTGTCCTAAAGTCAGAATATCAACACCAATGGCCCTTAAATCAGCCATAGCTTCCTGAACCTCCTCATCTGATTCTCCAAGTCCTAGCATTATAGAGGACTTTGTAATCATCCCTTCCTTGCAAAGCTTTGCATGCTTCAGAACAGACAAGCTCTGCTCATACCTGCCCCAGAAACAATGACATAGTCAATGCTATTAGAATATCTAATCTACTATATAACACAAATTCTGGAATGGAACATTTGTGAAGCTCCTGTCTCAGCATTGCTCGTGTCATACTCTAGTATATATAAAAGAAAGGATCCATGACAAGAATCTGTTCTGATGCATTTGTTGGTTTTTTATTTTAGGTTGGGCGGGGTTGGGGGGGTGGGAAGTAGAACCTCCGGGAAAAGAAACTAAAAATAGAAATTAAATCCTGGGAAAAGAACCACCGTAGCTGTCACCAGTGAGTTGACATATGGTGGGCAAAAATCGATCCCAGTAAAATCAAAGTTCCCGGGACACTTTGACCTGATCTTCCACTTTAAAGGCAATAGATCCATTCCATTCAATCTTTTACTACAACAATTAGTGCCATGTCTTCAAAATCAGAAGCCTTCTGCATGGTATGTCTTAAGAAAGATCTGCAGTTTGAATTGCAATTCCGAGAAATAAAGCATGAATTTGTAACATTTACAAGAACTCACGTCATAATCCTTAAAACTAGTCAAGAGGAAGCTGTTCAAGTCTGCAACCAAGTTCAGCCAGTCCATGTTACTTGATTAAGTGCTTTGCAGAAGATATGATAGTCTTGAAGGATGTTTTGGATGGTTTTATAGTCCTGTTATTTCCAAAAAGATAGAAAGTAGAGAAATCGAGGGAAAGCCTACATTTTAGGGAATGCAGGTAGACAAAAAGTTTCAGTGCGTCTTCTTTGAATAACTCAAACTATGAAAGGGATCGAGGCTGACACCAGTTCTTGACTTTGGTAGCAAAACCGTTGCTTGCAAATTTAGTGGACGTTAATCAAGGGAACTACTTTTTGAAACGACTACAAGATTGTTTAGACTACTAAGTTAAGAGAACTTTGCCCATGTTTGCATCATTTGCTTAAATTTCTTGTTGGACCCAATGTAGCTTTCCTGAGGTAGATTAGATGGAGGGAAATCCATAGGTAAGTAGACACATAATGGCGAGCTGCAGGAGTTGACAACAAATTTGACTTTAATTAGTTTTATGAAGAATGGAAGGGGATATGGCAGAGACAACGGTAAAAAATTTAGATTTCTCAATTATCTATCAAAAGGTTAACCACATGAGAAAAGGATGATTCATCCAAGACAATGTATAGACAAGTTAACATCTACATTAGATGAAAAATATTAGATTATTTATAGAAGACTTCAATAAAAATTAGATACTATTTCATAACAAAGCACTTTGGAAGTTCAACCAAAAAAATAATGATTCCTAATAGTAGAAACATGAGTGCTTCTTACCCTGCTCGAGGATCTCTAACAATTCTCTGCAGGCGCCTAACAGTTTCGATGTTGTGGGCAAATACGTCTAGCCCAGAATTTACCAAAGTTGACACAGCCTCTAGATCGCCTCGAAAGTCAGAAGTTAAACATTCGACCAAAATTTCAGGCTTTAGGTTCTGCACAATAACCAACTAGCATTTCAGTAAAATGAATTGTAGAAAACCCAGATACCTATTGGAACTTCACCTCATCATGCATCATCTGTATAGGAGGAATGCATTACGAACCTAGCAGTAACTATGCAAAAAAAATTAAAGTTATTTTTCTTAATTAAGAAAGAGGTACTGAGGTATGTTAATGAACCTTAATGGCTTTGACTGTCTTAGCAAAGTGGCCACTTCCACCATCAGGAAGGTCATCACGATCAACACTAGTCAATACAATATATTCCACACTGCCAAAAACACAAAGAGAAAGCAAGTTGTTGAAAATTCTATAAGCAACTGTTTTTTTTTTTTTAATGAAACTTGGTCAGGTACAAATCTGGAAACTGAAACCTTGTACATCAACTTTTATTGCACCTTATTTTTCAAAAATGTATTAAGGGGGACAGCACTTTAATCAGTTGCTATAAGATGTTCAAACACTCAAGAGACAACTTAGATTCTTAAGCACCGATTTTACATCAGCAAATTTTAAATTACTGCAAGACTATAATCTCAGCATGAAGAGAAAAGCCTACCCCCAACTTGCAATTGCCCTAGCTGTGTTTTCAGGTTCCATAGCATCTGGTGGTGGTGGGTTTCTGCTTGTTTTCACAGCACAAAATCTACATCCACGGGTGCAGGTATCCCCTAGAAGCATGATAGTTGCAGTTGCAATACCATCCCCTTCTCCTCCTGCTCCTCCTCCTCCATTCCAACACTGCACCCAAAAGAAAGCAAATCATGATGAGCCAGCTTGTCAAGCATATTATTTCTAACAGATTCCATGTAACTTTAAAAAACACATACACACATGCAAAAGGAGTGCATTCAAGAAAATACATACATGCTTGATACAAGCATTCTTCTTTATTCCACAACATTGCTACAATTAGACTCTTATAATGAAGGAGGAAAAGGAAAGAAAAACCCACCTGCTCCTTCTAGCCATGACAGAAGACCACAAAACTTTACAACATGAAACAAAAAAAAAGCTCATAAAATTAAAGAAGGAAATTTCTAGTGAAGTATTTGAAAATAAACATGAAACATTACAATGGCAATAATTTTAATCAACGAAGAACAAACTATGGACCGAGAGCATATCAAAGAACAAGGCATATCTTTCATTTATCCCGTCTACTCAATACCTTCACTTCCACTTTGTTTAAGTCACTGAAATTCTAAACTTGCCGTGAATAAGAACTACTCAAGCATCTACAACAATATCTTGAAACAAGTACAAAAGAAGGGCAAAAAAAAAAAACATAACTGCCCTAAATAAAAACCAAATCAAACATTTTAGCCACCACAGAAAGCTATAGAAGTTACAAAAAGAAGATGAAAACATCAATAAAGTACCATTTTTCCTGAATTAGAAAAGGCTTAAAGTCAAAAACATCTATCATATTCACCAAAGTCTAATTAAAGAACAGACATATGTTTACAGATAATAAAATAGCAGAAGCTCATAAACCTCCATTCATGACCTAATTCCAAAACTAGCAAACACACAACAAAGAGAGAAAAAAGCGCATTTTGGGGTAGAAATCAATGGAAAAAGAACATTTGACCTCTCCAATGTTGGGGCATTGGGCTTCCACGCAAACAGTATTCAGCTTCAACTTGGAGAGAGACTCTTGAAGCTTCGCAAACTTCTCACCTTGCGGCGCCCTCTGCCGCAACCACTCCGGCTTCCTCACGCTCGGATTCCGTCCCGTGTGCAGTCCCATTCCTCCCGGATACGGGCCCCCAGGCCCCTTCGAGATCGCCGGGGACTCGAACAAATTCTTCGAAGAATCCACGGCATTAGATCGAACAATAAAGGCAGATCTGGGGGAATTCTGGGATCTCGGCTTCGGAGAACAGATTGGAATCGGCGAAACCAAGGGATTGGCGAGCGATTTCTGAAACATTATTACTGTTCGAACGATGAGAAATAGAGGATTAAAACCCTAGAATGGATCGAAGGAGAATAACGAATAGAATGACATGGACGAGGACATCGAGGCTAGAAGGGTTATCAACGATTTGAAGTTGGACTGATTGTGGGTGGTTTGGCGATTGCGATGAAACCGATGCTGATACGAGTCCTCTCAAACCTAGGTTACTCCGCCTTCACCGTCCCGGTGACGGGCAGCAGCCGAATTCGGCAAACAAGAACCCCACGATTAGAAGTTTACACGTGTGAAACGGACCGCACGTTTCGTCATGAAGCGCTCTAGGCTTGCCATGCATCCTCATGCGTTCAAGGTCGGAGGGTTATACGTGAGACCAAAACGACCACCCACCCAAAGTTTGTGCCTTTGTAGCCCAGAGTGAAAGGCTTCAAAGCATTCAGTCCCATGTAGAAGCACAGAGTAATGCTACTCGAACTAGCACACGCCGAGATTCGTTGTCTCGGTATCGAACTTCGTATCAATACTATATTAGTATAATATCAGTACAATAGAAAATTTTTTTGGCATACCAAGCATTGGTACGTCACCTATATTGAATACCGATATCGAATCAGTACTGTACGATATATCCTATACCGTCCGATTCAGATCCGTATGGCCTACCATAGTGCATACAAACATCCCTCTTAAGTGGATATTTTGATGGATGTTGTTTAGTTGTGGTCACCACACATGGATGACTGTGATTGGCAAATATAATTGCACCTTAGATATTGCACATCATTCTCATGTGTTGCCACAAATTAGAATTTAACGTTCTCAACCTAGAGAGAGAAAGCGGAAAGGAGGAGGAAAGGAGAAGAAGAAGAGTGCAACCTACAATACTTATAAAAGACTTAGAAAAGGAAAATATAGAAAGATGATAATTTTAATTAGAGGAGACTATCTAAGGACTCTAATATTAGTGTCAAGAAACTTATATATAGGGCTGTAAATGAGTTGGGTCGGGTCGACCCGACTCGTCGACCCGACCCGACCCAACTCGAATTTTAGGACCCACGGAGCTGGGTTGGATTCTAAATTTGGACCCATTCTATTTTTCAGGTCAAGTCGGGTCCATCCAATTTTGACCCGGATCTGACCCGACATATTTTTTTGGGTCAGTTTTTTTACTATTCTATGGTGGAACTTTGAATATAAAAATACATAGATTCGGACCCGGATCCGACCCGACCCCTTTTTTTGGGGTCAGTTTCTTACTATTATATAGTGGAACTTTGAATATAAAAATACATAGACTCGGACCCGACTCGGATCTGACCCAAATGACTCGTCTGGTCAAAATTTATAGGCATGGACCCAACCCGACCCGATCCGAATTTCAACCAGATCGAATTTAGGTCCAAAATTAGGACCCAAAAAAAAAATCGGGTCGGATCGGGGTCCCTCAGGACCCGATCTGATCCGACCTATTTGCAGCCCTACTTACATATGACTTATTGTCATATTTGTTGTTTAGATATACTTGCAACCTATATGAGTTGTAAGTAAAATGATTTGGCCAGTATTAAAAAAAAAAATACGAGGACATCTCTCTAAGTTTGGATCAGTTACACTTAGGTCAAAAAAGTTTAAAAAGCATCAATTAGCCACTAATTGATACTTTTTTAGTTTCTTTTTTAATAAGAAACTAAAAAAGATTTTAGAGATTGGTAAACATAATATGAATGCCTTCTTGCAAAAAATAGTAGGCCAAGCCCACACAAGGATAGAGAGGTCATCAAGCAAGACAATTAAAAGCTCTTAAGGAAAATTAGAAAGAAGAGATCACTATATTTATCTACCCAGCACTGCTCCCATATCCAATTAGCAGCATGTTTGACCTCCCAACATCCATGTATAATAACTGCTTTTTTTTTTTTTTTTGCTAAAAAAATGGGGGGAGGGGAGACAATATACTCATACTTTCTCCGACCCATGGTTACTCACGTGTAAGTACGTCACCCCAGCACCAGCATACCAGCAGACCAGAAACGCTCTCACGGAGCGCGTCCAGGCGGCGCGCGTTTCGAACCTAAACCACACTAGTAGAAACAAAGCTCTGTTTCATCTGTGCTACAACCTTGGTAGTTAATAACTGCTTTTAAACTTCTTATGATTACCAGAAAGTCCCAAGCCACTATACTGGATTATCCATGGGATTCCTTCTCTTGCATGGGCCCTTCTTCCAAGTTCAATGCTAAACCCATGCCAAATTTATTGCCTTATAATGTTGCAAGCAATCCAATGCCTTAGATCACATCCAAGACAACTTTAAACTCACCAATGCCCCTCTCTCTCTCTCTCTCTATCTTCTCAGTCCCAGCACACTCCAATCCATCAGCATAATTGCAACCAAATCCAGAAGCCATACTTCAGTTTCAACCATGAAAAGAAACTGATGGCATCTTTTCCACAAACCCATTGATCCAATGGAGTCCACCCCACCACCCAGTCTTCCAGACAAGCTTTCCTCCTATCTCAAATGCCGGGCCATCGACCCAAGAGCCGTCCATGGCCTCTTTCATAAGCTGGGCTGCCTGTGCTCCACTTTCCTCTCCAACAACCTTCTCCATGCATATGTTTCACGATCGATGATCGTCGATGCTCGCAAGCTGTTCGACGTAATGCCCCAAAGGAATGTTGTCACTTGGTCTATGATGATTTCTGGCTTTGCTCAAATAGGTAATCTCAAGGATGCCATCTTTCTGCTCAGAGAAATGCTAGGTAGCAGAATTCCGGAGAGCGAGGACGGAGATGGTCTCCTCCCAAACAAATTCACTTTTGGCAGCATTGTCACGGGTTGTGCTCGTGCTAATGACTTAGGAACAGGGGTCCAAATCCACTGTGACATAATTAAATTCGGAGTCGAGTCTGATACATTTGTGGCAGGTGCACTGATTGACATGTATTCCAAGTGCGGGAAGGTCAAAGAATCATGGAACGTCTTTGATCAGACTCCAAATAAGGATGTAGTGTCTTGGACTGCTATGATCACTTCCTTAGCCAATTGCGGGCAGCATCAATTATGGGATTATGCATTCAAGCTTTTCAAGGACATGATCTGCAGGGGGATTCAGCCAGTTGGCATGACATTTGCTAGTCTGGTCAAGACTTTCAATGAACCTATGAAGCTAAGCCAAGCAAAGCAGGCACATGGATGCATGGTGAAGCTTGGGATTGAAGTGGATGATCTTATGGGAAGTGCTCTGATTGCAATGTATGGGAGGTGTGGGGGAACGGATGAAGTTATTAGACTCTCTGACAGAATAAACCATGATGTGGTTTCACGAACTTCGCTGCTAGTGGCTTACATGCAGAATGGATTTAATGTAGAGGCAATCAATGTGTTCTGTAAGATGATAGAGGAGAAGTTTATGATGGATGTATTTGTGTTCGCAAGTGTAATTGGTGCTTGTTCAATGCTGGAGGAATTAGGAATGGGAAAAGAGATCCATTGTCATGCTCTGAGGAAAGGTTTCACATCAGATGTATCAGTTTGCAATGCTTTAATCACACTATATGGAAGATGTGGTGAAATTAGAAAGGCCCAGAGAGTGTTTCAGTTGATGGGGGATAAGGATATGATCTCTTGGTCAGCAATATTGACATGCCATAGTCAGAATGGTTATGGGGAAGAAGCCCTCCTGTTGTTTAGGCAAATGCTTCAGGAAGGACTGAGCCCACCCATCTTTTGCATCACCAGTGCCATACGGGCATGTTCTACAACAGTGAGCCTTTCGGTGGGTCAGCAGATACACTCAAGGATTGTGAAAATGGAGATTGTTGACAACCTCTCTGTGGAGAATTCTCTTATAACAATGTATGCCAAGTGTGGAAGAATTGAAGTGGCAAAAAGAGTTTTCAACTCCATGACAAATAGAGACATTGTCTCTTGGAATGCCCTAATTGCAGGTTATTCACAGCATGGTTATGAGACAGAGGCTCTAGAACTGTTCAACCAAATGCAGAAAGAAGGTGTTCGACCCAATGGCTATACTTTCACTGGACTATTAGTCTCTTGCAGTCGAGTGGGCCTAATTGCTGAGGGTTGTAGGTACTTCGAACTTATGAGCTCAGAGTATGGATTGGAACCCATAATGGAGCACTATGCCTGTATGGTTGACCTATTCGGCCGTGCTGGTAGGCTTCATGATGCCATGGAGTTCATTGATGCGATGCCCTGGGAGCCAGACCAGTTGGTTTGGGAAGCCTTGCTTGCATCATGCAAGGTCCATGGAAATGTAGAGCTTGCAAACTTTGCGGCAAAAAAGATATTGCAGATGAGACCAGAAGAGCCTTCCCCTTACGTCATATTATCTTGTATTCATGCTTCCATGGGTGTGTGGGATACAAAGGCTCGCTTTCATGCTATGATGAAAGATCAAGGGCTGCAAAAGGAGCCTGGAAGAAGTTGGATTGAAGCCCAGGAGTATTCAGAAGATATATTTAACATGTTGCAAGTTGGAGGATTTTGATGAATAAAGAAACATTTAGGTATATACACCAAAGAGAAGATCACATTGCACAGGGACAGACAGCAAAACCATTATGACATTTACTGGGGCAAAGAGTTAACTAAGAAGTTGGGTTGAAGCCCAGGAGTGTTCAGAAGATGTATTTGATATGTTGCAAGCTGGAGGAATTTGATGAAAAAAGAAACATTTAGGTATAGACACCAAAGAGAAGATCACATTGAATGGGGACAGAGAGCAAAACCATTATGACATTGAACAGGAACAAGAAGTTTGTGTTCTCCATTCTCCGACAAAGGGAAATGTGCCACTGGCAGTTGCCTCACTCGCACTAGAAGATGATCATAGATCACAATCATGCAGATGATCTTGTGCGGTGCGGTATGCAACTATGCAAGATATTAGGTGATCTTAGGTAGCACAATACTACCAAACTGCTGGAGAACTGTTTACAGAGGTGGAGGATTGAGAAACTGAAATCAGTTTCATCATCGAATTAAATGTCTCTATACCAAGACCCTCCTTAACCAGCATCATTCAGAATGTAGATTATAAAGAATTACTTTGGAAAAGATTAGCCTGATAATGTTCTGGACATTCTAGCCTTAGGTAAGGAGCTGACGAGAAAAACGGGTCTCCACGTCTTTTGGTACCCTTTTTATGTCTGAAGAGGCAACAGATTGGTGATAGAAATAACATTGTACAAGGTTACTCTTCCTGTATCGAAAATTTTTGATCCCTTGGTCTCAATGCTAGAAAAATGGATTGGTAATGAAATTTCAAGGTAGAGGACTGCTTTCATTGTACTGCAATAATTTATAAAGGTTTCAAATTACATGAGTAATTTTTCAAATGATTTCTACTCATATTTTACAAACAGAAACAATGTGCTCCAGAAAATCAATATTATTTATGATTATCTCATGCCACCCCCAAATTGTTGGGAAAGGCTGGATGAATATG
Organism: Phoenix dactylifera; assembly: GCF_009389715.1. Lineage (NCBI taxonomy): Eukaryota > Viridiplantae > Streptophyta > Magnoliopsida > Arecales > Arecaceae > Phoenix > Phoenix dactylifera. The sequence goes on from NC_052407.1 coordinate 9,639,703, forward strand.
GTTATGGTTATTCTCCGATCTCCCACATGTAGCTCTCATCTCTGATTCTTTGTCTCAAATTTCAACCAGCAGATTCTTCTCCTTCAGTGATCAACATAACTGATCGCTGAGGTCTCACTATTAGATGGTGAGTAGACTTGAATATCTTTGAAACAATTTATGCAGCTCTATATGCATGTGTGATTCTGGATGGAGCTTGCAGAGGTAACAAGTTCAATGGTGATCATATTGAACCCAACTGCAAAAAAAGTCAGTCACACTGATCTCAGACCGGTTCATCCCTTTGACTCAATTCATTTAAGAGCATAGCATTCTCGGTGAAGAATAACAAGAAGCATTGATAATATCCTTGTGAATTTAAGCCCAAATGTCATCCACATTCTATTTGACATGAACCAGCCATAAGCCCTGTATTTCTCATCTGTGCATTCAATGTCTCCAAAACAGTGCACACTTCTGCTGTTCTTGGCTGTGTTGAATCATCAGAGGAAAAGGCACAGACGTTGTTCTTAATTTCAATCCAACTGCAGCCACGTTGCTTCTGCACTCCTCTCTCTTTCATCAAAACCCTCACTCTTTCAACCTCATCCCATCTACCTGCCTCAGCATGTATGTTTGACAACAGCACATAGTTTGAAGTCTTGTGGGGTTCGAGTTCAAATAGCTTCTCAGCAGCAAAATTCGCAAGCTCTGGATTCTTATGTATCCGGCAAGCCCCAAGTAAGGCACCCCATATACCAGCAGTTGCCTTGATCGGCATTCCCTGCACGAGTTTGAATGCTTCTTCCAATCTCCCTGCTCGGCCAAGCAAGTCGACGACACAGGCGTAATGCTCAGCCACAGGTCTAATTAAGTAGGCTCTGCTTATGGCGTTAAACAAATCTAGTCCTTCATCGACTATTCCTGCATGGTTGCAGGCTGATAGAACACTCACAAAGGTGACCTCATCAGGCCTCACCCCATTGGTCTCCATCTCTTGAAAAAGTGAGACTGCCTCTCTTCCATAGCCATTCAAGGCATAAGCAGCAATCAAAGAATTCCATGAAACAAGATCAACCACTCCCATCTCATCAAAGATTTGCCTCGCTCTCGAGATCCTTCCGCACCTGGCATACATAGCTATCAGTGCATTACCAGCAAACAAATCATCGACATGACCACTTTTCTGGAGAAGTTGGTGGAGTTGCTTCCCGACCTGTAAAGCTGCAAGGTTCGCGCAAGCACTGAGGCCACATGCAAATGTAGACCAATCAGGTTTCTTGCCCTCCTTCCTCATCAACACAAAATACCGAAGTGCCTCTGTATAGAACCCATTTTGAGTGAATCCAGAAATAATAGAATTCCATGAGACTGTATTTCTCTTACTAATTTGTTCGAAAATTCCAACTGCTTCATCCATTCGCCCTTCTTGAGCATACCCTGCGGACATAGTATTCCAAGAGACAACATCCTTTTTTGGCATCTTCTTGAATAATAGCATAGCTTCATCCATTCTTCCACATTGTGCATAGGCAGAGATCATTGTATTCCAACATACAACATCTCGTGTGCTGATTTGCTCAAAAAGTTGATGAGCATCATCCATTCTGTTACTCCGAACATACCCATTGATCATTGCAGTCTGCGCTGCAACATTTTTAAAAGGCATCCTATCAAGCAGTTCCCTCGCATCTTTAAGCTTCCCAACACGAACAAATCCACTAATCATTGTTGTCCAGGATACTGAGTTTCTCTCTGGCATCTCCATGAACAACCTACTAGCCTCTTCTATTTGCAAACTCTGCACATATCCTGCAATCATTGCATTCCAGGAGACCACATTCCTCTCTGGCATTTGATCAAATAGCCTTCTAGCCTCAATGATCCGACCACTCCTGCAGTAACCATTGAGCATCGTCACCCATGAGACAACATTTGGGCAAGGAATCCTTCTAAAGAACTCCAACGCTGTGTCCATATCACCAATTCGAACAAAGCCATCAACCATTAAGTTCCATGAGAATACATCCCTCTCTGGCATGTCCTCAAAAAACTTCAAAGCCAGTCCCACCTGTTCATCCTGCGTGTACCCTGCAAGCACCGAGTTCCATGAAACCAAGTCCCGATACGGCATCTCATTCAATAACTTGATGGCATCTTCGAATCTCCTATTCTTCGCATAACCCGAGACCATTGCATTATAACAAACCGAACTCTTCTCTCCAGGCATTCGATCAAAGAGGCACCTTGCCTTCCCCAATTCCCCATTCCGCGCGTAACAAGAAATCATCAAAGTCCATGAAAAGACGTCCCTTTTGGGCATTCTTTCGAACAATTCGAATGCCTCCTGAACACAGTCATTATGGGAGAATCCGGCAATCATGGTGTTCCATGAAATCAAGTTCCTGAAGGGCATCCGATCGAAGAGACGCCTCGCTTCGGCTATTCTACCATTCTTGGCATACGCCGAGATCATGGAGTTATAGGTCACAGTGTTTCGACTTGTCATTCCATCAAAGATTTTGACGGCTTCTTCGAGTCGGCCGGATCTCGCGAGCTGCGTAAGCTTTACATTTTGATTGAAGACGAGTCTCCCCCTCTCGCCCACGGACTTGAGGGTGGAATTCATTTGGAGGTGAAGGCGTTTGGTCGCTTGTCTAAAGGCAGTAGAGGGTTTCTTTACGTGGGTCCAAAATTTGAAATATAACGGTAAAAAAAGACACTGGGCTGGATTAACGGTAAAGTAAATCTAAGACGCCATGGCTGTCCTTATCATCTTTTGACCCGTCACCGACAAATCTAAATGAATGCTGCCATCTGCTCCCATTCTTAAAGCCTGATGCAGTACAGCTATATTATTTGGCACAACTCACAGACAGACAGACACACACACACACACACACAGAGAGAGAGAGAGAGAGTTATGTCTGAGTCACCATGGGGCCAATGCATCATATTGCTTTGTCTAATTTTAACACTTTGGCAGCCCATAGGGCCAAAGCATTATCATGCTGCTTCTCTAATTTTAACAATGCTAGCAAGCATCCCTATTCCCATTTATGCTCAGCTGCTAAATACATGCTTAAATTGCTGACATTGTTAATTAGGATGTTTCAGTGCCGTGCCAATATCATTGAGCATGGATCCTCTGCAGCGCACTGTTTGCACCGCAGGGTGCTGTGCAGCATTCAATGGTTTCTATCAGACAAGACACTGGACGGTCATTAAACAAGACGGCTTTACATATCATATACGACACATCTTGCCAGACGACAATCTACGTTCTGATAGCAACCATCGAGTGCTGCACTGCACTATATGGTGTTGCACTCCTATGGCTTCATCTACGACAACTACGTGTCCGTGCTTCAGCCTTTATGTTGTCTTTTCTTTTCTGATTTTGTTGGCCATACTTACATCTGTCTATGAAAGCTGCCATTGTACCAAAAAAAAAAAAAAAAAAAATTGTGATCTAGCACTATGGGTTCATATCCATCCTTAGAAAGTTTCTTCTTGGCATCTTTTAGCCCCTTCTATTGGCCGAATTTTCATGATGCAAGCACATGCATGTCTTCTGCAAGTCTCCAAGCTACCAACAACCATCAATTCTTCCAATCTCATTTTTCAGTGAATTCAGGGCCTTTGGCTGTTGAGTGGCATTCACAAAATCCAATGCCTATTTGAGTAATGAACTTGTTTTTCATAAAAATCGACAAATTCAATGAATGTCTAGCGACAAGCACCAATCCTTCACATCTCATTTTTCAGAGTGCTTAAAGCCTATTGAAGAATTAATTTGTTTTTCATGGTCAACAATCAATGAATGTAATACCTTCCAGACCAACAGATGCTTACGAGTCGAGTTCTTATCTCTAGTTCTTTAAGCTTCAACAAGAAGCAGCAGTTCTTAGATTGTTGGAAATACCAAGGACCACACCAGATATCGTGAATGCCTTGCGCTCATCGATCTGTTATGTTTCCCTAAGAAACCTCATCGATGCCGCTAGAGCATAATAAAGAGGATGCATGCTCCCTGAAAGAGCACACCAGAAACTTCAAATTAAATAAAACTTCGAAACAAAGTTGAAAGATGCCACTCCACCAGTTACCATTAATTAGCAAGAACAATACAAATACGAGGATGGCCATCAGCTTCAATCTTTATTAAATTTGTTGTCCACGTAAAAATAAGAAATGAACAGCTCCTACCACCATGTTACATATGTAAAAATAATAAATGAACTGCTCCTACAACCAAATAGATGAATCCTTCTATGCGCCTCATTACCACCACTCTTCTAACTAAAGAGCCATAGATCAAGGAAGAGCTTATAAATTTCGATACAAATAAAGATGGTGCAAAGAGCCATATCAGGAAGCCATAGCCCGTGGCGAACCATAGCCATTCCTATGTTCTTTCTGCCATCTCCATGCAACACCAAGGCTCTCCAGAAGGTCTGTGTGTTTTGCTGTCCAGTTCAATTCACGATTTATCTTGGACGGGTCACTATAAACTTCAGCATAATCGCCGGGACGGCGGCTAAGGTAATCAACCTTAATGTCAACCCCAGTTGCTTGCTTGCATGCTTCCACAAACTCTCTTACTGATCTACCTGATCAGTAATGCAAAATGAAGTTAGAAATTACTGGATAGAACTAATATCCATTTATGGTGACATCTAATTCAAGAGTCTATTATTTAGAAAAGAAAAAAAAAACTTGCAAATAAGAATTTAACAGAAATCTCAATAAAACAAAACTAAGAAACATAAGTACAATGCTCAATAATTATTAAGATATGCAGTCCAGAAGACCACTGGAAATGTAAATGCAAAAAGGAGAGAAGAAAAAATGGCATAAGGGGACCTTTTCCTGTTCCGACATTGTATATGCCAACTTTATTTGGTTCTGCCTTGTCAAGGGCTTTCATATGAGCATCAACAAGATCAGTGACATCAATATAGTCTCGTATACAGGTTCCATCAGGCGTTTCATAGTCAGTTCCTTTAACCTATAAGGCAGCCCACATATCATCAGCAACAAATCTGAACATAATGCCATTTCCTTCTCTGTACAAGTACTTGAATGTTATACACTTAGGAACTCTTGTTTTACTAACAAATTTCACAAGATATGACGGAAGGATTAGAAATAGCAGTATACTGCATCTTTATATGAAGAGAATAAGTAACCACCGTACCTTCAGACCTGGAATAATTCCTAAAGCTGCATCAAAGCATGCACCAGAAATACGTCCATGCTCTCGCAATTCAGGTCTGGGAGCTTCGCCTAGTCTTCCCTCTGGATCAGATCCAATGACATTGAAATATCTGAAAGCAAAAATGTGAACTTAATCTCTATTTTTGTCAATTAGGCAATCAATTTCTTCTTCACATAGGCATCAGATTTAGTGGTTTCATTTATATTTCAGAAGCAACAGACCTTAAAATCATTACGGCCATGTTTGATTTCTTTGAGAAATCCAAAATGATGTCCTCAGACATTTTCTTAGCCTTCCCATATGGGTTAATCGGAAACTGCACACATGCACAGAAAAAATCAGTTCAAAGAACCTAAAATACAAAGCTCAATCTTTCAATGCATGGTTTATCTTATAGACATTCTGCTTCGTATTGTTTGACAATTGGAAATAACTTAAAAGAAAAAAGAGATTTAAGTAACAACACGCTATGATTTCATATTCTTTCTAAAAAAGCTAGATGACTTTAAGCCAATGAAAGGAAAAACTCCAATGCATAATCGATCTGACCAAATACTCAAATAATTTCCTACATAACCTGAGGAGTTTCTTCTGTGATGGGCATCTTTTCAGGCTCTCCATAAGTTGCACATGTACTAGAGTAAATTAGGGTTTTAACACCATAGGCTGCCATAGCTTCTAGCACAGTCAAAGTATTCGATGTTATATTGTGATAGTACCTGTTGAAAAATAGAATATGATAATAAGAAATTAGTAGCACTGATGCTGAATTTCCAACATCTAGATTTATCCACAATAAACAATCAGTTGCAGTATCTCGTGATACTAAAATTAGCAAATTTAAACAAGTAATCAAATCACTAGGGGGAGGTGACAGGTGAAATCATGATGCCAATCCTGAATGCAGCAATAAATTTCACATGCAGTCCAATTTTAAGGATTAGGACCCACAACATATGGAGCATAGAGCATTTCAAACAATTAAAAAGCTTCTAATGCCATGCAACAAGAACAGCCAATCGCTATATGCTTCAACAAACCAATGATCTTCTACAAATAATGTCAAATTTATAAAAAAAAAATGGCTGACAAGAAACTAAAAAAATCTTTTAATTAATCCTAAAAAATAAGCCTGGTGTCTGCAGTTTACAACTAAACAACCATCATGCTGTTTAAAAATATGATAGACAGAATCATGGAGCTTCATTTTGTGGCTCAATCCAATATACCCTCCTCCACCAAATTATAAGGATTGAATGAACCAAACCACCAAATTATAAGGATTGAATGAACCAAAGAAACAATCCATCCCAATTGTTTGCTAACCTTATGATGTCAAATAAACTTCATAAGGAATATAAAAAAAACAGCATACCTAAGAGGTTCTAGCGTGCTTTCACCCACATAAGCCACAGCTGCAAAGTGCATAACAGCATCAATTGCATTTTCCGCAAATATTTGTTTAACCTGAACATTGATTAAAAAGTCAAACTCTTAAGTCCATTCTGGCAACAATAAATTTTTATCAAAAAAAGGATAATCGAAAGGCATGTGATAACATACAGCTTTTGCATCTCCTAGATCAGCATATATAAATTGAAGTCTTCCAGGCTCTGGGAATCGTTCCTGGAGAACCTTAATGGCCCCAATATTTCCCCTAGAAAGATTATCCTGCCATATTTGAATAAGAAAGATTAGTGATTTACAGGAGAAAAGAGTACCTAAGCTTTGATTTAAAACAATAAGAGAGCAGAGAAGAATGAAAAGAAAAAAGAAAGAAAGAAAGATCAATTACATATGCTAATAATAGCGAATTACCACTATAGTCACTCGATATGAGTCCTTTAATAGTCGAAGTGCAGCATGTGAGCCTATATAGCCAGCACCTCCTGTTACTAAGACATGCGTCACCCCACGTTCGTGGATGGAGAACTAAGAAGATGCAAGATCAACCAAATAAGCTATCAGGGAAACATAAAAAAGAGAAGCATAAGACAGGACTTTATATTGCTACCATTCAGGAACAACTTTTATGCAGTCGTGTATTATGACGTCCCTAATATATAATTTAAACAGCTTCTGCTGCTGGCCAAATCCTGGCCTTAGGAAAAAAAAATCTAAGGATGCTTTTAAAATAATTATGCAGCAACTCTAATTGCATAGACGGCAACAAAAGATTAACATACCAAAAGATTCTGATACCAATAGGCACAAGGACAACAGGATGGAGTTAAAATATGTACCGGGCTTATTTCTCTATAACAAGGAGTTTGTTTCAGCACAAGTATGCACATGACTGTCAGAACAGCAGCCACAAGAATTTTATTGAGAAAATGAGGCTTGCGTTTTGGATCGGAGTAGTCCATTTCTGAGAAAGAATAAGAATAATATTAACAAAGAATTCAACCAAGTAGAAGAGACAGCAAAGAATATCCTCATGCTTGCAAATGAAGATGCTCAAAATTAGCTGCTCTTCCCAAGTACTTAACTATACGCGAAAAATACAACGATATCAGTTCTTTTGGAGCACAAACCATAAACAGCTTGAAGAAGGAAATGGAAGAGTAGGTTTCAACCATACAGATATTAAATTTGCAGAAATCATAAAATGTTGGAAGCACTAGAAGCGCAAATTTGCTCGGCTAAAAAGGAAATTAATAAGCGCAAAGGCATCATTAGTCAAAACATGAAAACTCAATTTCATGAAACCAGAATTATCAACTTAGATCAAAATGCAAGTTAAATAGCCAACAACAAACAATAGTAGGGATCAAGCCGAACCTGAAAAGGACCAAGGTCTGACAGACCTAGTCCCAGGTCTGCTCCGGTTGGCTGGTAGCATTCTAGCAAAGTCTCTCAGTCCAATGAAATTGAACACGTCTCGTGAGATAAAACTCCTTCTCCTTTGTGAAGCAAATTTTTAGCCAAACAAAAATCTGTGCCAACAAAAACACCACCAGAGATCAATCCTAGATGTTCAAACTTCAATCTTCAAAAAAGGGGCTTAAGACGCTAAAATCAGAGGTAAAGGCAAAAGCATGCAAATTCCTAAAATAAATTATTAAGATAATCGGACCCTAAAATTTCAATTATGGAGGAGCCTAAGGCGATTTCCCTAGAGACATCTGCGAAAATAAGAAATAAAAAAAAAAGAATACCAAGAAAATTAGCATGGCCCAGAACCCTTAAGATCTCAAAAAATAATTTTTTTTTAAAAAAAAAAAAAACAATGCAAGCGTCTACGAACAGATCTCACATATGATCATGTTACAGCAGTCAGTAGAAGAGAAAGAAACCATTACATAATTGCCAAAAAAGAGGACACCTGAAAGCAACCAAATAAATTCAGCAACCAAAGTAATTCAAACAATGTCAGCTAAAGCGTAAAGGACACCTGAAAGCAACCAAGTAAGGCATGATCTAATGAAAGAACAAAAGGTCAAAAACGATCACAATAAGTTTCCCCAAAACTCGATTTTTCCAATATAACATGGAACCCAAAACCATACAAAATTAAAAAAAGGCACCACCTTTAACCTCAGTAACACCCCTAAAAGTAAAACCCCATCCAATTCTGCGATCTCCCCAGCAAATAAATGAGTTCCGACAAATATCACAAAAATGAAAGTGAAGAAAGTGAGGGAATAAAAACAAAATTTTAGCGAACCCAGAAGAGAGCAGATCGTGGAACCAAAATCTCATCCCCACAAGGCAATGAAAAAGGTAAGAAATCGTTTAAACTTTCAACATGAGAGGCGAACTGCAGTACCTGGGAACTGGGGAGTCACAGGGGAACAGGGGCGAAGAGATGGAGATATGGGAGGTGGGCGTTGGAACCTCGGCGCGGAGGTCCTTTTGAGGTGTGTGTGTGAGAGAGAGAGAAAAAAAAGAGAGCAAAGGAATTGATTCCGCTGGGTTCGCGGCACCTTCTCCATGGTTCATACGACGGCAAATAAATTTCGGAAGCGGGTCCCGCTTTCGTTGTCTTTGGACTTTTGGCATCCCCCACTTTTTTCCTTTTTTATTTAATATTTCTTTCTTTTAATTATTTTCCCATACAATTAAATAAATTGAAACCTGCTGAGCTTAGGTGGCATGATGCATGTCATGGAGTCATCTTCATGTTTTGAACTAACTTTGTATAGAAAAGTTTAGTAATGGGCCCCTTCTCAATTTTTGCCATGTAAGTATTTTACTTATAACTAATTGTGACTGCAATTGGTATTTGGATGGATAAATAGGCGGGATTGCACATTCCATGAATTATATTTGGTCTCTTAAATTCATTCGGAGAATGAGTTTGAAGCTTGTGAGGTTCCTCGATGCGTATATATTCTTATGGTGGCCACAATAACTTGCGATATAATTCATTTTGCTGTTGTTAAATAGGATATAGTTAGTTTAGGAAGCTCCACTTAGATGAATTATGTTTGCGTCGACTCAGATGTTCTTCATCAATTTGCTTTCCCATGACTGATAGTCCCAATGAACTGTGCTTGATGCTTCCTCACCATGGAGATGTGCAACTTTTCATAATTTGAAAGAATCTATTAAGCACTCTCTTATGCATTTTATTGTTTAAGGTATCCTTAAAAAAATATCAAGTTTATTATTGTTATATCCTATTCACAACAAGAAAATGTTTTAGAATCTCACTCGAAAGACTCACCTAATAAACCAGGTATCTTCTTATTGATCCTTATATGCAAACATTTTACAAGGTTGTGATAAAAGGATATATGGTTTTCTTTTTTTGATATTATCATAAAAAGGATGATAGTTGAAGCACAACATCTACAAGGGTACTATTACCTACCTTGTTCGGTTCCCCTTTTTCTTTTTGGTAAAAGTTCTCCGATCTTTTATGTGATATGCGGTTGGTGAAATAAACAAGGGGATGGAGGAGCGTTACTCATAGTCATGTCATTCTACAACACCAAGTCAACATTTGTAGACCACCCTATTATTGGTAAGAAAAATTAGATGTTGATGTTTAGCGTCTTTCCTATTGGAATCTCACTTCGCATGATTGAATATTTTACGCCATATGTACAAAGGCATAACATTTATGAAACATGAAAAATAAAATTTTAGTATATATATATATATATGTATGTATGTATATATGTATGTGTGCATGTACGTATGTATGTGGATAAAAGTTAGGGCTCATAGCCGATATAAGAGAAAGATAGGACTATGATAATCACTTAGAAACATTATATATATATATATATATATATATATATATATATATATATATATATATATATATATATATATATATGTATGTATATATATTATAAGTAAATATTATATTATTTTTTTTCTTTACCTTATATTTGGTTGGGGTTATGAGAGAGAGGATGGATGGCCTTCATCCACCGTTTGATTCAAAAAAATTTAAAAAAGACAAATGAAAAAGAGAGATTGTCCATCCATTTTGGTCCACCAATTTGTACCCTTCTAAATTGGAATGATGTAAGGAAGGAAGAATGAAGCATATAAGAGATGGATTTCTACGTTGTTAAAATTATCCCGTACTAATTTTTTGACAAAACTCTAACACCACTTCTATTTTTCTATTTATATTCACTATTTTTAGTTAACTAGTTGTATAATAATTAATTAACTACTTAAATTAAATTCTAAATTAATTACATATTTATATAATTAATATGTATGAATAAATTAATTCATATATAATTAATTTGTAAAATTATTTATTTAATTATATTTAAGAAAATTTAAATATTATATTATTTATATAATCATAAATTATTAAGATTGTAAGTTTATATATTGCCCCACTTCTTTAGCATAAATAAGTGTCGTAAATCGATAATAATAGTACTTTTGTATCAAAAATATAGTTTAGCAAAAATACCACACAAATATCATCCATCCTTACTTTTATTCCTTCAATTCTTCTGTACTAAATAGAGGAGAAAATTATTTCCACCCATCCTTTTATGTATTATGAAACATATAGGAAGATGAATGGAAGATCCATTCATCCTTTTCCTCATCCATCCTTCCTCCCGTATCCATCCTTCCTCCAATCCATCATTCATACCAAATAGAGGGTAACACGATAATTGGGTATAAGTGATAAATAATGAAGTATCTTACTAGTATCATTATTAAATATCAATTATACAACTATTAGTTATATGTATATAATTGATATGAATATCATTGATACTTGAGAATATTATCTAGCTAAAATAAAAAATATTAAATTTATCTAAATTCATGTTACCATATCAGTTTAGATATTTGATATGAGTTTCTGCTCAGCCATCTTAAAGTTCTTACTTAATGTACAACAAAAATTTAGCTATTGAAGCCTTCTATTAATTATAATTTATTACATTGTTATATTATATTTCAAGAATAATTGGAAAAAAAATGTACCCCACACATCAAGTGAGGTCATTCGACTAATATGTTTATAGTATGTGAATTGAACAGTTTTCTGTATTATTTTTTGTATATCTTTTGCTTTATAAATCTTCTAATGTTAGACACAAGTCATCTTAAACAGCCGACTTTTTGAGCATATGTTCTGCACAAAAAAGAGCACTTGAATCAGAACAATCTATTTCCCATGGATCAACAATTTTTAATGATCCGTTGAAATATTCTTTGGAATTAGAAATCATAAAATAAATTATCATAGTCATATATGTGTCAAAGAAATCTTCTAAGAAAGAAAAGAAAAAAAAGTATAAACGAGATTTACTAATATTTAGTAAGTCAAATGAAAACTTACTAAGTTGAGCTCTCCATTTGCTATGTGGGCACTCGTATTAATAATGTCATTAATATAATATTTTATTTTGGACAACAAGTAGAGTTCTAATACCAGAGAAAAATAGGTCTATAATGATCACTTATTAATAGATACTTGTTATGAATGAGTATTATATTATCTATTATTTTAATGAGTGAGTATAAGTGATGGATAATGAAACATTTTACTATTTTCAATATTAAGCATCAACTATACTTACATGATTAATATAAGCACAGTCGATACTTGAAACATCATCTAGCTATAATGAACAAGTATCATTCTTATACAAACTAATATTACTATATCAATTTAGATATTTAATGAGAGTTTCTGCTTGACCATCATTAAAGTTCATTATCTAATGTGCAACAAAAATTTTGTTACCAAGGTCCTCTATTTACTCTAATTTGCTACATTGCTCCAAAAACAGTTGGAAATGGCGAACTCACATAGATATGCAACCGGTATTATTAATGTTGGTATTGATGATGAGAGTTACTACTCACCTATCATCAAAATTAATTACTCAATGAAGAAATAAAAATTTAGCTATTATAATTTTCTATTGATTTATTATATTAATATATTATAATTTAAAAATAGTCTAAAAAAAGGAAAAAAAAGTATCATGGATCTTATGGGGTATTTACTAGTGTGTGGGTTCTTTAGTGCTCTCAGGGCTCGATGACCCCAATCAGTTATTGTGCCCATGTGAAGGTTCTTTACTCTTTAGTGCACCACATTGCAAATAAATATTAATACCATGGATGGTGATGGCTTGCTTATCTTGAGGGGCGGGTGGATGGCCAGCGCTTCCCTGGTTGTCAAAAGTGGATACCTTGGTGGAACGTTACCAAGCCGGTTGGATAATTCGCTGAATAGTCTCCTGTTTCCTGTCGCTGGACATTTTATTGCATATTTAGGTGGGTTCACTGGACCGGATGCCTCCTGCTTGGATACGCTCGGTGAGAATGCTATCTGATCTAGCTGGCATTCAGGTGGCGCTGGAGTGACGTACTCACACGTGAGGTGACCCATGGATCAGAGAGGATATGAGCAAAAATTTCTACCTGCATCGAACATTCTCTGGTGGAAGAGGGGTCCAGTAAAAGCTGCTACATGGGTGAGGTTTCCTCTTCTCTCTCCTATTTCTTAGCAAAAAAAAAAAAAAAGCATTAAGTTCTAACTTTCTTCTTTTTAAAAAAAAAATTATTTTATTTATTTTAATTTTTCTCTTCTTTTCGAGTAATGAATTTTTGTTTGGCTAAGTTCTGCCTTATATTTGCAGTCCTAGATCCTATCACTTTTTTACATAAAAGAATAACCAGTCTTCTTTCGCGACATTGATCGTTGGATCATACTTCACATGGATCTCGGAGCACTTCAAATTTTTTAATTTATCAGCATAGATCTCAAAACGGTTGTTACATGATTCAATTATGAATTTGTGCCAAAGTAAGATGAATTCTTCTTTCGTGCGAAAGATACAACCCCTATTCCTCTTCGATTGCGTTGTAGAAGATTAAGGTGCAACTCTTGGACAAGTTCCGGTACTCATGATTATTTTATACAATTAAAGAATAATGTAGAATATAGATCCATATAATTTAAAGAGCAATATTTTAAAATAATAAAATATAACAATTTTATATTATATTTAATCTTTTAATAAATTTTAATATTTTAACAAAAAATATTTATCATTTTAACTCAATTCAACCGATCGTCTTGGTGATTACGTTAGTGGCTCAGTGGCCTGACCCTTTAGTAGGACGTGTAGCTATACTTTGTACTAATTTTTATATCATTCAGAACTAATGTATATCTACCGTAGAAAAACTATCGATACAATGCTCTTGTTTTCTTAACTTAAAGTCCTTAAATTAACTTAACAATAAGTTATTGTTCTTACTTAAGTTAGGGACTTCTAAGTAATTCCACAATGACCGAGTGTAAAAATTATCATACTTATTAAACCCCAATTAAAATCCAAACTTGGATCAATTGGTCCGACCAAATTATTCTAAAAATATATTTGAAAACAAAAAATATAGAAAAACTAGATTCAATACAAGAAAATAATATGCATGATTTTTGATGGATTTTTAAATTTTTATTATTACTCTTTAAAACATATAGATCCACTTATATATTACTCTTTAGTTGTAGGATAGATAAAAATAATCATGAATCATTTATATTTTTTAAATAATGTAAGAAAAATTATACATGTAAAAAATAGTATTGTTGATGTTTTTAATTATTCTAAGCAGTAAAGTTTCAAAAATATAAAATGAATGAAATGAGTACTCATTTTGTAAAAGAAGGGACGATTAAATAATTTTTCTTATTATGAAAAGAGCCAATTATTAGACATTTATAACATAGTATAGTAGTTTAATTTCACATTTATGTGCATCAGGTTATTTTCTGGTGGTTTATATTTTGGTACAACCAAGATATAAACACAGTAAAAAAAAAAAAAAAACTACATACCCGCAGCTTAAGCGAAGGCTTAGGCGCTCCTACAACACCATAACCTAGTGGGAGAACATACGTAAACAAAACTCATGCAGCAAATTTAATGAGCCTAAAAGAAGGGTGGCGGATGGGGGCAGTCAAAAGGAGTAGGGTTTGAAACCAAAGCCTCCGAGGGGCAAAGCCAGCTCGGGGCACCAACTTTCCTAGCCATGCATGCATGCTTCCCTACCAACATTGGGAGGATGATATCTTTAGCTCGCAGGGGCATTCGCAATGGTTGATGCAATGGAGCCTACACCATTTGAAGGAAAGCTGGATGAATTTTTTTTTTAAGAGCAGCTCCATGAATGGATGTCGGATCTGGTGCAGCTTACCTTGTCTGCAGGGCAGAGTTTGATGACCAACCACGCGAGAGACTTGGACCATTGGAGGCATGCATGGTAGCCATAACCACACTCATATCTCTGCCAAAATTGTCGTTTCGAATAGGCGCAACAATAGGAGTCTATAGTAGTAAAAAAAAAAAAATTTATTTGGTTCGCGGGAAAAAAAAATTCTTTACTAGAATATTTTTTTGAAACGTTAATTTTTGAGAATATAATGTCTAAAATTTAATTTTTATATGTTTGATTGATTATAAAAAAATAGCATCTTTTTTCTAGAAAATTAATTTGTTATTTTTTTATATAATTTGGATCATTACTATAGATTTTTTTTTTTTTTTGTAATGCAGTGCACGTTACGTATCTATCAGCACAAATACTATTTTGTAAGTGATAACTTAATTCAGCGCGAGGGTAAAGTAACTGGCCCTCCCTGAGTAAAAGTGAATTGCCAGCAGAGCAGAAGAACCAATGAGATAAAAAGGTAAAATACTCTATATACGTGAGGATGACCCCTTTGTTTTTATTACAAAATATCCATGCATGATTGTTAATTAAAGACTAAAGAATGTCTCTTGGAAGTAGTACCAGTAATAATAGAAAATCGTACCGTCTTGATGCATTGCATTCCGTCATGGCACCGAAATGTTCTGCGCAAAATGACAGAAATCTCGGAATTCCCCCCCCCCCCCGGGGGGGGGCCGCCCCAACACATTTTTTTCTGAAAACTTGATTTCTAGATAATATGTGATACTTAAAAAAATAATTTTTATATATTTAGTTAACAATAAAAAATATATTTTTAAATAATGTATATTTAATTAAATATTTTTTTGAAAAATTTATGTAAAATATTTTCTATTTCCTCAATAAAGGAAAAAAAATCTAATCTCATTCTATTTAAAAATTTAAATTTTTTTAAAAAAATACTCAAATTTCTAATAAATAAAAAATAACTTTTTTACATTGTATCTAAAATTTTCTTTTCAACAAGATATAAAATTTTTATTTTCATAAAAAACTTTTTTTTATTTTTTTAAAAAAAACTCTAACTAGATTTTTTTTATTTTTTTATTTTATTTTTTTCAAACAAATCAGTCAAGCTTTTGCTTCTTTGTTTTCTTGGAAGTGGCCGTATTCCAATTTGTCAACGATTCTGAAAAATTTAAATGAGTCGGCGAGGTTAGATTTGGATCGCAAAGCGCCTGTACCTACCGACGACCTTGGAAATGTACCTAACAGGCTTGCCGATTTTTCCAATCACTTTCCTGCTGTTATCGTGGCAGGATGGCTGCCGGTAGAAGCCCACACGAGGTCGGTAGGCAATAAATTAGCATAAAACGTACAGAGACATGTCTCATGCCCATAAATCCACCCCACTTGCAATTTTAAAACGTTAGATACCCATCCGTAACGCCAATTGGCGGACCTTAGCCTGCGAGATTTACGGTTACCAACCGAGCTCTCACGGAAACGCTGGATTCAGCGGGAGAGAAGCATGTGCGCGGTCTTTGTGCACAGTCTGGTCCACGGAATCATAACTATTTAATTTTGTCCTATTGACCGCAATGATTGAGTCTCGTTCAATTAATTAAAGCTAGCGTCCGATCCCCCAAACTTTTCCTCATTCCACAGCCCTCACCAATGGAGCACCACCCCATATATAATTTCTAGGAAAGTTGCACTACTAAATCTAGAGGGACGAATCACCCTAAAAACACGATCCCAGCCTCAAATTTGCAAACAAAAGGGTCTAACCGTCGAGAGAACAGTCATGTTATACAAAGCTAAGAACCTGAACCTTTTTTTCACACACACACACACACAAAAAAAAAAAAATCCCAGACGCCCTTTTGATCCTCCATCACTTTGCCATGCAGCTTTTGGCTTCACCTAAGATATTTATTTTGCACATCCTCTAGTAGACACTCATCTCATACATATCCAATAATTAAAATTTCCCCTTTTTCCGTAGCTAGGTCCTTCAAATGTAAGGATAGAGTATAGAGACTGAGCAGTTTGAAATTTAGGAACTGAGATCCGGCCACCTTGGACTAGATAAGAGACCAATCAGATCTAGAATAAAATAAAAATCTATCAAACTGAAACTAACCTGTTTATTAAACAGATTAAAAATCCAAACCCAAATCTTTCCAAGGCTGACCTACAGCAGGTTGAATCTAGTTAGTGAGTTAAATCATGTTAAACACTGCCACTGCTGTTGAAATTTCTTTTAAAGACCCATATGAAACACCAAGATATTAGTACACCATGTAACTTGGGTCACCTTTAGCAATCTGCTGGGCTGACAGAAAAGTTAAATCCCGGTAAATGGTTGAAATGTAATCAGTGCTGAACGCAATGGTTGCCGGCTAATTATAGGACTAGGGAATCCATAATTCATCTTGGCAAAAGCTCTTAACCTTATACCAGTCATTTTGCGCACCAGTTTCCCATGTCATGTGGCAGGAAAAATTATATTCAGTAATGCCAAAATCCTGGCAATCTGAGATGGCTAGACATCTTTTGCGAATCTGGCGCTTGCCATCCAAAACAGCACAAATCAACGATAGCTTTCTTGATGAACTATAGAGGACAATATCATGTTTGGCGAACATCTACACCACCTCATGGGATAGTTATCATCTAGGATAACCAACTAAATAACAAGAAAGCCCACCATCAAAGGGACTCATATTAATGATCAATACCTGCTCGTCAGATTCAATCACCATCTTTTTGGCGAAAGGATTCAATCATCTTTTGGGTGAAACTGCTTGTATAAGCTCAGTTTTTCACGACATTTTTTAAATACATGCCATACCCGGTTATATGACCGACATGTTTAGACATTTATTTAGCAATATGCTCACATCATTTTATCCCCATGAAAAGAAATTATAGAGTTTGACGCCAATCTAGAGCGTTGGATACAAATATGTGATCTGCACTCAAAAAAAAAAAAAAAAAAAAAAGAAAGAAGACTAGCGCCCAAATTCCTGCTATTTCGGAGCCTGGGGAAGGTCAAATATATGCGGTTTTACAGCCGCATACAAAGAAACTTTCTACGTTCTAAACCTATGAACTCCAAATCATAATACAGCAACCTTATCATTGCATCAAGACTTACCTCTAAATAGGTTCATCCACACTGCATCAGTAAAAGGCCGCCTAATGCTTCAAAAAACTCTGATCCTATAGGGCCCCATTGAGTGCTAGCATGCATAAAGAACCACTTGACTGTTAAAGCAGAAAGATTCTAACCAATCAGAACAAAAAATTTGCAATAATACATGTTGCTTCCACGCTAGAATAAAGTTGAATATCCAGAGCTTGAAGTTTGGAGGCTACATTCATAAGCTGAAATGTGGAAAAAGGGAAGGACAAGAAACAAACCTTGCGGATGATAAGTGCACGTGACAACCATGGGTCCAATCTACACAAGCTAAGAGAAGCGCTCTCTCTCTCTCTCTCTCTCTCTCTCTCTCTCTCATCAACCAAAGCATGCGTAAAAGAACTACCTTGTGCACACTTCCCATCTCTTTTCAAAAGAACGGAGATAAAGGAAAGCTGCCAGTAACAGAACCTGTACAACTTCTATTCCCACTACATTTGTCTGGAGTTCCAATACAGAGCACCAAAATTAAGCTCCCCAGAAGAAAAGAAACTTCCAGTTGCAACTCCCACGATGCACTAACAGGATACATACATGCAGAGGCTACTACATTCACCAGGGCAGTAAAAGTTGAAATGATGATCCAATAAAATAGGAGAAAGAAAAGCTATAGAGCATTTTACCTGATTTCCACAGATGTTCACACCCTCCTGCGCTTATGTTCCACATGCCACCAACATGTTTCAGTTCTTGGCGGGGGGGCACAAATGTGTGGTATGTAGAAATGTAGGGACAATTCGCATACAGCATGCCGTTATTAAACTGCTTATTATTTTCCAGGTGCATTAGCCAGGAACTGATTCGGAGGTCACAGGACCACTGCCACCTCCATGGACGCTAAAACCAGTTACGGGCTTGGATCTCTGAGCAAAATCAAGCAGCATCTTGCGCTGGTGCTCATTTGTATGAGGAAGGCTCGCGCGTAGCAGCTCCACAGGCATCTCCCTGCTTACTGCTCTGGCTGCTTCAGACCCAATAATTGAAGTGTTAAGCGCCTGCATGTGCAACATTTGCAATATACTGTCATATTTACTCCCACAGTACTTTGTAAGAAGCCCAAAAAAGGCATCAAATGATGCTTGCCAAAGAGCTCGGTTAGACATGCTGTAGTTGCTTGCGGCATGGGGCTCTGTCAAAACGTCCGTTGCTCTGTCAAGAACAGATTTTAAAATCATCGATGCTCCATCACCGGCTGAACTACCAAGTGGGCGAAGAGGTGGCTGTTCAGATGAGCAAACAACAGCAGCAAGGCAAGCACTGAGTGCACTCAGCTCCATACTACATACACATGAAGAAACAGTCTTGGCAAGATCTATTGTTGTTTCTGCTGCACTAGAATCTGATGGCAAACCACCAAATAAAAACCGTAGATGCCGGAAAATGGCCATGCAAACTATCCGAGTGAGCTCACTGCCGGGAATAAGAAGCTGAAGGTAGCGTGACAGGAGCTTCCGGCCCTTAGGAAGAGATGCTAGGCGAAGAAACACAAGATCATCTTTTGGGGCAAGCCCACCCGAATGACCAGCTTTAACCGGGCCAAGTGGATCAACGAGCTCAAGAGATGCTGCAAAGCTTTCCAAAAGGACCTGGCGCCTCCGTCTCAGCTGGAAGCCACCATCTTGTTGTTGGCTAAACTGTAACATCCGGTCAATATCATCTATATCAAGGAGGAAGCAAAGACCGTCTTCAATGGTGATTCTAGCTGCCAGCATCGGCTCTTGTTCAAGGGGCTTTACTGAAGATTTCTGTTCATGGATGCCATCACCTGAGGCTGAAGGCAGGTCAACTTCAAGGAGAGGGCGGGGCCTACGAATGGACGAAAATGCAACCCTCCCAAGTGCGTCAACCTGAAGAAATGCATGTGGCTCATTATTACCTCGTGACCGAGAAGGCAGATCTCGAATAAATGTTGGAAAGAAATGGTGCTTCAGCCTTGAACCAGCAGACTTTTTTGCAACACAAGCTTGGTGATAGTAATCGTCTATATACGGATCATTGCTATGAGTTGCAGCATTCTGCATTCTCAAAATGCTTTCAATCTCTTCAGCTGACATGTACTTGGACCTAAACTGTGGCCACCTATTGTCACCTTTCGGGCTGCTGGTATCAGAAGATTGTTGAGGATACCGCATGTTCTGTTTTCCTCTTTGTGATGATTTGGATCTCTGGTCTCTCAAGCCAGATATACCAAGAATTGCATCAAGCTTATTCATTATTTCTGGAGGATGGGAACTGAGTAAGGGAGACTGCAAGCGAGAAAAAGGAGGCAGAGATGGCTGGACCTGTTGCACTCTCTGCTGCTGCTGCAAACGTAGCTGTGAAGGGACTGAGCCATTTGGCTGCGGCAAATGTTGCTGTAGGAAGTTAGGCAGCAGATTTGGATGTTCCCCTGCAAATAGGCTGGTTTGATTCAACCAGTGATTCTGCGGCTGGTTATTAAAAGAGAGGCCTGGAGAGCCAAACTGAGACATGTTTCCACCATAATGCAATCCATGCAGTAGTCCTGCCAAATGATGCTGCGGACCAGAAAAAGGAGAGAGATTTGGAGGAGCCATCTGAAGCCCAGCAGTTAGAGATGGAATGCTTGCATGACGTGTGAGGTTGGGTGAAATCTGAGATCGTCCACCAGGTGGAGGATAGGATGTGAAAGATGATTTAGGTGTAAGAATTGGTTCACTGGAGTGTTGTTGTGGCTGTTGTTGAGGATATGATGATGCTCTATACAGGGGTTTTGATTCTGAAAGACTAGATGATGATGGACGTGGTTGTGACCACCATCGTTTGCCCTCCTGAAAATTTTCAGCATCTATTATATTCTCGTCAATCCAGTTTGAACAATCTGCCTCCTGCATCCAGTCTGCAGTTGAAGAGCCTGAAGATACAAATTACAACAGTCAGCAAAACAGAATGGAAAAATAATTTATCTTAACAGATACATCATTAATCAATAACATTTCACAAAAACAAAAGTAAATTAATAATTGCATGATTCACACAGAAACGCATGCACACACGCATGCATAGAGAGAGAGAGAGAGGGGGGGGCATGTTCCCTTAGAATAGAACATTATTTGTGTCATGAAGCATTCAAGACTGTCAATATAGAAGTCTAAAAGATGGTTTATATATTATATTTGTAAAAGCTAGAGTCATTCTCCTATACACCAAAGGTCCCCATATCCAACATTACAAGACAAAAGACCTCCCTCTTCCTCCACCTGCACCACCAACTATGCAATCAGCGCATTAAGCTCCCCTTCTCCTTCCTGCAAGAATTCTACTTTTTGTGATTTTTTTGGGTTTGAATACTGAATACAAAGTAGAAAAGAGAAATGACCCAAAAAAGGGAGCCGCTACCCTAATCAAGAATTTTTCACTTCTTAACTTGCCAATCCTCAACTAAACCCTTTTCACTAGAAAAGATCAACCAAGTTCTCAGCTTACAAGCACGTTTTCATTAAAGTTCTGTTGCAGTTAAAACAAACAGATAAAGTAAATAACTAAAACTCCACAAATTTTCTGAAACAAAAGGATAATATATAATAGATGACATTCGAACCACCTCACCAGATAAATGTCGCATCTATTCATCAATTCCAAACCCCTTTTCTGAAGGTTATATGGATCAAAATTGTTCATCACAAACACCACAAAAGACTTGCACCATTCAAGTGGCAAAAATGTTACCATATGTAGAGTACCGCAAATTTCAAAAGATTGCTCAAAACTTGGAGATCAAACAGTCAAAGCCCCTAATCCCTACTATCCCACTATCATTTACAAGTCTACCAAAAACAATTGTTTCGGAAAATTCTGCATTGCAATGTCCCTGGAGCATCAGAAATGTACATCAATATCACAACATTTAAATGTCTCTCCACTTGCATATACACTCTAATCATGATATACTTGCATCTACCTATATTCCCATCCATTTGTAGAGTCCTGAAATCTCTTCTCCACCGGCTATGAGTGAAGCAGAAGAAACTTTGCAATAATAGTTATTCAAATTAATATCAAGCAAAAAAGTTTCCCAGCCTAAACCCTATTAGAGATAAACCTGCAAAGTATTGGATGAAAAAATATTAACTTGTATCATGTGCAGATGCTAAATATAAATTTATTTATGCCTCTGTGCCTGTCCATGCACACAAAGGCTGCACCAAAACTGAGCCCAACAGCCCAAGCTGGGGCATTTCCCAGTTCACAACCACCATGCCATATTACAACTGCCTTGTATCTGAAAACAAACAAGGATGAAGAGATCTAAATTTATCCAAAAAAAATCATAATACTTATAAGCCATGCTTTCAGCAAACGTAATTACGACTTATAAGATTATCTATGGTAAAATAGATAGCTGGATTACTTTATATTCTGGTTTATTTAAATTAAAGTTGCAAAACCATTATTTGGTTTATGGCACCAACTTTAGAATGCATATATGATAGCCCACAAATTTACATAGTTACAATAACACCCCCTTCACCTTCCTAGACATACATTCTTCTTCTTCCTTCCTTTAGGTCTTAAACTTCGTGTACAATTGATTTCAGACCATCTGGACTCATCTTACCAATACTTCACTTGTCATTGACCTAACCCAACTTTTTAGACATTTTTTAATTTAATACTGAAATGTGAATTATACCCCCCTTTTCAAGCACCTTCCCCCACCTTTCCATCCCCAGCCCGCTTTTCGAAGTGCATTAAAGCCCTAGCTCCCTCACTCATAGCAGGGTTTCCTTTTAGTGCACTGGTGTATCTTGGCATGCCAACACATCATGCACATTGCATGATGCGCTTCTATCTTTGTACTTCTAATATTAGAATAGTAGCATATAAATTCTGCCATCTTTATGATAGGTATTATGACAAAAATATAACAGAAATAAACAGCAAGATAAATCCTGGAGGAACCTAGGAACCTCAAGAACGTCTATTATGCCCAAAAAATAAATACTTCTACATGGAACCATACATACATTCAAATTTATATTCTACAATTGAAAAGGTTAGTCTCCATTGAAGTATCATTATTTTTGCACAGGAAAAAAAAAATCTCATACAACCATTTTGATGCAGTTTATCTGAAAATGCAGTATCTTAATCAACTAATACAGGTTGAATGCCTAAGGTCACAAAAATTAGAATGATAATCTAAATTCATTTAGATATTAATTCTCAAGATGGTTTTGGCAACGTGAAACAAAAATAAAGAATAATATTGAAACTCCCATCAGACCTAGCTACAGGCTTCACAGATCAATTCTGCTGTTATAAATATGTTTAACCGAACCATAAAGAGTTTGTACAGCAGGATTACTCACTTTCTCTGGAAAAAGATCTTCTATCACCAATAACCCCAGCACTCCTTGGGTCACTAATAGTTCTGTTCAACTGACAACAAGATGAAAAACTTAGTATAGAACACTTCACTAACAACCAAATCATGGTTAAAATACCTTAAACAAAAAAAGATATAAAGGTATCACACATGCACCAGAATTGCTAGATGCAAACAGGAAATGCATTGGCCTGTACAACCAAAAACATGAATAACATGTCAAAAAACAATGCAGCAGAATTGCTAAATGCAAACAGCAAGCATATTGGTCTGTACAACAGAAAACTTGAATAACATGTCAGAAAAGAACAGAACACTTTATTTTTCCAATTGTTCATAGAAATGATATTGGACGTAGACCAATAAAGAAGACAATTTAACTCATTAGGATATGCACTAGTAAGTTTTTATACTTAAAGCCTCTCAGTTGATGACCTGCCAGCTCACAAGGGTACGTGGAGTAATGAAGGTCACCATAGTCAAGTAGGTGAAGCAGTGTACCATATCTAACAGATGAATGAAATATAGCAAAACTGCCTAGGAGGAGTGCAGCTTCAGATACACTTCAAAAATCAGATCGAAAAAGCTGACAACTTCCCCAAGAGAATACTGTTTTCACCAGACTAGCTACCGGATAGATGCAAAGCACATTAAAATAAATAAATAAATAAATAAATCAACATTTTGGAAGATAAGAGACAAAATACATAGATTAGTGAAAGAGTACCGATGTTTCTTTTTATAAAATAAAAAATAAAAAGAGCCTAATAGAAATTGGTATTTATTTCAAGCTCAAAAAATATATTTTCTATGTTTAATTATTACAAATCTGTTTAATTATTATGATGGCATCCATTAAGCAATCACACGGTTTCTCTGAACCAATATAAAATAAAATCGCATTAAAACATCCTTAAAATCATTATCTAAAGATCCATAAAACTTAAAAAAAACCTTTAAAAAAATTGACAAACAAAAAGGCAAAAAGTGAACCAGTACCAAACCTATATGCATATCGATTGATGGTATGGTTTGGCTCGGTATCGTATCATACCGGTAGGTGACCGGTATGATCCTCGTTACCAAGATTATGGACCTTAGTTATGATAGTGGGTCATTGGTAGGCCAAAATAGACAATATATTTAGTAGGTGGCGATTCTAAGTTTCAAAACTTTTTAATAGGATCATACTAGTGATAAGTGTTATAAAAAGTAACTGATTTGTCTAGGCAACTGTATGATGCCCATGCAAAAAGTGGAAATGGATATGTAGGTAAATATTAATAAAACTATTAAAACCGTAAATATATAAATATAACCAGAAATTAGGGCCACATGTGGAGGTTTTTTGTTCCAAAAACATTATCCTTTTCATAAATTTGAAATTTTTAAATTTTAAAATTTGAGAAACTTCAGGTGTCTGGTTGTTAAAAGGATAAAAAACAAAAATAGAGAAAACTGAACATCTTGTCATGAACTTGCAGAGTTCCATTCAAAGTTACAATTTCGCCATATTAGGTCCTTCCGAAGTTTCACCGCAAACCAAATACCTCACATTGCAACCTAATAATTACTAAATTTAAAAAAGAAAAGTCATGAACTATCATAATTTGCAGTATATCCAATAATCCAAATGCACAATAATATAAATGACACAAGAAATATAGAAAATCTTAGCGAAGGTCATTTAGAGTCCTATACTAGCATAACATGACCCTTTATGTCAACTACACAATAATTATAACCCAAGCTAATGGAAGAATACCTCCACCAAATGATGAATAAGCAGCAAAAAATTGGAGGAACAGCTAATCAAGTCATCTCTAAGTTTTGATTATTTTATCAACAGATAAAAACATGGTGGTCATGATATTTGAAATAAAACAATACAAATCATTCAACTCTATGATATGACCTATCGAACAACAGTTACAGGTGTAGGCACAATAGCCCCTTGTAATGCCTAACCTGCCTAGCCTAACTATATGCATTGGACCAGCGTGAGCCAACTATGCAATTGTTTAAGCCTAATGACATGCGTCCTCAACATATACGCAAGTGATGAGAACCGTGAAAAATAACACAAACCAACAGCAATGTATTGCAAAGTTAAAAACATTGGTTGAATGCCAGCAAAAATCAATTTCGCAACAAATTGTCAACCAAAAGAAGGGCCATAGATTAATCAATACTAATGTAGCCAACCCTAAGCAAATGACTAAGCACCAGCACAGCGGAAGGGCATGACATGTTATAGTTAGCTGCATTTAATCATATTGTTAGCACATTTCACAATTGCTTGCAGAAGTATCCTAGAAAATGTTAGTATAGAAAGAGCAATTAAATTCTTAAGCTATCCATATTTGGGGTCAATATATCCATGACATATGACAAGATGAGATATATGAACAACTATAATAAACTATGATTACCTAATGAAAGACAACACATAATATAATATACAAACCACATGAGCTGGCTTAAAACCTTCTGCAATATGGTTATTAAAAAAAAATCATCATGACAGAAAATAACAAGGAAAACCATAAGTATACATGACTATGATAACTCTTTATGAATAACCAGATTTACAAAAGAATCCCCAGTTGATAGTGATAAAGCAGATATAAAAAGAAACCAACCTTTGCAAAAGTACTTGTAAGATCATCTATATCAGATAAAGATCCCAAACCTTCAACCTGTAAATATTACAGAATCGTATGTTTTTAGAATTCAAGGTCAGCCCTTCATAAAATGCATATCTCAAACTAATATAGTGAAACAAAGAAGGAACAGGCACATAAAATATCATAAACACTTAAAGCGAGAAAAACCCCATTCCTCTCTTTCCTTTTTGAGAGCATCGTACCACAACTGAGAAAATAAAATTGTGTACAAAAAATATATATAAATAACAGGCACACTCAATATTACTAATTCTAATAACTTATTACAAACAACTCCAACATTAGAGGATTTATAGTGACGTTAGACTCAGACAAACAAGTGTAAATTTGACACAGCATGAACTAAGCCTAGTGAATCATTGAATAAATACAATGTAGATCAGCAGCTACTCCTCCGATGCGGAAATAATTATGCATCATTCGCATACCTGTGGCGGCTTCGAATAAATCATTATATTCTAAAAAAAGAAGCATTTTTTATATTTTCTATATCTAATAATATACACGTCCAGAGCAAATCAAATTGTGGAAAAATGGCCCCAGAAAAATAATAAATGTACATCCTTTATAATATTAAAAGATGAACAGGTTGCATTATGATGAAAAATAAAGATATAGCACTTCACATATAACGAAAACAACAGAAAAGTAACTCTACAGCAATTGCTGCATTTGTAATCTTAAAAGGAAAGACAGCTAAAACTGCTTGCCCCTAAGAGCAAAGATACATATTGTAAGGTAATATATGGACATGAACAATTCAACATCAAGATACTTGTGTGTATCCTGTAAATAAGCTAAATAACCTCTTCTCTATCTCCAATAGAACTAAAACGGTATTCTTCATCATGAAGCCCGATAAATCCAGCATCATCTTCTAAACCCCCTAATTCAACTTCCTCCATGACCTCCTTACCGAAGAATGCATACTGTGAAGCATCAAAGCGAGCATTATCTGCAATGAAGCACGAGGATGAATTAACAAATTACATCTGAAAAAACATGACCAAGTTCTTACACGCAAGCATATCTGAATAAGCAAAGCTGAACATTCAGTTTGTGAACAGAATCAGTCAATATAAATGTACAAATTAACATAGAACAGGTCAAAACTTTTCTAGATCGTGAAATGCATACAAAAAGAATTAAAAATTTAGCAGTCAGCTACGCATGAAATGAAGACCCCAGCCTCGCAGTGATCAACGTCGCTACATAATTCAGGGGCTAAAGATGATTAGAGAAGAGAAAAACAAGATTGCAATATGAGAACCTTACTTAAATGATCAATGATCAAATGCAAAGCAGCATAATATGAAACCAAAACTAAAAATCAAGTTCCACAAGGTACTCAAAGCAAAGTACTAATTCAAATGCACATCAAGTACAAAGAAACGGAATGTTGAAATCCAGAACAATAAATAAAGTTCGAACTGTCAAAATGAACAAAGAGGTCACTCCGGAACAGGGATTGCACCAACGCTTTTTAAGACAGTCAAGAAAAAACCCTCCCAGATTGTGTTGACCGAGAGCACAACAACACTAAAAATAATGAATTGCGAAGGGTGGCCACGGCATACATAAGTCTTGAAGATCAAGAAAACATCCAAAGTTGACCCTATACAGATTTCGACTCTACTAAGGAAAATTAAAAAAAAAAAGAAAGGGAAACGCCAAAACACGAAACAATCCCTAACTCAACAGCTACAGAGTCTTGCAAGACGTCATCTGAACTCTATAAGCCCCTAACACGAAATCCCCCAAAACACAGCGAAAAGCAATTTTTCCGACCAAGAACTCAATCAAACAACAAAACTCATCGAATCACACCAAGAAATCAGATCAAAAAGATTATCAACAATAAAAGAAACAATCGAAATTCCCATCCGGAATCAAACGCTCACCTGCAGCACCAGCGCCCAATTCTTTGACATCGTCATTAGGGTTAGGGTTTTCGGAAACCCCACCCTCTCCATCTATCCCCCCCATATATCCCCCCCTGCTACTACTAAAACCCTAGCACTCGAAACCCTAGGAAAACAAATCCCGCAAGACGATGGAGATCAAGAAGCGCATACAGATAGAAAATATGACAACGCCTCCAATCCGACTCCACCGTTAGGGTTTCCTCGCGAGCTGAGATCTGAGAGCACAGCCCGGACGAGAGCGAGACCGACCTCGCCTCCTCCCAAGGGCGCTTCGCCCTATAAATTATCAAGACTCGAGAGCGCAACGAGAAGAAAAAAAAAAAAAGGAAAAAGGAATCAAAATATTAAGATGATTTCGCACACAGAAGAAGGATTTCGGTGGGGAGAGAAGGGTGGTGGGTTCTTTAATATTCTCTCTCTTTTTTCTGTGACTAAAATTCTCTCATTGCAAAAGGATGGGACGGGGTGATGTTTTTATATATATCCCTACGGCCTAAGTTTTTTTTTTATTATTATTTTCTTGGACTCGGACAAGGCTTTTAGGAGGTCCCAAACTTGCTTTCTTGGGTCAATGTTAAATAATTGTGGGGGGATTCATGAGCCGATATGGGGGAGTAGTCGGTTCGAGTGGGAAGCGTACATGAGACAAGGCCGTGGAACTTCCATGATGGAAATTTCACTGTAAAAGTGGGGTTGAGGTGAAAAGGGAAATGGCTGAGAGAGGTTGGGAAGGGAATAGAATATTCCTTGTGAAGAGCACTTGATGATAGGGAATATATGTAAAAGAATTGGTATATATATATATATATATATATATATATATATATATGATGCAATGGGCCTGAGGTGTTCTCATGTGGTAAAGGAGGGCAGTATGGTAATTCCAACTTCTATGAGTCTTAGAATGAATACATACAACAAAATTAAAAAATAATATATCTCAAGGCCGATATTAGTATCCTAGGTGCCCCCACCCACAGATTTTTTTTCAAGGTAAACTTCGATAGCAGCGTAGCAGCGGACGGAAGTTGTGGAGGTGTGGGATTTATTATCAGTTATTATGACGCTAGACTTGTGACGGCAGATGGGCGGAAGATTTTTGATTCGTCAGTGATGACCGCTGAGCTTCGGGCGGCCTGGAAAGGTGTCTTATATGCGAGGCAAGTACTAGGTACAAGTCGCATCCTTCTCGAGGGGAACTCGACCATAGTGATCAAGTGGATCTGGAAAGAGAGGTGCTCAGTTGAGGACCGGCCGCTACTCCACGATATTCGCAGGACATTAGGGAAAGCTGATTCCTACCAGGCCAGGCACGTATATCGGGAGGCGAACGGTGCTACAGATTGGGTTGCTTCCTTCGCGGCTCATAACTCGGGAAGCTTTTTCTAGATAAACTACGGAGTTGTGCTTATGCCTTTGCGCAGTATTTTGTTGGCCGTCTTCACACTCATCAGGTGCGAGCCGCCGATATACAAAAATAATAATAATAATAATAATAATATATCCTTAAACAGAACAAGAATACTAAAGTAAAATGTCCACAAAATTTTACTAGACTTCTCACCAATAAAACAGCCACTCAATCAGTATATATGGTCATGACAAATGATAAACAACTCTCAGCAAGTCTTCAAGTGCCTAGTAATAGGAGATAATCGGTAGTAGATACTCACCCTCCATTGTATTTATGTGATTTGAAAATGTATTCATTGAGAATGCATTGCATGGTTGTTATTGCTATAATTAAAGTACTTGGATGGCATATGGATGTCTCTTTATGTGACTTGGGATTCATTATCATGTCCATGATGAAAACAAAAAATTAAGTCGTTCTCACATTCACAATAAGTTAATATATATATCAATTATATGTTTAGTCATTCTCTTTCCTTGATATTATCTTTCTATCAATTGAAAGCATGTATCATAATACAAGGTGACATTTTTTTTGTTGTAAATAATAAGCAATATCAAACATGTGTAGATGCATGCAATGTGTGCACAGGTTTTTGCTTCAATGAATAGATGGTTAAGGTTAGATGTCATGATATTTGAAGGGTTTGTAGATGTACTTCTCTTTGTGTATATTCTCATCCTTTCTGGCACTCTCTTCAAAGAGAAAAATTGAGGCATTTCACAAAGTGAGTACACATTTGTTGGCTTCAAAGAGAACCTTTTTTTAAAAAGTCATAATAAGTTTTCAAAATTTGCTACCTCACATGGGCACATATAAGTAAAATTCTTAACTTAAAATTCTCAAGTAAACCTCCTACAAAAAAGCTAAAGAAAAAAAAGAAGAAAAAAGAAATAGAGATATATTTTATATTTAAACTACATAGCAAAACCTACAAAACAAAATGTGATTGTTCTTATGTCTTTCAAAGCGAACATAAATTGATTCATGACTTAAGATCTTTAGCTCCAACAATTTATTTTCCCATTTTATATTGTTTATTGGTTGATAAAAGACCTATACTTATCGTTCTTTTAAGAAATGGCAACGAGTTCTAACCCTATACTCGCCCACCGAGCCTAATGCTCATCGAAACAGGTTACTAAGAAATAGAAGCTTGAAAGGAGGAAGGGTTGACACCCTTCGGGATCAAACTCTACCCCTTGTCTTAAGTGGCAAGAGGTGATACTATCCAAACTAATGTTTAATGGCGACCATAATTTTATCATTCAAATAGTACAAAACTAATGCATGCAAGTGAAACCCAGTTGTAGGGGAGGCCCTTTTCCAGTGTTTGGATTATTATACATTGACCAAATTAAATCATGTAAATCAAATTACATTCGGTAGCCTTTTGCAGTATATTATCTTATGGCTAAATTGGTCGTATGATGAACCACTAGAACTAGAAAGGCTTTAGAGACATCTTTATGATTTAGTAGTACATAATTAATACCACTTTAATAGTACAGCCAAATACAGTTATAGTTCTCACTTGCAGGTAAAGAAATATAACATTTTGTTTACTACAGGCATTCAAAGGCCACCTAATTGATTAATGATTAGTTTGAAATAGGTGCCAATTGATAATAGAAAAAACATGAGCATACCATAAAAAAGGTTTGAGTTAAACCTTACATAAAATGAAGTTTCGCTGTTTCTTTTGCAAGTATGAACACTATTTATGCTCCTTTTCATGTTTGGACACCAAAGTTAGAAAATAGTCAAATGTAATCCTATGCTCATTCTCTCATTTAAATGCTTGGTTTTTCTTATCAATATTCCATAGTTTGGTAAAAAGTCATTTATGTCATTCCTCTTACAAAGCAGGATCACTTCTTTAATACCAACATCTAGTACGATTCAATGCATGTGGTGGAAAATGGCTATGATCTCATCTAGTAGAGGGACCACTAGACCTACATGAGAAAACTTGCATATTTTATAGGTCCAAGATGTGGCAGTATCGTCCCTTCCACTGTTTTGGTTGTAAGAGCAGTGGACTTAATAAGTTTTTAGGGTGGAGCCAGGATTTTAATTAAGGAGCATATGGTATTTACTTTGACCATGGATTGTTGAGCATTAACTATCATTTTATCTTTGAAAAAAAATGTAGAAACATCCCTTCGAGTTTGGACCAATTACAATTTGACCCAAAGATTTACACAGTTTCAATTAGCTACCAAAACTTTATTTTCGTTGCAATGTGGCTCAGTCGTCTATCTAGGTCTTGACAGCGTTAACAGAGTAAGAAAAAAAAATAAAATTACTCTTGACTCAGAAAAGTTGGGTCGTGGTAGATCTTAATGCACTCCATCCAGGTGCATAAATTTTAAAGCACTTCACCTCTACCATCCATCCACTTATACATATCTTAAAGCACTCCATTTTTATTATCCATTCATCCGCACAGATCTTAAAGCACTCCATTTTCTATCCGCTTACACTATCTTAAAGCACTCTATGCTCATCTTTCATCCATCTGCATAGATATTAGAGCACCCCAACCTCGTTTTTCATCCACCTGCATATAAAGCACTCCATTCTCTATCATCCATCTAACTATACATATCTTAAAGCATTCAATATTTCATCATCTATCCATCTATATAGATCTTAAAGCACTCTATCCTTTATCGCCATTTCTTGCACAAATCTCAAAGCACTCCAAAGTATGAGAGGACTTTTTTCTATCCATCCAAATCCATCACCTTTGCACAAACCTCAAAGCAAATCATCCTTTGTTGCACCTGCACAGATTGCAAAGCACTTCATCTTCTATCATCCATTTACTAGCATAGATCTCAAAGCACTCCATTCTCTATCATGCATTCACTTGCACAGCTCTCAAGCACTCCATCCTCTATCATCCATCCCTTGCATAGATCTCAAAACACTCCATCCTCCATCATCTGGCTGCACAAATCTCAAAGCACTCTATTCTTTGTCATTTATCTACCTGCATGATATTAAAACATTCCATCCTTTGTCATACATCTACTTGCACTGATCTCAAAGCACTCTGTTCTTTATTATTCTTCCGCATGCATACATCTCAAATTACTTTGTCCTCATGACTCTTCTTCCCCTCTTCTTTAATTCGTGCCAAAAGATGAGCATCTTGCTAAGTTAGTGGGAAGGACAACTCTAAATTTTTTTAAAAGTTTAATTATTGGGCAACCCTTACATGATAATATTTCGTAACGGAGATAGATGGCTGCATTACATTGCAACGAATTTGAAGTTTTGGTGGCGGATTGATACTTTTTAACCTTTAAGATCTAGATGTAAATAGCCCAAACTTGAAAGGGTATTGATGTATTTTTAATTTTATTATATATTAATATAAGATATAATAATGTTAAAAATTAAAAATATATTATCAAATTTTGGTGCATGTTGTAATTGTCTTTGATGGATCTCATATTTTTAAAGATTCAAATAATTATCTCAGATAACATAGAACAAAATTTTATTTCTATAGTTTTCAAAACTTAGTGTATCTTTTTTTTGTGATTCTATTATTTTTTATGTTAGAAAGGGCCGTAAGCAATAAGCGATACAATAGGGGGCAACTCACATCTAAATAACCTAGTCCTTCAAGGTCTCAATGATGGGGATCTAATCCTAAGTTATTGATATGAATGCAAAAGACTTTACCAACTTCGTTAGGTAGAACTTTTATAGATGGCCGTACTCATATAGTAGCATCCCGTATGAAAACACAAAGAGCCAAGTAAATTTAAAGATAATAAAAAATATTCAATGATACGAGGCAAGTAGTATTGTAGACATTCCCGATCATTCCCTCCTAAGCTTTAGAATCTAAAATAAATAAGTAATGATGCTCCTAAATCAAAATATCTTTTTTTTTGTTTTTGGCATATCTTTATCTCACTAACCTTCTTTTTTATTTCAATTAGCTCTAAATTATTTGATATCCACTCCATCCTGCCCTCAATGGATTACATTTTTGATTGAACCTAATTTCACCCAATTATGTCAATTGACCTATTTTCTTAATTCCAAAACCATAATTCATCCAGTTTAATCTAATTACACCTAGCCTAGTCATTTCAAATCCTATTCAGAGACTTTCCTATCTGATTCCATCTACAATTAACCAATTGTAAGCTCAATTAAACAATTTTCTTATTAATCGTGCCAAGCTCCATCTGTCCTCCAATAGGACGTTCCGCGAGAAGCGCATCCTGGGGAGTCACGTCAACCATCCCACAGAATTCGACTTGATTTTTCTTGAACCTTCGGTCATGCAATGTGCTAACCATCTTGGTTTGAGTCGGAGGATTGAGAAGCGCATCCTGTTTTGAATGACTTTCTAGTCAGATCGTTCCTGCGTTTCGGATATTCAGTCTCATTCGAAGCTTTAGACAAGGGTGCTATTGAGATATTGGGCCCTTATGGTATCTCGAATTAACCTAAATAGATTAATCAGAGTTCACCTGATCTAGCTAACTCATTTACTCGATTCAATTTTCTCCTAATTATCCCCCAATTCCGTCTTCCTATCCATACCAATTATTGATTGGTGGGTCAAAATTGCACTTCTTGATATCCAATATTGTCGATCTTTATATATGGAAGTTGATCGGACATAACTTGGACCACTTCTATATCTAAATTTTATGATTTTTCAAACCACTTTAAACTAGCTTAGGTTGGGCTCAAATTTAAATCACAATCTCCTCCCATATCCCAAATTTTTTATTAGAATTTCTTTTTTTTTTTGATATGGCTACACACACCAATTAAAATTATTAAAAAACACCTAAAAATCCACCAAAAATTATCAAAAACAAAAATAAAAGAGAATAACAAATAGATCTAATAATTTTGAGCCCTAACTAGTGTTTTACTTTCAAAATTAATGAAAAATTTACAGAGAGAGCATCCCAACCATCAAATCAAATTCGTAATCCATGGCTCATCTCAACTTCTTTTCTCCAATTTAGAAAATTTAAACTCCACCATTTTCTCCCCATCTCCATCAACTCTTGGAGGATAGGAAAGCCTCTCTTATTCCTCTGCGCTCTCTCTTGATCTCTGCTCCCATTTGGATTCCTATTGGCCCTTCTCTAGCCCTTCTACTTTCTTAGCTCTTCAGCTTTAGTTTAAGATCCCTTAACTTTAATTCTCTTTCTATGCTTTCCTTTTTCTTTTTCCCAATTCTCTTAGATTTAAATTCCTCCAATCCTAAGAGCAACCCTCTTTGAGATCCAAGAAAGCGCAACGTAAGGTGAAATCCAAGCTAGGAGAGATCCTTAATGGATCTACTCCGAGAAGGAGCAAGTATATCAGATTGTATCGATTGATCACTAGAGAAGCTTCTTTTCCCTTATCTTCCTTTTTTTATTTATTTGATCTTGTTATTATAATTGTTAACATGTCATCAATCTAAATTCAATGAAAGTTCTGGTTCCTTGATGATAAATTTGCTTGTATTTCTCTTTTCTTGCTTGTTTTAGCTTAATTGCTGCCTACTTGCAGATAGTTAGTAGATCCCTCTCTTTTTTTGGCTTTTAAGGCATCTATGTAGATAGATAAGGTCCAAGATTCCTTGATCGAACTCTTTAGAAAGCCCTAACACTATCAAATCCTGAGATCTAACATGTTAGGGCATACCAAGGAAGTTAGAATTTTGGTTTCTAGATCCCGGCCATCGAATGCCCACTTAATAGTTGCATGGTAGTACCCCTAGGCCCTTCTCCCAATAAAGAAGTATATTCCTAGAGAGGTTGCCTCATTCCCAAGCCTTTTCCAACAACACCATCTAGTCTTACTCAAGACTCAATTTTGTTGATTGGCCTATCTACTCTTTTCTTTAGTTTTCTGGCTTTTCTTAGCCTTAAAAAGTAGAAGGCAACTTCAAACCACCTTAGATTGCTGCCATACCATAATTATAAAGGATGTTGCAATAATCTGGCGACTCCACTGGGAAAATTCAATTTGAAACTTGGAAAAACTATGTAACTTGAAGTTGCTAGACCTAGGGCCTTTGCTTTTTGGTTTTTAGTTTGCTTTGTATTTGCTTACTTCTTGCATTTGCTTGTCTTTTTTTTCTCCAGGTTTTTATCCAAAAAAAAAAGTTCACAAAATCTTTAAAAGAGGTAGGCCACGAGCAGTCCTCTCTCTAAATGTTGCCTATGTAGGGTTTCTTTTTGCTTTTGTAGTATAGATCTTGATCTTTGGTATCTTTCATGCTATACTCTTTTGTTTTTGTACATCCATGCTATGATCCCTTGCATATCGAGATCCTAGACTTTATAATGCATGTATGATTAATTCTAGCTTGTTTATTTGTAGATCTATGATTTTTTGTTTAGAACGTGCATGAGGTAGTGTAAATTGCTTTGTTTCGTTTAGATCTAGTTTCTTTAACTTGCTCTAGTTTAGATCTAGCTTGTTTTGCTTTGCTTTTTCTTAGATCCTATTCTTTTGCATGCTTTGGCTAAAATATAGAGTCTTTTCTTGCATCTTATCTAGATCTAGCTTGTTTCTAGTTTGATCTTGTTTAGCTTTTCTGAATCTTGCTCTAGTTTTCTTTGATCTAACACAACTTTTTCTTGCTTCCTTTTCATGCTATGGTTTCAAGCATGCAAGCTTCCAAGATATGACTGTACATATGCTTAACTAGCTTCTGTACTTGCTTTGGTTCTTGCT
Source organism: Phoenix dactylifera (assembly GCF_009389715.1). NCBI lineage: Eukaryota > Viridiplantae > Streptophyta > Magnoliopsida > Arecales > Arecaceae > Phoenix > Phoenix dactylifera. The sequence goes on from NC_052407.1 coordinate 9,675,834, forward strand.
ATTAGCCAAGGTCTACTGTGCCAATACTGGACACCGTACCGGTTGCCTGGTGGCACGAGTCGGTACGGGCTATGTCGGGCCTGTACCAAGAGAGAAAACCTGCCATAGCTGGAGAAGGAGAAAAGAAAGAGAGAGCGAGCGGGGGAGGGAGGAGAAGAAGCAGCGGCAAACGCCGGTGGAGAGCCATGGGGGGCCGACGGAGGCCACGGAAAAAAAATTTAAAATTTTTAAGTAAAGTCGGCAAGTCTAAGATATGACTGTACATATGCTTAACTAGCTTCTTTACTTGCTCTGGTTCTTGCTATTAGCCAAGGTCTGCTATGCCGGTACGGGGCAAAGTACCGGTTGTCTGGTGGCACGAGTCGGTACGAGCTATGTCGGGCCTGTACCGAGAGAGAAAATTTATCGGAGAAGGAGAAGAGAAAGAGAGAGCGAGCGGGGGGGAGGGAGAAGGAGCGGCGGCGGATGCCGGCAAAGGGCCGTGGGGGGCCGACGGAGGCTGCAGAAAAAAATTTCCAAATTTTTTTCCACGGCCGCATCCCCTGTTTTGGAAACAAGAGATGCGGCCTCACCCTCCATCGGCCCCCGCGTCCCTTTGGCCGGCGTCCGCCGCTGCTCCTTCTCCCTCCCTCCCTCGCTCGCTCTCTCTTTCTCTTCTTTTTCTCCATCTCCAGCAGCGAACCGTTTTCTACACCGGAACCGTATTAATAAGCCACCGGTACGGTTCGGAACGGAAAGAACCATCTGGTTCGGAACGGTTCTGCATTCCTTACTATTAGCTCATCGATCTTTTAGTTCTTCTTTCTTGCTTGCTTACTTTGTTTTAAGCAATCATATGAAGTATAAAAAAGATTAGAGAAACAAACCATCAAAACATCATAACCCCCTCTTGTAGGTTACCTTGAATTCATTGTTACATCCCCTCTTCACCCTTTTGGCTATGTGTATGAGTAGTGTCTATGACTTAGACTGATAAGGAAGGCTCTAAAAGCAGCCTATCCCCAGCCTTATCCTTGCCTTGTACAGTTATCCCTATTCACCCCTTTTGTGGAGCACTAAGAGTAGCGATTGAGTAAGCTTAGATACTCATCCACTATATCTTTTTCACCTTTTTAGGGCATTTTTAATTTTCAAAATTTAGTGTATTGGGTTTGTGCTGTGATTGTACCTAATCCCCCTTGATTTGAGTGTTGCTTAGGGGGTTTTGCAACACATGCCTATTCAATAGTTGAATGGTGGCATGAACAGCAGCAACTCCTTATTGCATCCCCTTCCCTCACTTCATCAGATCTACCCTTGAACTTAGGGATCTTTTGTTTAGTCCCCCACCTCCTTGTGCTATTTGGCATGGGTTTAGAGGCGAAGCCGATATCTAGGCTGGTTAGATTGGCTTGCAACTCTCTTGCTGCCCCGGCTCTCTATCGGCCCCTTATAGCATAGGCTTGCAACTCTCTTATTGCCCTAGCGTCGTGCCGGCAGTTGTAGCATAGGTTTGCAACCTTTTACTATCTTGGTTTCATACTGGTCCTTGCAAGTACACACTGCACCCCACATGCTACCTCGATTCAACACTAATTGTAAAGTACATAATTCGAGGTTTTGAGGGATAATCTCACTTTTCAAAATTGGGTGTTATTTTCTTCTTTTTTAGATGGCTCATTGAAAGAAGACTCTCCATCGGTCACATGATGTCCACTTTAATACCACAATGTCCGCTTACAACAATGACAATGTTTGCTTACTTTCAGTAGAGTTATACCATGATTTAAATTTCACATTACAATTATTACTGGCATCCTACTTTTGGGTTCTATTATATGGGTTACAGGCTAGTGATATGCTAATCATTTTGCTTCCATAATATGAAACCAATTAATTTTTTTGAAACTTTAAGTCCAAATTTTCCTGAGGTCCCTTAGTGTAATTTATTTTTCAATTAGAAAGACAACAAAGGTTTCAGAAGTATTAGTAATACACCATATCATTCCTAGATCAAAGTACCCCTTATTCAGAAATACATATCTTCAACATTTCTGCTTGAGTTCCTCCTATATAGATGAATGCTAATGGAAAGAGCCCCCGCTTCTCATGTCTTAGTTTTTAACATGCACCAACTGAGAAGCGAGAACCTTAATCCAAGAGTCATCCCATGGGACAAAACCGGCATCGCAATCCGAGCCACCAAAGTAACAGTGACAACCATGAGTTGTGGATGCCCAAAGGGCATTATTATCCTGCTCACTCTCAAATTCATCATATAACAACAAGAATAGTCTGACCATGTAAAAGATGATAGCTTTGCTAGCTAGAAAGGGGCATGAAAGGTAGCCTGATCCAAACCTCATCTTCCTTCCTGTCTATGCACTATATTTCAAGATCTTACACTTCATATGTTTTTTTTTTTTAAAAAAAATGTGACTTGGAAATGAACTCTTTTCAACATTAGTTTTATTCCCTGTCTTTCAGAATAATGAATGGGTGGACTGCTGCAAAATCTGATCTAAAACTTGATCATCAAGCCTCAAAAGACCCACTCTGATCAAAGAAATCAATACTCCATTTTAGCTCGCAATTGTGTTATCATGATGCAGCCTGAGCTTGAGCTGACCTGTTCTTAAGTAAGCTAAATACATGCTATTTATGACAATGAGTTTATAGTAATATTTCCCTATAATCTTGAAACCTTGTTTTGCAGTGTATTATGATCCTGTGGGAATTCTCTACCCCTCTACAAAGCTAGAAATCTGGGTCCTAGTTATGCTTTTTGTCCTTACAAAGAATCAAAAACCAAACTTGGCACATGTAGGTTAGGCACTGAAGCTTAACCCTTGGACCATAGTAGAACATTCCATAAGGAAATCAATTTACTACTAAAGTCAACAAAAGGAAATGTAATTTGCATGAACTTAAGTATCGATTCATGCATTTTTGGAGCTTGATGTGATTTGAAATTTCTGATCATTGAAGCTGCAAAGCCAGCCTAACTTAACATGGTCTTTAAATAAGTTTCAGGAAGACCTAATCTGACTCTGTATATATAGATGGATATGGATTGAGCATACTGCATGTCCCTGACCAAGCCAGACCTATTGTGGCCATCTCTCCTATTGTGCAAGTATTAGAGGATAGAGAGAACTTCCTTGTCCATTTACTTTCTCCATCTCAACCATGAGCACTCTTCTCTTTTTACCAAGTGAGGAACATCCAGAGAATTAACCCTCTCCTCGACATTCTCTATATTTGATTCTCAGGAATTCTCTAGGGTAGTTAAGAGTGGGATAGTTAATCACTTGGAAGCAAAGATGTAACAACCCAGAACCTCACCCAAAATGGCTAGCCGGAAAGTACTATTTGGGTTCCTTGATCCTGTATAAATACCCAAGATCTACCCAGCGAATAACCGATGTGGGACTAAACACACGCCCGTACGGGTCCTCACATACTCCCCCCGTTCAAGCCCTGACGTCCTCGTCAGGCTAAGGGTTCAAATCCATTCAAATCTAATCACAAACATCACGATCGGCTCATGGTTAGCCTAATGGATCCGTGCTGCAGTGTCCCCTAGTCCACATAGGTTATGGGCCAGGTCCGCTCTGATACCATATGTAACAACCCAGGACCTCACCCAAAATGGCTAGCCGGAAGTTATTATTTGGGTTCCTTGATCCTGTATAAGTACCCAAGATCTACCCAGCGAATAACCGACGTGGGACTAAACACACGCCCGCACGGGTCCTCACATACTCCCCCCGTTCAAGCTCTGACGTCCTCGTCAGGCTAAGGGTTCTCCTAAATCTGAAGCTTGTACTTCTTCAATTAATATCAACCCTCTATTTGAAAGAACTTGAGGTTGTCAAGTGACTTTGATGAATATTCCACTAGGGGTGGATTAGAGTTATTTATGACCTAATCTTGTGATAGATCGATTAATCAAGAGTAGTTGATATTTTGACAAAGAAACTTGATGTTCTTATTCAAAATTAAGACGTTGATTTTTATTTATGAGAGAGAGAAGTTTGATTTACATCATCTATAAAAGAACCAAATCTGGAGGTATTGGACCTTATTCTTATGATAAGATGAAATTATATTGATAAGTAGAACTATTGGAAGACTGAGGTTAGTCTTCTAGTAGAGAAGAATGTTGTTGGTTCTATGAATAATCTGAAGGTAGCTATGTAATTTTCATCAGTGGGGTTTTCTATTGTTGACAATTCTTGGGAGAATCTTGGGCATCTTAAATTTAGTATTAACGAATTGATGGTTACTTGGTTGGACTTAGATCTGGAAAGTTTTAACATGGATCTCCTATTCCTAATTCTAACATTGTTAATCTGGCTATTTGAAAGGGCTTGAGGTTTTATAAGACAAAGGTTGATCATTATATCATGGAAAAAAAATGAGGAGCATTTGATACTAAAGCTTTCTCCTACTTACATTTAACCGATTAAATTTCTATGTAGAATTAATCAGGAGCAATTAATTTCTTGAAAAAAAAAAAAGAAAAGAATTATGACATGTTAATCCAAGGCTGGAAGGTTAGTCTTATTTTGAAAGAGATCAAAAGAACTTGCTATGAATCATAGATGGAAAGGATTCAGTTTTAAGATGCCATAATTTTGCAAAAATCTTGTGAGCCTGCATTTCGAGATGGGGATTGTTTAGGAGCTCGAGAATGATATGATGTTTCCATATTTTCATAATTTGAAACTTTAAGTGAGTTAATTTCGAGGACGAAATTATTTTAAGGGGGGAAGAATGTGAAACCCAAGCTTTGAACCGAACTGGGCCCGGTCCACTTGACCGGCCCAGCCACCAGTTCCGGCCTCACGTGCGTTGCACGTGAGGGCACACAGTGAGGAGGTGGAGGGGATCCATCCCGAAGAAGCCGGGATCCCCTGTTTTAGGGCATTCTCCTCCTCCCCTTTGAGACCATTCGAGGTAGAGCCGCCACACCCGAGTTCTTCCTCCTCAGGCTGCCGGCAGAGAGAGCGAAAGAGAGAGGGAGATAGAGGGCTTTGGGTCTTCTTCGGTACGAGGGGTCTTCTTCTTCCTTACCGCCGGAGAGGAAGAAAGCCGCCGGACTTTCGTCGGGGCTGAGGTAAGGCCTTCTCCTCCTCTCTTGGTGATTAGCCATGATTTGTTGAGGTTTTGGAGCCGGCCAATCGCCGGAAACTTGGATCCAAAAATCGGTCGGCCGAGTGCTCCGCCACTGGCCTTGTTCGCCGCCGGGAGTGGCCGGGCTTGCTCCGCCACCTCCTGCCGCTGTCAGAGCCGGCCACCACGGCCGCCCTTGGGCCCGACCGTGAGGGAAGAAGAAGGGGGCAGGGGGGGTCACGGATCCCCTGTTTCGCCGAAGGGGAAGGAAGAAAGAAGTCGGGAGAAGTTTCTGGAGAAGAAAAGAAGAAAAGAAAAAGAAAAGGAAAGGAAAGAAAAGAAAAAAAAAGAAGGAGAAAGAAAAAAAAAAAAGAGAAAAGAAAGAAAAAAAAAAAAAAGAAGAAGAAAGGAAGAAGCGGGGAAAGGAGAAGAAACAGAGAAGAGAGAAGAAGAAAGAAGTCGGGAGAAGTTTCTGGAGAGGAAGAGAAGAAAAGAAAAAGAAAAGGAGAGGAAGGGAAAAGAAAAAAAAAAGAAAAGAAGGAAAAAGAAAAAGAAAAAGAAAAGAAGGAAAAAGAAAAAAGAAAAGAAGAAGGAAAAAAAAATGAATAAAGAGAGGAGGTGGTTTACGGGTATGAATCCGAATTTAAATGAAAAATATGATTTTTGAATATTAGGTTCTGCGAGGGATTTGCGGAATTAATTGGATTTGTTGTGGATCGCGTTCGCAAGGTAAGTGATGTAACCTCTTTCCTAGATTTATCGGCAAAGTAAATATCTGTTTTACGAATCGAAATATTTGTGATTACGAATTTGATGCATGGATTATATGTATATTTTTAGAATATTGTATGACTCTGATTGGACGTATTTGCTTCTGGTTGAATTGTATTTAATTGCTCTGACATTGTATTTTTCGGCTTGAAACACTGAACATAATGTAAGAAAAGATAATGACTTGAGATAGATTCAGACTTGCAGTCGAGCTATGTTGAGGACCCTGCCAATGGGGCTAATACACTGGTACCGCAAGAAGAATAGTCGGTGATATGACCCTACCACAGGGAACATGTGGTCATAGTCCTTGGCTGTTGAGTTGAATCTGGTAAATTGAAAGAGGTTAAGATATGAACGATATTTGGTTATGACACTGTATGTTTTTATAACTGAAATATGAAATAGAGAACTAATTGAACTATCGACCTGGCTATGTTGAGGACCCCGCCAATGGGGGCAGATACGTTGGCAATTGACTGTCCTGAAGGACTCACCGCAAGAAGATTAGTCGGTGTTGATGACCCTGCCACAGGGAACATGTGGTCATAGTCCAGGATCGACATGATAAATTGAATATGTGAAAGAATCTTGAAACCGCGAAAAGAATCTTTTGAATTTAAGAAATATTTGACTTATACTTTGGAACTGCATATTTATTTATTTTCCACATATTATTGCTTGATTTATCTAGCTAGAGTGTTCATTACTTACTGGGCTGTCTAGCTCATTATACCATCTCTTGTTGTTTTACAGATTTCGAGAACTAGTCTATTGGGGATTCAAATTGGGAGAGCGATTAGAAGGATTGTGGCACAAGTTATCTTAGATTAGGGTTATTTAAGTTGATTTGTTATTATGGACATTTATTATGATTGGTGGACTTTTATTATTTTAAGAACTAGGTTTCTGCATGTTGGTAAATGATTATTCCGCTGCATATTTAGACTTGTGAGACATTATGACTTGAGTTAGTCAATGGAATAAGATTTCAATTTATTCTGTTAAATTATTTTGGAATTTCATAATTGAGGTGTTTGGTTTAGATGCCTTGCATACTCGTGGGGAGAGTTTCCTACGGGTGTGCGGCGGTTGGCGCGACCCCCGGCCCGCGATCTCGGGACGGGGGCGTGACAACTTTTATGGTATCAGAGCGGACCCGGCTCATAACCTATGTGGACTAGGGGACACTGCAGCACGGATCTATTGGGGCTGACCACGGGCCAATCGTGGTGTTTGTGATTAGATTTGAATAGATATGAACCCTTAGCCTGACGAGGACGTCAGGGCTTGAACGGGGGGAGTATGTGAGGACCCGTGCGGGCGTGTGTTTAGTCCCACGTCGGTTATTCGCTGGGTAGATCTTGGGTACTTATACAGGATCAAGGAACCCAAATAATAACTTCCGGCTAGCCATTTTGGGTGAGGTCCTGGGTTGTTACAAAAGAATTTACAAAAATTTGCTCTCACTTGCGGATAAACTCAAAGGATCCTATCATTTTATTGCAAGTAAGGATTTAATATGAACTTAATCTTATCAGAACTTAGATGAAGGGAAATGAAGATTCTTCTTTGCAAATCTATACAAATATAGATTAAAGTTTAATCCTTATCCTAACTCATATCTAGACAAATTCAGACATGATTTCTATGACTGAAATTACAGTTCAAATTTTTACTGGCTGAAAAGCTTTTAGAAAATAATTAGGTTAATTATGGGTCATATGAACCATTTACAGGCAAAATTTTCTCCAAGATAAGGATAGACAAAAACTCATTACTGACTATTGCTAATAATCAAAATCACAAACTGACAGTTTTTTCTTCATTTTTTGCATATTCTGATGTGCTCTATATTGCTTCTATTTATTTGTTAGTTATACAAATGGCAACATCTTTCCTTTGAATGTTTGGAAAGAACTATGTTGGAGTTATTTTTTCAGCATACTAGCAATGGCGAACTATCAGGGCAATGGAAGTGGTTAAATTTGTTGTCATACTGCAAAGGACTCTAGAAATACTTTTCTACATTTTTTCTGAAGGTTAAAAGTTAACACAAGCTCATCTCAAATTGTTTATTGTATTATATGTTTGATTTCATGCTATCATATTTTATTATTCTAAAGATATGTATCTTTTCTATGTATCATCAATTTGATTATGACTTAAATAGGAGATGTCAACTTTGGTAAGAAGACTCGGAAGAGTATATGATTTAACGACAAAGATACTTCAGAAACTCAAGTCAATCCTTGATTCTCATCTATCTTTTTGGAAAGCAAGTATGCAAGGATCTTATGAAGTATGCATTATTGACCTGCCTGAGTTAATACATGAACAATTTACAAAATTACTAGATGTTTTCTTTGTCATCATCAACCCAATGCACATTCAAAAATTTTAAATTTTTTCTTTCCTTGAGCTATTCTAGCAGCTCTCTTTTCCTTGATCAATACTTTATTTAGAAGCATATATTAATAATGAGGTGGTATTTAATATATGATCCTGAAATTTGAAGAAAAAATCTACTCAATATACACTTTTAAACTTTAAACGATTCTAAATATTCTAAGAGATATGACAGAAAACATGATTTATGACTACTTAGACATACCTCAAACTCTCTTTTTCAAAAGCAACAATGATTAGCCACCAAGGTAGTAGCCTGGTGGTAAGGGGGCGATAATTCCGCCCAAGTTGCCCGGGTTCGAAATGCACGGGCGTCGATTAAATTAGGGGACCGGATGCCCCACGCTCGGCTGGCTTGTTGGCGGTTATGCTTTCCTTCCACTTGTACCAAGGTGGCACTGGGGTGACGTACCCACACGTGAGGCGGTGAACCCAGTGGGGTGAGCCCACGGGTCGGGGAAGGCACGCGAAACCTGCGACCTGTATCGAACATTCCCTAGTGGAAGGGGGGGCTCAGTAATGGGGCTGCTACGCGGGTGGGCTGGTCCCTCCCCCTCCCCTCCTTTCTTTGACCAAAAAAAAAAAAAGCAACAATGATTTTCTGTAATCAATGGACAATGGCATTGGTGGTGGGCTACGCAGGCCTTGATTTCTTGGTGGTGAGAGCCATTACCTGCTTCAGGGGCAAAATAGTATTTTTATAATTATAATTAATTTTTAATTTACATAAATATGAATTTAACTAATGGCATCTACAGAACCCTCATGTGGAGGGTACTCATGCAAAAATGATATTTATGAAGGTATAGTGCAAATATCAATTTTGTAAGAATATTCATGCAAATTCGAATATTTAAGAGGTTATAAATATATATATAATTTTTTTTTGTCAAAATTGAATATTTCTTTCTTTGCTGGAGGTGTTATAGAAATGTGTAGAATGGAGTAAATAAGTTTATGAACGAATGGATTATATCCAATTGGAAAATAGAAAGATTTGTGAAATTGGGAATTAGACCTTTTATCCCTGGGAAATCTTTAGGTATGAATATATTAAATACCCATGGGGCAATTGGTGACATAGTCTCCAAATCTTAAAAATATTTTTTTACCGTATGCACAAATTTAGCCATTTTGTTTGATGAAGCATCCTCAAAGAGCTACATAGGTCGTATCATTTGTTTTTCAAAACCCTATATCTCATTTATCCAATTTGCATATATTGATGTGAAATTATGGTCGTGGAAGGATGAGTGCCTTTTGGGCTTGCAGTACATTGTATTGCAGCATCTATAATATCTATTGATTATATTCCAACGCGTTCAAATAATTGGCTCATGGAATATGTTGGACATGGGAGATTATGCAATGATACCATCTTGAATCCCCTTTATATGGCATGACATTGTGACTTCCAGCTGCTTCATCCAAAAGCCGAAGAGGAACCTAAAAAAAGCAGATCAAGGGACTCACTTCTTGTTCTAAAGAATTCTCAAGTCCAACTTCCTTTAATAAACCAATATGGAATAAATACATCCATAGAAAGCAGAAAATAAAATATTGGCAAATTCAGTAGGAATATCTATCAATAATGTTCGTAGAGTAGATCTAATGTGATTAGCCATATATGTATCGCCATCCAATTTGCATGTAAAGATCCGTGCAGATATGTGTTTAGTTCTACTTCTACATCGACTATTCGCTGGGTAAATCTTGGGTACTTATACAAGATCAATAAATCTAAATAATATCTTCCGGCTAGCCATTTTGGGTGAGGTTTTAAGTTGTCACAAATGGTATCAAAGCGGACCTGGCCTATAACCTATATGGACTATGAGACATTGCAGTATGGATTCATAGAGGTTGACTATGGGTCGATCGCGGTGCTTGTGATTAGAATTGAATAGATTTGAACCTTTATTCAGCGTGTATTTAATTCCATATTGGTTATTTGCTGGATAGATCTTGTGTGCTTATATAGGATCAAGAAATCCAAATATACTTTCTGGCTAGCTTTTTTGGGTGAGGTATTGAGTTATCACACTGTTAGCCTTACGTTGTTAGCCTCTCTATAAATATACCTAATTTCGAAAGACTGTAGAGATGATGTTATTTTCTGGCAGTCCTAGCGAAGTGGATGATAACCATCTAACAGCCATCAAAGAATCTACTCTTTGCTCCATCACTTTAATACAAGGGTTCGCACCCATTACTTTAAAAGAAGTGTGAGGGTTGGTTCTAGTATTTTTATATTAAGTCAAGGTTATCTTTCCATTTATGATTTGGAGGACAAAACTGACAGCCCCCTTGTTAGACTTGGACTTCTGAAGGCCATATCAGCTGTCGGTATGGCCATGCATTATTTAACTGAATTTATATGGTTTTGATTTGTGACCCATAGTCGCATTAAAATGTTATTCTGAACATATGCTGGATTTAAGTTTTACGTGGGTTTGCCATTGTCCATAAAGGGATTTTTTATTCGATTGGGTTCAATACTGCTGTAACTTATGTCAATTTGCTTATATTATAATCTTCATCAGAAATCAGCTTATTCGAAAATCCAAAGACTTGTAATTAACTGTTAGAAGTACTCTCTCTTCACCCATCAACTCTTCACAAAATGCCCCTCTCTTATTCCCCTTTTTTCTATAGATTAATGGTAGGAGAATACCAGATATAAGTAACTAGGCCAAAAACTTGTGCACCACTCCTCAAGGTTTGATCCCATATTCCCCTCCCTAGTTAGAAGAGGCTATACCCCACTTTGCAATATCTTAGCATGAAATATGAATTTTCTAGTCCATTGGTTCTCTGTTAACAGAGTTCATGACTAATAACAAGTCACCACTAATTATATTATATGCGGTTTGAAATGCAAGTGCAAGTGTTTTACTGTTTAAATGCGTAGTTAATTTACTGCACTCAGTGCTTTAATATATGAAATTTGTGTCCTGCAAAAGGCTTCTATCACTTCTTCATTCACCATTCTAAAATATAAAATTTCCATTTTATCAGCTGGATGGCTACAGAAAAATTTTGTAGCATAAGAAAAAAAAAATAAAAAAACTGTGCTCTGAAGCATGCTGCTTTCTGAAACTAGCCTGGTAATAGAACAACTAATAAATGCCAGTTCTGAAAAAAGGTTTCAAATGCGTCAGGTTGGAGTTATTAGTGGTGGAAGCCAAAACTCAGGTTGTTAGTGGTAGTTTCCATGTGGTCTGATGTTGGTGGTCATTTCTTTTCTTGAAGCTGGTGATTGGTTTTGCTATTAGTTGTTGCAGCACTGGCAGAATGGATCATTTACTGTCCCTTAACTTAGGTCTCTCTGCACATCCATTTATATTAGGTCCCAAGGTAAACTCTCAAACCTTAAAGACTGCATTGGTTTATCACAAGAGAATACAGCAAAGCTCAGAGCAATGACAAGAAGTAAAATGTATACAATGCACAAGTGGGTCAGTTTCAATTTTGTAGAAATGTCGGATTTCTGTGAGTCGACAAGCATAGAGGCAGTTGCAGCATAAACAAACCCAAAAAATTTTGTAGATCCTCGAGTTTTTTGGACACAAATTCTTCCATAATTTTCCACCATCAAAGAAGACCTTGAAATAGGGTTCAAGGATCTACTTGAGATAACTAAAGCACAACCTTGCCCATGTTTATGTCTATGCTCGCTATAGGCTTAGACGATGTTGTTGATTTATGTTTAGCATTGAATGTTGTTAATCATTCAATTTCTTCAGCAACCTAAAAGCTGTTATCTGCTTTACACTGTTACATTGATGATATTGGGCGATGAGAGTGTTTAGTGGTTTTTGCTATTTTTTTTGTCAGATCATTAAAAGGGAAAATAAACATGTTTGAACTTCTGATACATCACTTGTTTTGCATCTAGTGAACATTTTAATTTGTCTAAGACCGGTCCACAAAGATTGTAACTTTATAATCATGCTTGTTTGGCTCTGCTCGAGCACTAGATCGAAGTAGAAGATAAAATCCTTAATAGAGACTGGTTTTGGATTGTGTTTATCATAAACAATTTTTTGAAAGGTTTCATTTTAGTTTATTTTAAGGATAACTAGAGTCCTTGAAATGCTGAAGCTGTTGTTCCTTGGAAGGGGAGCAAATGTTAACAATGCATTATGAGATTGTTAAATCCAACTGTTGCTGTTGTGACACCAAATGAACAGAAAAGAAGACATCCCGAGTATGACCAAAGACATGCCGACATCAAATCAAGGAATCAAAAAAATCTATGCTGAAAATTTTTAGGTTCACTTAATAATTTGGATATGTTCTGAATCAGAATAAATTGGAGCCAAATAAAATTGTTCTGATCCAATTTTTGGGAGGTTTCTTTCCATCCTAGTTCTCAAAAATAAGACTGCCTGACTTGAAGAGTGAACAAAAAAAAGAAGAAAAAAAAACAAATCAACTACTACCTTGGACAGGACCGGCTCACACATAACTGATTCAATCCTACCTGTTTTCTGTTGAATCGTTCCTTAGACTTAAAGTTATAGCTTTTTTCTAAAATGATTGATCTTTAATTATGCTTAACACAAGCAGTCGGCCTGTTTGCAGCCATAAATAAAATGGTTCTTTCCAGCCTTTTTGAGCAAAATGATTCCTTCCCATCTCCAGGTTACAGTTGATCACTCATCCTTAAGATAGTTATTTCTATGTAACAGGATCACATACTTTAATGAAAAAGGAATCAGGAGTCCTTGGGCTTCTTTCAGGTGTCACTAAGAATGTTTAAAATGACTACGTACTGCTGAAGCTCAACTGACTAAAACTGTTCAAATACTCTCCATTTTGTCATCTTTCCTACTCCTACTAGCTTAAACGTGATTGCTATATTTTACCTTTTGACAGAATTCAATTACTGCCTCACATATTGTCAATTTTACCATTCGTCGCATTTAACTGTTGAATTTTTTGAATTTTCATGATATTTATAATATATCTGTAGATTTTTAACCTCATTTTATCAGATTATGCATTTGCAAAAGCAAACTATGAAACATTTCTAACAAAATGAAAAAGAAGAAAAATGAAGTACAATCCTCACAAGAGAAAAAAAAGAAATCCTCTCAAAAAAGAAAAAAATGAAACATTAACTGACCTTCTCATGAAAAATCATGCAGGTTTAATACATAGAGCATTATTAAGTGTTGGCCCTATATAGGCCTCTATATAATACATTAGATGTAGGAACCATTCTCAAGCTACAGGCAGAAGGCCATCTGAAAAATTGGCAAGAAGAGTGGGTGTCTTGGGTATATAGTGATTGTTGTGGGATGGGTGCTCCAGTTTAGTCCCACATCTGCTAATCAGCGAAAAGGTCTGTGCCTTATAATGAGGAGGTGCAAACCTTTCCTCCAGAGGGCCCTTTTGTGGGACAAAACCGTGCGGGTACGGGGATACTCATCGGGCGAGCCCCCAGAACAGGGATACTCATCGGGCGAGCCCCCGGAACCCAGAGCGGACAATACCTCTGGAAGGGACGCGGATGCTTTCCCTGCTCGGCCGATGTGCGGGCTGGTGCCGGGGTGCAAACCCCGCATCAGATGACGCTAGAGGAAGGGCCCCGCCCACGCACAAACCTTCCCGCTGGGGGGGTTGTGTTGTGGGATGGGTGCTCCAGTTTAGTCCCACATCGGCTAATCAGCGGAAAGGTCTGTGCCTTATAATGAGGAGGTGCAAACCTTTCCTCCAGAGGGCCCTTTTGTGGGACAAAACCGTGCGGGCACGGGGATACTCATCGGACGAGCCCCCGGAACGGGGATACTCATCGGGCGAGCCCCCGGGACCCAGAGCGGACAATACCTCTGAAAGGGACGCGGCTGCTTTTTCTGCTCGGCCGGTGTACGGGCTGGTGCCGGGGTGCAAACCCCGCATCAGTGATCAAAGGACAACTATTCTGAAATTGTGGATGTATCAATCACCTATATCTCAGATGACTGATCAAGCCTTTGGGGTGAACAAGCAAATATTATAATATATATCTTTGCAACCCCATTAAATATATCTTTAATTACTTAAACCATTGTTCTTTGAGATTTAGTTGGCCCCATACAAAGCTTCCTAACTAAATTTTCGCCCGGCTTTCAGTAGAAAAGCCATCTGCTTGTTTTTCAAAAAAAAAGAAGAAATCATTAGGTTTGACACCCCAACCTCCTCTCTATAAAGTGAGGCTTCCTCCGTTTCCGGGTCCTTCTCAGCCAGCGTATTCAGTCTCCTACCATCCAAACGCTGCAATATGATGCATGTAAGCTGTTTTTGAGAGTCCAAAGCCTGTCAAGAGCACTAATAAAGGTTTCCCCACTCGCAGAAAGGGACGGGTCTTTTCATGAGAGCTCGCTCTCGCGAAAGCCATCATTCTCGCCACCTTTGTCGTTATTCATCTAGGCTCAGTTATGGGACGTGGTTTTAGCTTGCTTTGCAGTACCAGCCATGGAAGGTGATCAAAACGTGTGACACGTTAGCCCTGATACGGATTCAAGTGGTCCTGATGGAATCATGACTTCTAAACTTGCATATGATCTCCTTGTACCCACTTTAACGTGTATCTACGACGTTAACCATGTCTTCCATGTCCTGCCCTAGCCTTTATTCTCCGTTCCACGCTGAGCAAATCAGTAAACCGATCAGCCACGGCACTTGCTTGTCCTTTAAAGTCAGTCGTTTAATATTAGTACTTGTTACTAATAAAATTTGAGTTGAGGTCGGTCGGTGCCCGAAATGAATTTAGATCGGTCGAAACCGACCTACATCAAGGATGGTTGTAATCGAGATACACCGAGGTTGTTCAAAACTGAGAAAGAAGATGGAAGATCAATTTGCAAAGAAGTTTACTTGTCTGAAGGTTTTTGATGGAGGATCCTTCAATGCTTGAATTAGTAGGATCTAGAGCAACAGTGAGATTGAGCATAGATGAGTGCTTTAGGCAAAGAGGGAGCTTGAGAATATCCACTGATCATTCCTATATATAGGACGAAAGCGGTGTCCGTTACCTGATTTATAATTAGAAAGTGGCATAACTGTACAATAATGACCTATCTTGTATTAACCGTATGGTAATGACTTTCCACGAGTGACATGCAGCGATAATCGCGTCGATAGTATCTTTCACGCTGTAACCATTGTCAAGATTATGATTGCGACTCATTCAATGACCTTTAGCATTACTTCGAAGTAGGATCGACCAAAACGGTACGTTGGCTAATACCGAGGTTATTCACTTCAGTTAATGCCAAGGTCAAGAAGGTCGGAACAATCAGAGATTAGGATGACCAACATTCACCCCATAAGTACTGTAGTAAGATTTATATTCCATTTTTTATTTGTCATTTTTATTTCACTCTAGCAGTACCCTATTTGGCATTTCCAATAATTTTTTATATAAATTTGCATACAAAGGCAATCCCTTACTTTTGAGTCCATGAAGAACTATTCATTCCCATTGATCTTATACATTAAAAAGTAGAATTAATGGACTTTTCGTTGGATGAGAGGGAAACTCTCTCTTTATCTAGCATCCCAAAATTCCTTGGTGACTTCTTATATAATTGTACATTAGGACAAACTAGTAATCACTCAGAGATATCATGAAAAAATATCATAGTTGATTCTACTATTTCCAACTCCAATAGCTCCCCCTCAAACTCTTGAGATGGCTTGGTTTTTTGTTGTTTTATATTATGCCTTTGGTCCTAATCACATAGCACACCTACCCATTTGCTTGCTCTAACAATTGAAAAGTTTGTACAACTTGTGTTCATGATATGTGCAAATGGCATTCAAACCTTGTACAACTTTTCTTATAAAGTACTTAATTTAAATTCTACAATTATGTTTCTATATATAAATTTTTGCAATCATCTATTAAACTTTGACAATATGTACTATACAACTGCAAAACCATAACAAGGGGTGCTGGCCAGACCCCTTCCTTCTTATCCTTGAAAAAAGGTGCAAACATGGCAAGGGAAAGTATGATAGCATAATAGGGGCAAAGGCTATTTATATCCCATGGTAAAAAACCATTCCACTTGTATTAAAGGAAAAAAAATGGATGCAATTTTTAAAAAATACAACAATTCTTCTTCCTTTTGCAATGTTCTCTTTATTCCAATTAATCCCTTTCCCATTATCAATCTTGTGATTTTGCCAAAACTATATGTATTAGAAAGCCAATCATTGAAAGATTTTTTGTGGTGATTGGACTTTTTCTTTGTCAATATGTGAAGCTAATTAACAATTTAATTGGTTTTGGAGTACATGAACAATCTTGCAAGAACATGAACAAGCTCATAGCAATAAAAAGTTGAGACTTTTTTCTTTTTTCTACCAGTTCTACTATCAATTTGAAAGAATAGAAATATGACATCATCAACCATCTACCTTCCTTAGAAGCTCTTCCATTAAACTTTGGCCAGATGCTTTCATTTTTTGGAGTAGAAAACCATGAAGCAACATTTCAACCCCCATCATAATGGCACTGCACAAATTTCATTGTTGACATATTGTTGTCGCTAGAATAGAGCCGTTTGTTTGCCCAATCCAACTTTTGACTGTACTTTAATTGAAAATTTGAATATTTTTTAATTGAACAAATGAATATTCGTCATAAAGGACATCATTATCTCCCTATTACAATGGGAATGGCCTGAAATTAATTAGATGTCCATTGCTAAACATCCAGAGCTCTGCTCGTTATTTCAATTTCTTTTCACGAGTTCTAGCATGAATGGCGATTTATGAAAGGAACAATCCACAAATGCATAGAAGAAAATTTGGTTTCTTAACTACCATGCTTAATCGCTTCCATGCATTACACATGCTAGATATGCTGAATCTTTAATTTCTTTTTAATTTTGTAATAAATTAGTCATAGTGATCTCAAAACACTAAGAAACCTAATGTACAACCATTATATGACGCAAAAGACCAAGAAATAATACCTAAAAGTATCTCACAATGCACAAAAATAAAAATAAAAATGGTGCTAGTTCCCAAATTTTGGACATAGTTGACTGTAGCAACCAATATTTTTGTCTTATGATAAAATAATTTTTCATATATTATAATGTTATTTCTTTTCTATCCATGCTTATGATTATTCATAGAGTGTTAATACAGAAAAATATTTGAAGTAGTGGAATTAAAGATCTAAAAATATTATAATGTTATATCAGCCATTATTCTAGATCATGTTTGCTCTACAACCATGGAAATAGCTAGGAAGTCGATCTATCTCATTTACCTTTCTGGTCCAATGTCTTGAATGATATCAAGTGAATGAAACCTTAATTTAAACTAGCAGCAAAGTGTTAATCTGCTCTAGAAATTGAAATTTGAGGAAAAAAGAGAGGAGGAAAGTTGAAAAAAACAAAGGAAAGGAAAAAAAGGAGATGAGCATATATACGAGGCCATGATTTACCATGCGGGGGAGTTGGTAAGAACATGACGTGACGTTTGGTGATGTGAATCGTCAGGGCGCCATCACATCGGACGGAAACAACGTGGTTGCCTACGTTGTGGGTCCCTTTTTCCTCTACCACCTTCGCATCAACCGAGCTCTAGCCACCCTCCTGATCTATTCTTCTTTGCTTTCTACCTTCACATATCATTACTAAATTATAGTCTTAATTTACATTATCTTAATATAACATGCATCATATTGATGCATAATCCTTTAGTTGCTCATTCTCAATCACTATATATATACACACCATTCTCTCCATTGGAGACACCTTAATTCCATTTCCTCATTCTCCCCCATTTCTTCTTCCAACCAACATCTCTTTCTCTTCTTCTTTCTCCTCCAAAAGCTAAACCTTGTCTCCCTCCTTTTTCTAGACCCACCCATCCTCCCTTTCCACCAGAAGCTTTTCCTCCATCTTTTGGTTCTTATTCCATCCCAAAAACTCAGCCCTATTGCACCCACCACACTACAGCTATCCTTCCTTTCCTTTCCTTTCCTTTCCTTTCTTCCTGAAACCCAGACTCCTACTCCAACCAAGTCCTACTTCTTCTACATACTCTTTCTTCGTTTCATGAACGAAACTGAGTAGGCTTTCCACCTAACGAAGTATAGAGTAGAATGGATTAAGTTAGGAGCGAGCAAGAGCAACCCAATTGTTCAGCTTTTTTCCCCCGGAAGTAGTAACAAAAAAGATTGCGAGGATCGATGTCGGCCGCCACCTCCGGCTCCAACTCGAACAGCTCGATGAGTTCGGGCGCCAGCGAAGGGCGGCTGAGCCGCTACGAGTCGCAGAAGCGGCGAGACTGGAACACGTTCGGGCAGTACCTGAAGAACCACCGGCCGCCGCTGGCGCTCTCGCGGTGCAGCGGCGCGCACGTCCTGGAGTTCCTGCGGTACCTGGACCAGTTCGGGAAGACCAAGGTCCACACCGCCGGGTGCCCCTTCTTCGGCCACCCGTGCCCCCCGGCACCCTGCCCCTGCCCCCTCCGCCAGGCCTGGGGCAGCCTCGACGCCCTCGTCGGCCGCCTCCGCGCCGCCTTCGAGGAGAATGGCGGCCACCCGGCGGTCAACCCCTTCGGCGCCCGCGCTGTGAGGCTCTACCTCAGGGAAGTGAGAGACTCGCAGGCCAAGGCGAGAGGGATCACGTACGAGAAGAAGAAGCGGAAGCCTCTGCCGCCCCCAGTACCGCTGCAGGCCGCTGCTCCAGCGCCGGCATCATCAGCGTCGCCGGCAACTTCCATTCTGCATCCTGATCTGAATTCGATGACTTCGGGCAATATGGATTGCCCAAGTTACCAGTACGGCCATGCGATCTTCCTCGGCGGTCAGGCCGACGACGAGCTTGTTATGGCGGTCATCGACTCTCGCAGTGGTGCTCTCTTGCCGCTGCCGGTGTTTAATTAGTATGACTGCAGTAGCTCTTCTTATAGTAGAACGATGTTAGTAGGTAGGTTGATATGAGCAAGCTAGCTTGTGGGTGGCTATAAATCTCTTGTTGACAAGAGACAGTGCTGTGGTTCTTGGAATTTTATGATTGTGTTTTACGAACTTATGCATATGTTTTTGTTCGTCATCATGTTTTTAAGTGTACTGTGGTTTTGTTAAGTGTGTTTGTTTGACTTGATCTCTAGACTTGTTTGTGCTAAGAAATCAAAAGAATGAGTTGATGACAAACCAAAGGAACACAAAAAGATATGCATACATCCAATCATTGATAACAAGTTTTCTAAAACAGAATAGATCATTGCCTAATTTAGGATATGTTTATAACTGAAAGATGGAGCAGCCAGCCCTGAAAGTTAGCACTGCAATTTTGGTGTGATGATATAATGACATCATAAAAAAATTGTGTGTTCAAGAACAAATGCAAGCAATGGCCATCCAAGGATGCTCAACCGTTGTATATATATTCTTCATTTGATTTCCTTCACTATTTCATGCATTGATAGAGATGGAAACATCAGCCTTTGCCATTCAAGTAAACAAGGGAGAGGGAGGAGACTTTGACAGAAGAGCTAGCAGTCCTAGGATTTTAAGATGAATGTAGCATCCGTATTGCATGGTTCAATCAAGCAGTACTTATTTATAGAAGCAGCATAATATCTCTCTCCTTCTCCTTGTTCTTCTTCTTTCAGAATGACAGGAAGAATGAGATCACACCCCAACAACCAACCCCCCCTATTTATTTTTCTGAAAGATGTTCCCAATAGAGCTGCTAGAAGAAGGTTGTGCCTGTTTGATTCTTATGGCCTTTGGCCTCCTTGTTCCAGTACTACTAGATTATGCTATACAAACTCTCACATGACCAAGATTATGTGAACTGAATTTTGATCAGTTGTTGTCGAAGAATTTTGATCTGGTCACAAATCAATGTTGAAAAGAGAGTAAATCAGGCATATTAATTACATGAATGCAGAAGAATTTTGCTGCAGTACTTCTTCATTATTTTTTCAGAAAAAAATGTTGAAATCAATCCTAACCATTGTTGTGAGGAATATAAGAGAAAATTAACCAGAAACCAACCACTAACCTTTTGCAAAACCGATATAGGAATATATCGATATGGAAGAAAAAAAAATACAATATCTTAATTTCAAAATAGGTGCTATGGCTCTAATTTTATAAGGTTTTGCCTTCTGAAAGAACTAAACTTTAGACAAGGATACTTCTATCATTCTTCTTAATTACTTCAAGCTAGTCCATTTTCTCAACAAAAAAAAAAAAACCTACATGATAATCTAACATAAAATTTTTCTTTATAAGCAATTGCATGATAGAGTTAGGTCCAGGTTTTCACTGGAAAGTCTTCATGGGACCACCAGATGAATGGTGGTCCTGAGCGAGAGAGACCACCATCCTGACCACCAGAAGTTTGGTGGGATGCAGACCTCCCAATAATGCCCTACAATGTGAGATACGTTGGAAGTGCGGTATAGTGGGCCACTTCCGATTATCGTGGACCAGCACAGCATTAAAGGCCCCTACTCCTTTTGGGTGGGTGGGTCATCCTGTGTTCAAGGTATCATCTGAATGACAACAACATGCCCTGCTTATGGAAGTATAGGCATCAAAGAGATTACAATAATCTATTAGTTGATTTTATCTAAATAATAATCAAAGATGATCGTAAATAGGAACGCTCGGCTAATACTGATTCATAAAGCCAATCTCAGATAGTTGGAAAAAGACAGGATAGTTATAATTATATATGATTATATTTACTTCAATAAAGGTTATCATTTTTTTTTTACGCATAAAAACTGATTTTGTCATACTAGAAGTAAATTTATATCTGAAATATAGTATGAAAAGCAGTGAGTTTAGCAAAAAAAACTCAACCACCTAAAGATGAAGACACATGAACAAATAGATAAGTGATTTAAAAAGAAATTTTGTTTTATATTTTCAAATTAAAAAATGTTAGAGATCTCATGATATGTGTAAATCTATGCAAATTGGATGTTGGATAGAAAATTTAATCTCTGCAAAGGAATGCTTTCGCATAATGTCATAAATGTGGTGGATTAAGTTTTTTTTTAGGGGTAAAGAGGATATATGAGTGCTAATATATAAATTTTTATAAAAGGCTTCATTTACTAGCAATTCTTTATTAATGGAAAGGAGTTCTTTGTTGGAATATTAGGAGGTGCTCTCCAAAATGTTTGATGCCAATAGTCCTGAATCATTTCATTAAAATGATTGGTAGCACTTTGGTGGTTTGAGACCTAAGTAGCACTTTGACGATTTAAACCCTAAAGGTTGTTGTGTTACACTTTCATTGTGTTTTTTAATTAAATAAGAAAACAAATGAACTAGGAAGAGTTATTTCGTATATTGTTTGTACCTGGAGTGTTTTATTCTAGTTCAAATTGGTTATGGGCAATATTGAGGTAGGACTAAAAGAGGCTTGTATTTTGAAAATAATGCTATTCCCACTCTTTTAAAGTTATTTCAAAAATAAGCAAGTATTTCATCAACATAAAAATTTCTTGATTACTTTTATTTCTTTAATTTTGGGGTTTAGAAATAAAGTCTATTTCATCCTTATTTTAGGTTGATTCTAAATCAACTAAAACCCCAAAAGAAATTCT
Source organism: Phoenix dactylifera (assembly GCF_009389715.1). NCBI lineage: Eukaryota > Viridiplantae > Streptophyta > Magnoliopsida > Arecales > Arecaceae > Phoenix > Phoenix dactylifera. The sequence continues at coordinate 9,697,698 of NC_052407.1, forward strand.
ATATTATCTTTTAGTGTGATACTTTATTTTCTCTAAGTTCCCTCCAAAACTAATAATATGTGAATGAATATTTTTTTCTTTTTTGAGAAATAGAGAGGGAGAACCATCCATATTATAATTATCTAATGCAAATTCTCAAGGAAGCACCATCCAAGATTCGAATCTTTGGTTTCTAAAGAAAGAACTGTGTCGATTGGGATAAGTCTAAATCACTAGCATAAAAAATTTGTCACAAGCGGCATTCTACAATATTTAAGCTTATATGATATCTTTCCTATTAGCAAATAAATTAAAGCAGAACAACGTCTTGATCCTAAAATATTTTTTTTCTTTTTGAAGGGATAAATCCTATTTCATCCTTTTTTTTAGGTTTATTTCTTAACGAAATAAAACCAAAAAAAATAATTCCTCCATATGAGGCTTGCTAATCTGTCACGTCATTCTATTAATGCATAATTTTTAATCTTTTCTAAATTTTTTGAAAGCTAATAATACATACACGAACAATTTGTCGCGAGCTAAATTCTACGGTATCTAAATTCAAGAGAGATGATGAATTCTTGCTCCTATTATAATTTTATAAATCATATGAAAACAAATTCTAATCCTGTGATAATTAAAAACACTAGTCGCCAAACTAAGCTATCTCAACTTTCTGCAACTAATATACTTAATTAAAAGAATTATTATTATTATTATTTTTAGAAAAGAAATATTATTTTTGTCAATGGTGAGCAAAAATGTATTCCCCTTATTTTTCATAACCACCACTGGCAGTGTACATTATAATAATCTGCCACTTTTTTTTTTGGTAGATATAAATAAAATAAACAAAAATTAAGAAACGACAAACAACTGATAGGGCTATACACTGAACAGCAATCAAGTGGACTCCCCAAAAAATATAAAATACAAAAATCATAAATTAAATAATAAAATATCAGTTTAAATCTGACAAGAAGTCCCATCAATTCTTTTTGTCAAGAGAAATATGAAAAAATAAATAGAGACAAGTAGATTGCCGGTGAGATCAGCAGATCTCCTCCCCACTTCTTTAGAATCCGTGCCATCATAAATGGCCGTCTGATTTGACATTGATGTGATGCGTCGTGACAGGCCATCACACGTGTATGGTAGACCAGCTGTCGCCTCCCGCTGAGGCAAGCGCCTCAGTCTGGCCAGCTCGGAGACGCCCCACATTTTTTGAACTTATTTACGTTCCTGCCCTTCTGACTCTACCCATCTTTGACCGTTGCAGTGGTGGGTCCCGGAAATCGTGCGGTTGGATAGGGATGAAATCGGCTCTTTCCGTGGAGGGGCAATTATGGAACGAGAGAGGTTGCAATCAAACGTCTCGCAGAGGAAGCGACCGCACGCGCTTGAAACGCGTCCATTTCCGTTTCTTTCGGACCCTGACGGGTTTCTGGATCTTAGTGATGGGTGGGACCCGTTTTGCTCAAATGGCCCAATTGCCGAGTTCTGTTCCCATAAATATTTTTTTGTTTTTTTGGCTTAAGCAAAAGAAGGGGAAAGAAAAATTAACCCAGCACTGAGCCCCTCTTCTACTAGAAAATATTCAATGCGAATAGACAATGCACTCATACCTTCTCCAAACCGTGGTTATTCACATGTGAGTACGTCACCCTCATATCCTTTCCGACCCGTGGTTATCCATATGTGAGTACGTCATCCTAGTGCCACTTCAATGCCAGCTGGACCAGAAGCGCTTCCACCGAATGTGTCCAGGCTAAGGGCATTCGGTCTCCAAATTTAATCGACATCCGCACGTTTCGAACTTGGGCCACTCCAGTGGAAACAAAGCCCCGTTCAAACTGTGCTACCACCTTGGTGGCAGTTTTCTTCCCATACTTCAACGCAAGAAATTCTAGCCTAGATTATGTTAGATGAATAAAAGGACCTCAAATAATTAGAATTTCATTAAAATTGGCACCGCCAATTTTTAATTAATTTTTTTTTCTATATCTTTTTTTATATTCATCAATGTTTTGGATATTGATACTCGGCACTTAGGGTATTAAGATGTTTGATTTATAATCGTATTGATACCTTATGAGTTCAATCGATATAAAGCCAAGTTTTTCGTAGATATCAATTGGAAAACATCAAAAATAATTCTCCTTAGCAATAGTTTATCGTAGTTTTACTAATTGTCGATATTTCAATACATTGACTCTTATATATTAGTCCATATCTACCATTGAGATGGCCAAAATTTTAACTCAATATTATATACTTCAGGAATGATCGAATCACAAATTACTATTGAAAGAGGAAAAAAAAGGGTGTTCAATTAGATTACAACATATAAATTTGAATCCTTTCCAAATTTACCATGCCTACACCTGTAATGATTTGAAAAACTATCACTATGCCTACATCTAGCCTTAACAAAATTTTGCAAGAACAAATTCAAGTAGAGACAGATTTACATGTCGAGAACCTGATTCGAGGCAAAACATACAAACCTCATCATACATCACAATTGTGTGTGTCTCCAACCTGTCTTAATTCTCAGTTGGGAGGCAAACCTACTTGAATTTTGTACCATGCTGCCATTAGCACAATAAGATCCATTCTTTATCATGGCCAAAGTTTCTCCCTGTGCCTGTGCAGTGTGGCCTCCTCTGTGCAAGCATGGCATGGCTTCTTCTGTGCCATATGGGCGATCGATACATCAAGATGAGTGTGAGATCATGTGTAGGCTCCCAGTGCATGGCCAACCATTCTTGAGAGCACAGACAGGGCTACCAGGATCAGGCACAAAGAAACCATGCCTGATTGCAAGTCACAACATCCAGGAAGTTTGGTTACCATATGAATCTGAGACATTAGGCCATGCCCTTGTGTCTTGGGCACATTCTGCTATTAATTGCTAGCCATTGCCATGAGCAATGCCATGCAGACCACTCTATTTGTCGTGTGTTCATCATTTGTGATGACAAAAGGAGATTGGTGTAATTCCTAGGGGTTGGATGAATCATTAGGCACCATCTTGGATGGTCAATAGTGCGAGAAGTAGAGTGATTTTTTTATATAATTTTTCTATTGTCATAAATACTAACTGATATTTTAGCTCTTTCTTTTTCTCTCTCTTGCACGCATGCATACGCATGCACGTAAAAATATCAAATTTTATAAGAAGATAGTAAGCCTAATCCATCCCATTTCCGGCAATACACATCCTTCATATCAAAGCAACAAGAACGAAATTTTTGAGTTAAGATTTCAGCATATAGACGAAACATCGAGGGTAACAAGCCTCTGGCTTATAAAAGAAACTTAACTGTCTCAAATAATTAGCTTATGGAGTTTAGATAGTGGTTATTAGTAATTCAAGAGTCCATAAACGGCATAAATAGCCTTCTAAAGAAGGAAAAAATGTTGAAACACTCAGAAGTCCAGTGGAAGGACTACCTAAAGCAACAAAACGAACTAGAATTTATTTCAGGTCCACTGGAAAGTCTCTTCAAATCTGCACAAAGCTAAGTGATATGTCCAAGTAAAATGCCATATTTGTGCACAGAGAGAGAGAGAGAGAGAGAGAGAGAGAGAGAGAGAGAGAGAGAGAGAGAGATGTTAACTGGTGAAATTTGTTATCCACATATTTCCTGTCATTTTGTCATGTCCTGATTCAGTATCATCTCAGAATTTTTATGCATCAGCTTAAGCTGGTATGAAGTTTGTGATAGGAAACATGACTCAAACATCCAAGAAAGCATTGTAGATGATCATGGACCTAGGAAAGAAGAAAGAATGCCCATGCATTCCATTCATTGAATACGAGTAAAAGAGAAATTTAATGGCCACAACATTGAGATTGTGGCCTAATTGTTCTACAGATAAAGAGGTTTGGTTCTAGCAACACAGATTCTTGGAACAGTAAGCTATATAGGTTTACCTCGATCAAAACACGATATCTTACCGCTGTAGAGCAGCTGGGGAAGCTTTGGAGGTTCATCGGTACTTGCGATCATTAACAATTAGGACCAAACAAAACTAGAATTGACAAAGGAATGGAAAATACAACCACATAAGGAATGCAAACTAATATATACTAATAACACAGTTCATTTCCATCTCAATATTTCACCGTGATTGTCAGTGCAAATATGTGTTGAGACGTGCATGTCCAGAGTTCAAAGCGATAGAGCACAAAACTAGCTTCCTTTACTCTGTGATGTGCTTAAAAGAAGATTTCTTTTTTTACTTCCAGAGCACAAGAGAAAAAAAAAGGTTCAGTAGCGAAAAACACAGCCTACCCGTCCAATTATCTAAGCAAGCAAACCTATTATATTACCGCTAGTATCTTTGTTTCTTTATTGAAAGTTATGATTTAGAACAGTTCCTTGGATGGAAAATATTGACAATAGAAGTTTGAAATTTTTGTTGGCCTCTGTGGTAACTATCTTATGCATGCATTCCTTTCTGAACCCGGCATGCTAATTGAACAGGTAAGATTGTGATATACTCCACTAAACTTTAGAATTGAAGGAAGTGATGAAAGAAAAACATTGAAGATCAGAGAACAACGCAGCAAACAGCTACAAGATTCCACACTAACCTGACAACCTCAATATTGCAAAGCTAGAGAAAATCTAGAATATTTTATTCTACACCTATTAAGTTTCTTATTTCAAGTTAAAAAGACCAGAAATTCATCCATTGATAATTAAGTAAACCATTAGAAAATTTTATATTAAATTTATGCTGTTAGTAAATTACATCAAATTGGTGAGGATTCAAATATGTCAAAAACAATATGATAACAAGCCAGGAAACCGTGACTCCATGAAATGAACTCCAACATGAATTGAACTAGATGAGTGGTGCAAATAGTGCAAGAAATAGGGGAAAGTAAGGTTTGCCACAAAAGATGTAATTACTCAATTCATCAAACCACTTGGCTATCCAATTGAAGCACACAGTTTCACATCGTTGAATGATCACAAACATGTGCAGAAGAACTAGCTCATATGAACAATTGGGCAAGCATATAGACAGCAACCTTTCTGTACGAGTGGGCAGCAAACATGTGGGATGCAGGATCATGCAACCACAACCATGCTACCACAAATAGAGTAGTCCATGTATCTTACGTATAAATATTTTCATGCACTGAGACCTATCTGACAATCTGTATGCATTCATAGTTCATTTACTATGTGCCCATACCTCTAGAGACCTATTCCAGAAATTATTTATTTCTGCCCATGTTCATTGTCAGATCTCATACTGAAAACTACCTTAAGTCCTTTGTGGCATTTGCATTTCCCCTTTAGACATGGCTGCTGAGGTGCTTAACAATATAAGGTGTCAGACCTTTGAATTTGCATAAATTACTGATAAAGTCACCTTATCCTCAATCCACAATCTCAAGATGTGCCAGATAAATGGAGGTTAAATTCAAAAATATGCCAACTCACCGGGAAAAAGGCTCCAGTTGGAAATTTATTGTTACTGATAATTTACAAAAAATATGGGAAGATATTTGGCATACATTTGTTACTCATAATATTGTTACACTCTGACACCTTAAAAATTTTTAAAGAATGTATGAATAATCGCTATTAAACTCCATTGCTGGAGGTTGTAGTAGAAGCTTACCAATTTAGCTCCACCTACTCTAGCTCAAATTAGAATATGGCGGTATCTTCAAATCTTCAGATGAAGGTATATCATGTTCCTCTCAGGAGCCATCAGGAATCAACCTGTCAGTATCGCATGAACAAAAGTTACATTAGTATAAGTATGTTAAATATTGAGGGTAGTGGAAAAAAGGCTACACTGGATTGATAGGCCCCATATAAATGCAGTATCAACAGCAAGAAATGTCATTCTTCTGTAATTAGCAGATACGAAGGGTTAGAGTACACAAAATAAATTCATCTAGACCTTGCATTCCAACCAACTTAACAGACTATTTGGAAAATCTGGACATCAGATGCATAGGCCTGACTGGTTCTATTTAGACCTGACTATAACAGTTTAAAATATTGCATACGACAAATTCAAACTTGAACCAAGAAAACATAAAGTAAATAGATTTTCTGACCCAGCAATCAATTATAATTCAGTACAAGATATGCTAGACTCAACCTTGGTCCCACCCATCCCAGACCCATACAATTAGGATTATTTCTTGTACTTCACGAGTATTGAGGGTAAATCACAGATTAGGAGCTTGCATTCCATGCCAGCAATCAATTCCAAGCACTCAAGCAAATCATAAGCTGAAAATTGATTCTAATGGGGTATATGTTATGCTAGACTTGAACCTGGTCCCATGCACTTGGAACCCATTCAATTAGGACTTTTGTTCTTGTTGACAAACATTGAAGGTAGACTATAGATAAAGAGCTAACAAAAAGGATCTATTCAAATTCTAATCCATCAATAATTCTAAGCCACTCATCTATCTTATAATCTGCTTGAGCAAAGCAAACTATAAAGTAAATTGATACAGTTCAAATTCTAAACCGGTAGTTGATTCTAAAGGGGTTCGGATCACGCCAAACTTGAACCTGGTCACACCCATTAATAACCTATTCCATTAGGATGAGTTGTTGTGGTCAACAATGACTAAAAGTATACTACATATAGCAAGATCACAAAATGGAATTTTCCTTAGCATGCATCTTCTTCATTTTGTCCTAGTAATGGTTTAAATTACAAAGACCTATTGGATATTGTCTTCAATATGTTTAACAAGGCACAAAGGATAAGAACGGCACTTATGCATGAGGAAGCCATACAAAGTCATATAACAACCTACTACCAGAAGAAATAACAAAATGTAAATTGTTTGATTGAGTGGAATACTTGATCTTGAAGACAGGATTCCTATTTTTGATATGCTGCAAACCTACCTGCTTGTTGGAGTTCATGTTTAGTGGATAAACAAAGTCTGGTTGGGGAACATAGCCTTCCTCTATTAGCTCTAAAATGATGCACTTCAATAACAAGTAAATTTGTGAAGAATCTGGGTGACTTTGGTCTGCTGCAACAAATATATGATTGATGTTGTTGATCTCAATCCAACTACATCCAGGCACTTTCTGTACCTTTCTCTCCTTCATCAAGCTTCGCACTTTTGATACTCCATCCCACCGACCAGCCACCGCATGGATGTTTGACATTAGCACATAGTATCCAGAGTTACAGGGATCCAACTCAAAGAGCTGTTTTGAAGCAAGATCAGCAAGTGCAATGTTGCCATGCACACGGCAAGCTCCAAGCAGAACACCCCAAATACCAGCATCTGGTTTAAATGGCATGCTCGTTATAAAGTTCAAAGCTTTATCCAACTTCCCAGCACGGCCGTATAGATCAACCATGCAAGCATAATGCTCCATCCGAGCAGCAATTCCATATTCCTCTGTCATACAATGAAAAAATCGAAACCCTTCTTCAATTTGACCAGCATGGCCACAAGCAGATATTAAAGCAAGAAATGTTATATGATCTGGCTGAAATCCTGCATTCTGCATCTGTTGGAATAGGCTTACTGCATCCTTAACAAGACCATGTGTCCCATAAGCTGCGATTATACTGTTCCATGATACCTCATTCTTTTCTTGCATTGAATCAAAGACACAACGAGCTATGTCCAAATTCCCGCATTTGGAATACATGTCTATTAGAGCGCTAACAGCATATAAGTCGTCTCTTAAAGACCCTCTTGCCATGAAACCATGGATCTCCTTCCCATAATGTAGTGCTGGTAAACTTGCACATGCTGATAGGGCAGAGGATATAGTGACACAGTCATATCTCAATTCTTCCGACCCCATCTGGCGGAAAAGACTGATAGCTTCTTTTGGTTGCCCATTCTGGTTAAAGCTTGTGATCATTGAGTTCCATGCTATGGTGTCCCTCTCAGACAACTTTGTGAAGATTTGATGGCCAAGATCAAGTCTGCCACATTTGGCATACATGTCCATCAGTGCACTTCCAACATAGCATTTTCCCTCAAATGCATTTTTAAGAATATAGCCATGTAACTCCTTCCCCAATTTTAAAGCAAACAAACACGAACATGCTGGCAAGACACTAGAGACTGTGATAGCATTGGGCTTTAGCTGTGCTTCTAACAACCAACGGAACATTCCCAGTGCATCACGGTTCATTCCATTGAGCACATAGCCAGATATCATCGCACTACAAATAACCACATCCATTGCTCCAGTAGCATCAAAAACCTTTTGTGCCATCCTAACATCTTTGCATTTAAAGTAGATATCAATAAGCGCACTCTTCAAGAACGCATCCATGCACACACTATTCCTTATTATATAAGCATGTATATCCTTACCTTGCTTCAAGCTAGTCAAGTCAGAAAAGGCAGGAAGAAAACTTGCCAGTGTAATGGAATCTGGTTTGATGCCAGCTGCTTGCATCTGGTAGAACAAATCTAAGGCTTCATTCCTCAGTCCATGCTGGACATACCCAGAGATCATCCCATTCCAAGCCACCAAATCAGCTTGTGGCATCAAATCAAACAATTTCTTCATATCAGTAAAGCAGCGGCATTTTGAGTACATGGCTAGCAGCGTATTCGCCACCGATGCCTCCAAATCTAACCCACATCTGATCGTGAGCCCGTGAAGCTGAATACCATATTTCAACATTGCCTCTGCGGCACAAATGGACAACACGCCAGCAAATGCCACAGAATTCGGTTTAATTTCTGTTCTTCGCATGCTATTAAAGAGTTTAACAGCATTCCCTCTATCCCCATTCCTCACATATCCATCAATCATCACATTCCACAGAACACAATCTCTTTCCGGCATTCGGTCAAACACCTCTCTTGCCTCATCAATAAAATTACCCTCTGCATACATTTTAATCAATGAACTACCTACAAAGAGATCCGCTTCCAAACCCATCAAACAAATTGTCTTATGAATTAACCTACCCAATCCAACAGCAGATAAATTACAACAAGACTTAATTACATACGGAAATGTGTATTTATCTGGCAAGGCACCAACAAACCACATCTTAATATAGAATAACAAAGCTAGGTTAAACCAACCAACCATAGTAAATCCCCTGATCATCCAATTCCAAGGCAAAGGTGACACCTTTTTGAGCCGAAAGAACACATCTTTGGCGTCTGAAAAACTGCGGCATAGAACATACATCCCCAAAAGTCTAGTGCCCAAAGAATCATCGTCGTCGACGCCATTCACGACCAGCTGGGCATGAACTTGGCGGCCTTTCTGGAGATCCAAAGGGTCGTGACAAGCCCTCAGCATCGAGAGAAACCGAGCCATCAAATCCTCATTTCCTCTTCCGGTGAAAGAAAAGACTTCTTCTTTTTGAGGAATATCATTAAAATTTATAGAATTTACAGCTAATCCTGATGAGTTTTTGTAATTTGCGAGATGAAGCTTGGAAACGAGTGTGGGAAGCAAAGGAAATCGTTTGCAAATAGTAATCAGTCGTCTCCCTTGCATTATTATAGTGAAGAAAGATAGTAGCACATATTTTCACAAGTTTCTCCTTATTCTGTAGTTGGAGAGTGGAGGGACAAACACAAAGGCTGGTAATTTAAACTCGAGGAGGGCATGTTCTAGAACTAACGAGCGGAGCAAAGGAAGTAGGAAAGGAGAGACTCGGACCGGGAACGGCCGGGGGCGCCGCCGAGAGCCCGGCGGAAACAAAGGTGCTCGAGGTCGGCATCGGAGAACTGGTACGCGTCTGATGTATCCTATGACCGTGCCGGCGGCCAGAGGATGAGGGGGTTTAGCCGGAGCCGATCAAGGGAGCGGGAAGGAGGGAAAGAGAGGGTGGGGGATGAAGGTCTGGCCTCCAGCCTAATTTTAAACCCGGACCACTAATCGAACCGGATCTTAAGCAGCAAGGGTGTGTTTGTAGAGGTGCAATCGAGCCGCGTATCGATTAGCTAGGGGCCCGAGCTTGGCTCGATCAAAAATATTTAAGCTCGAAACACAATTCGACATCAATTAAATTTTGATATCCAATATTCAAGCTCCAATTTGACCCGATCATAAAAAAAAAAATATATTCGAGATCAATTTGATTTGACTCGCATATCAACTTGAGTTCAAGCGTGGATTATAATTAAAACATATAGCTAAAATAAAATATAACATAATATCATATTTTAAAATATTAAATTAATAATATATATTATAAAAAAATAATATTAAATATATATTTGATTTGGCCCGCGAGTTTTGAGCCAAGCACTTTGCAACTCAAACTCAACTGTTTGTGCTCAACTCGAGCCCGATGATAATCAACTCGAATTGAGCTTAGACTTAAGTTGCAAGCTGCTTGGCTCATTTGCACTTTTAGTATTGCGGCTCATTTGCACTTTTAGTATTTCGTAAGGGTGTGTGGGTGTGTTTATTTTTATAGAAGTAAAAATGAGGTATAAAATATCGTATTGGCATATTAAAATATTATTACAAATTAAGTCCAATATTATTTTTTAATTTAAGTTGGATGTGATTCTAGTGAAGATGTGAAGGGATTAGAATTGAATTCAACTGGTAGGTTGTGTTGGTGGTTGGAATTTGGCCCAAGGGTGACCACGCCGAAGGAGTCAAGGGAGCTGCCGGTGGTTGAAGGAAGAAAACAGGGGCCACCTTCTGTGCGGCGGTGGCGACGATGGACCTGCACAAAGCCTCACCGGTGTTTCTGATGAGGATCTTCTGACGATCAAGTTAGAGTGAGGTAAATTTGATCCGGCCAAAAAGTCTCTTAGAAGTTACTTGACCGGGCTATTTATAGTCCCAATGGAGAGGCCCAGGGGGCAGAGGCATTATCTGCTCTCATCATGAGAGGGGGGTGACTCTGAGTCGAATGGCGCGCAGCTAAGGCTGGCTGGTGGCATGTGGTGCTGTCCGTTCTCGAAAACGGTAAGGTGTTGACAGTCGTAGCATGATATGGCCGGAGTAGTCATGGTGCTTTCCTTTGACTGTCGGGGGCCAGCAATCAAAGCATGGTGCGGTGGCGTTGCAATGTACGACCACGTAGGAAGGCGTGGGCGCATACATGGGTGCGGTTGTTGGCAAGGTCGGACCTGTTGAGTAGTCGCATCATGCGTTGACGAGGTCGGCTAGATGGGTGCCGAGGATAGCTCGGCTCCCCAGGTTCTGAGGTGTGCTTGGTGGAGCGCCTCGAGCTCGACGGTCAAGGCGTACTACTGAAGTGGGGCGCCCTAAGCTCGGTCGGGGCGGGTCGGCGAATATTGGAGACACCCCGAACTTGGACCAAATGTTTCCATTGCACAAAGCAAATAACACCTACCTCTCATTGCAATGATCCCATAGAAATATATACTACCTTTTTATTAACATTGGCCCACCAAAATGTAGCCCCAATGAAGGCCATTATTTCCACCATCATTGCTCAAACCATGCACGCTATCATAACTCACTGCCCGCTGTCCTCATAATTGCACCCGTATCTGGCTATTATCATTATTAACTTCCATAATATACATTCAAGTGATCTAACACCATCTCTTTGATAAACTTAATTAATACAAAATATGAACTGGCCGGGTGTTTTTTAATTAAAGAAAGGGTTGGGTCCTAATGGGGAAAATATTGGACATTTGGCCCCAGACGAGACCAACCTCCCTGTGACCTCGGCATAAGCCGATTTCGGACCACTTTGGCTCTAGTCGAGAAGCCAACCAGCCAAGATAAACGACTTTGCCTCTGGCCAAGGAACCTATTAATATGTGCCAATAAGGATTGGCAGACCTAACAACCGATGATTTTGGCAGTTTGCAGTCGTAGCAGCACCGCAGTCTGTGTTCGACCAGCACTATATATCGCCCACACAGACTAACTCCCACATTGTAGCCGTACAACTGGCCGTTATTTGGTCATCATTGCACGCTATGTCAACCCAAGTAACGATAAAACATACTTCCTTATATAAAGAGACCCTAGAAGACTCAGATACGCGATAACACACACTACATGATATCATTGCTCAAAGAAAACTACTCTGCTGAGATTCTCTTTCTTACATACTATTACCATTCTATTTTGACTTGGGTCTCCAGTAAGTGGATTTCTTGCAGGTTGTCTCTAGTGAAGACCGTCTGATACCTCAACCAGCCTGCTTAGCTCATTTCTAACCGATCTAAAGGTTGTTTGAGCTGCACTCTGACATTAGTCCGCACCCTACAGCAATAAGTCCCACGCTCACCATCAAATAGTGCGAATGGAGCACAATTTTTGATGTGATCTTTATTCACACGAATTGCAATGCAGATCCAAGAGGCAATGGGGCATCAACCTAATACGACTCCTTTTTTTATCATGAACGTTGTTATTGCGCTTTGATCTTGCCAAGTGGCGGCTTATGCGCTGTCCGATTCGTAGACCCATGAACGTGGGCCTAAAAAGTTGTTCCCTCTCATCCAGAAGCGCGTCAGGACCACCCCCAGTGCCGGCTTTTCCGGCATGGACGGCGCGACGTGCCCCCACGAGTCCTCCTACCATCGCCACGTGTCCCCCCGGCAAGGATGTACCCAGCCCCCGAGGGGCGCCGCTACGTCCTGGCTTCGCGGGCATAAATGCCTGAGAGATTTCTATGCGTCGTCTCCCCTAAAAGCCTCCCCGGTAGGTTCTAACTCTCGATTTTCTCTGAACCGTCCCAAATTTAAGCACCGAAATCGTGCAAGACGCTAAAAAGCCGGCTTTTTACAAGCTCGTGGAATGTCTCGGCGAGACAAAGTAGCATCTCTTTTCATTGCCGCCTAGAACTCATGAGAGCCGCCCAGCTGTACTCCGCTCTCTCGCCAACGCGCTTTAGATTCGGGTAGTTCTAAATACACCCCTCCTATTGCTCAGGACACCCCCCAAAAATTAAAAAAAAATTAAATACTCTCTACACCCCCCCATTTGCTAAGAACACCCCTAAAAAATTAAAAATTCCTAAATTACCCCCACCCTCCCCACCCCCCGCCTCTGCCTCCTCCTCCTCCCCCCTCCTCATCCTCCTCCTCCCCCTCCCCCTCTTCTCGCCCACCTCTGCCTCCCCCTCATCCCTCTCCCCTCCTCCTCCGCCCCGCCTCTGCCTCCTCCTCCTCCCCCTCCCCCTCTTCCCGCCCACCTCTGCCTCCCCCTCATCCCTCTCCCCTCCTCCTCCGCCTATTCACCCTCCTCCTCCTCCTCCCTCCTCCCTCCTCCTACTCCTCCACCCCTCTACCTCCGCCCCCCATCCCCATCCCCTCTTACTCTGCATCCCCCTCCGCCTTCTCCCCCTTCTTTGCCTCCTCCTCCACCCCCTATTCCTCCCTGCTCCCATTCCTCCTCCTCCTCCTACCCCTCCTCCCCCTTCTCCTCCACCTCCCCCTCCTCCAACTACCCCTCCTACCCCTCCCCCCTCCGCCGCCTCCTCCCCACCCTCCTACCCCTCCTCCCCTTCCCTCCGCCGAACAGAAGGATTCTGTTCGGTTGAGGATCGCCGAACAGAAGCCTTCTGTTCGGCACTGGATCGCCGAACAGAAGCCTTCTGTTCGGCACCGTTCAGCCGAACAGAAGGATTTTGTTCGGCGATCCAGTGCCGAACGGAGCACGAAACGGAGAAGGAGGAAGGGGGTGTACTGAGAAAATTTCAAGGGCAATATGGTAATTACACTAAAGGTTAGTTTGGGTATTTTTTTTTAATTTTTGGGGGGTGTCCTGAGCAATAGGGGGGTGTATTTAGAACTACCCTTTAGATTCCCTCAAAATTACCAAATTACCCTTACGCTATATATCCGTTAGGATCGGCCCAATTTCAAGCAGAACCATTTTTTTTCTTTTTGGTACATTGGGGCGCACACTACTTTGACATGAACACAATCAGCTAAATAACTAAAAAATAGCCTATATAATGATAGAGAAATAGAAACATGCTCAATCCAAAAAATTTCTTCAAAATGATGGGCAACAAAGAAAACACAATTCAATATGTAAAGAAAACACAATTCAATATGTAGAAATTTATAACCCATCCGACAAATCTTTCACCAAATTGGCAAGGTGGGTGCCACCGAGAATTTGCGACTTTGGGCTTTGGCCACCAAGTGCTCGGTAGTCGAGCCAAATCCTCTCGTGCTCTGCGCTTTCCTAACCCGGAAAGGGAGCCCATTTGGGATCAACCTTGGCTCGTGCGTCATTCAAGAACGGTGGGTGGATCCACCGGCAAAAAAATTCTACTCGAATAGGTCCCTCCAATTGAAAGGGTATTTCGGTAATGTTATGTAAACTAAAATTATGTTAATATTTATTTGATAGTTGTAATCCGTAGCTCTCACTTCGGAAAGTTCCAATGCAGCGTGTGAAATAAAAATAGGGAGTGGGAATAGAAGTTCGCTTTCGAGAGAGACCGGGGGTATAATCTGGCTAATCCTTTGTCGATCGCGTTTTAAGAGGAAGGTGGGGAGAAAGCGCTCCAAGGCGTAGTTGCGGAGAGTCAAAGCTACGGTGCTTAAGCTCGAACCGGTGGGCGATTGCGATAGAGATTGAGGGAAAAAAAAGAAGAAAAATTCCCGATTGTCGATGATTTCGAGGTCCAGGTGGGGTTAATTTCTGTCCTTATGCTGTTCGTACGATCTGTATTGGTGTTCTCGTTGCCGAATTTGGTTCAGGATTGTGGTAAATTCCGTTCCTTATTGTTTTCTTTTCCATCTTCTGGTTTTTCTAGGGTTCGATTAGTTTCGGAGGAGGCGAATTTGCGATTGTTGCCATTTTTTATTGTTTTATTCAAGATTTTTCCTTTCTTGTTTTGGAACTTGATAAGACTCTTCTTTTGTGTTAATTCCGTTACCAGATCGCAAAAAACGTGGCGTGTGTTGGGAAATTTAGTGCGAAATCTGGAGTTTTAGGTTTTGGTTCTGCTTAGAAATGCGATTTCTTCAGTTGATATCAGTGCACTGGTACTTGATCATGTTCGAGTTTTTGTCTTTTATGCATTTGAAGTCATGGGCAGTCTGATGTGCGTTTTTGTTGGTATTTGATTGCGGTTCACTCTGGTTTGAATGCAAGTTATTGTTTCTCAGCTGTATAGGTTAATATTTTGATCGCAAACAAGAAGTTTTGGTTTTGGTAACGATGATGTTGTGATCGAGATGGATTCTGCGAGGAGCTGGTTCCAAAGGTTCCAACCTAGGGATAAGTCGAAGTCTAGACCCCCAAAGGCGAAGGATATGGACAGTGGGAAAGATTTGCAGAAGCCGCCAGTTGATGATGCACCTTCAAACGCTACAAAACAAAGGGCTGCTGCTGCAAAGCAGTACATTGAGAATCATTACAAGACACAAATGAAGTCCTTGCAAGATCGAAAAGAGAGGTGAATTTTCCTTTGCTGCTTCTTTTTTTTCTTTTTTGCCCCCCTCCTTCTTCATGGCGTAAGGGTTTTGTACTTAAGAATTGAATTACATGATGCACAAAAACAACAGAATAACATTGATAGGAGTCTGATATACTTGAAATTACTGATAATTCAATTTCATATTATGACATTTTTTTTGCCTATTTATCAATCTATATGATGGTTATATGGTTATCTTTCTGCACTGGGTCCAGTGAGTTCCTTTTGTGCAGGCAGGCCATATTGTTGGAGGGTGCATGATATTCCACCATCCTTCTCTTTTGAGTATCAGGTTGTGTTTGGATGTAGTAATAAAATTAAGATATTCTGTGAATTTCATGTTTGTTTTATGTCAAACATAAATAGTTTTATGACACTAGTTGTTTGGTTGCACATTAAAGTTTCATGAAAGCCCTAATCATGAAATTGGATGTGTCAAAATCATGTTTCTCTTTAGATCATCTTATGTCTTTCCACTTTTTAACGTTCTCATTTTAATGGCCAGATACCTTGTAAAAGAATCTCAATTTTAAAAATTCAAGGAAAAATCTAGGAAAATGGCAAAATCATGCTTTTGAAATAAAAAAACTTTCAAACTCCACCCGATGTCTTCTGAATATTCCATGTGTTTGACTGCCTTTTCGGTTAAGGTAGATTTGGTCTTCTTATGGAAACTTAGGCTTGTGATTTTCCTATTACTATTGCTATTATTTGTTTTGTTTAGTATGAGAGGATTCTTAGTACAAATAT
This sequence comes from Phoenix dactylifera, assembly GCF_009389715.1. Lineage (NCBI taxonomy): Eukaryota > Viridiplantae > Streptophyta > Magnoliopsida > Arecales > Arecaceae > Phoenix > Phoenix dactylifera. Next base: position 9,713,820 of record NC_052407.1, read on the forward strand.
GGAAAAAATGTCATATGAAACGACAAAATCATGCTTTTGAAGTTAAAACTCTTCAAACGATGCATGCTATGTTCTATACATAGAGTGTGGATTAGGTCTTCCTGCAAAGTAAAGACTAAGTTTCCGCTTCAGAACGCCCTACCATACAAGATGGACTTTGAGATTTGGAATCGGGTTATGGCATATACCGCTTAACACATGATGGCACTTTCGCATCTCAAAATCCACCATTTATGGGAGGTGGTTCTGAACCACATTCTTATACATAATTTTTGTCCTCTTGTCAGCTAACCTAAACCACATTCTTATACATAATTTTTTTATTTTCTGCTTTTTGTATGGCATATACTGCTTAACACATGATGGCATTTTCGCATCTCAAAATCCACCATTTATGGGAGGTGGTTTTGAACCACATTCTTATATATAATTTTTTCCTTTTCTCAGCTAACCTAAACCACATTCTTATCCATATTTTTTTTTCGGCTTTTTGCTTTTATGGTAGTAATATTTATTGCTGTTAGTCAGTTTTTTATGAATCTTAAGGACATCATTGATGGGATAATGCTCCATAAGCAACTCTCTACCTTTCCATGCAGCTCTAAATTAACTTGGGAATAGGGGGACTTCATATCACTGCTAGAGATATGATAGGCAGATGCTGTTGGATAGGAAAGAGAGTTGGAGTTTTCCAATAATAGACTTCCAAATTATGACTAAGCTTCTAAGCTTCCTGGTTAGTTAGTTATTTGTAGGATTATTAATAAAAATTTTCTTTTCTGCCGAAGACCCTCTTCCTCCCTCTCTTTCTGAACATGTGTGTTTCCATGTGTGCATGGGCTTCCTAAACTCAAACTGTATGGTGTTGGTTAACATAAGATTTTTGGCACCAATAGTGGTCTTCTAGCAGAGGAGATATTCGGTAAGTGGTTTTAACTCCCATGAGATGGGGCCATCCTAGTTTCTCAGTGGAAAGGGATGTTACATTGTCATGCCCATCCTGACACTTTGGACAGAGGATATCCTAGGACATGCTGATCGAGACACTGGGACGATGGGGAGATGGTTCCTTCCTGTCAATTGGAATGGTATGCTGTCCCGGTGTCCTACAGGATGTCCTACTAGGATTTGAAACCATGTTTGTTCTACATTCGAGGGGAAGAAGTTATGAAGGGATTGGAGTTTCCTTCTTTGCTAGGTCATTGCTTGCGATCATTCTATTTTTTTTTTTGGGTCATTTTGGATTGTGTTTGATGACTGATGACTTGAAGGATAGATGAGTTGGAGAGGTAAAGGAGAAGAGGTATAGAATATGCCATGTCTTGCTTTGAAACTACTTTTGAATGTGTAGCAAGAGAATACAAAGGAAGTTGAAAAGGCATGCTTTGCCTAGAACTGAAGTTTACCCAAAGCTTGCAGTTCATTGCCCATGTATATATGTGTGATGGAAGTAGAGAGTAAAAGGCACAGGTGCTTAACAGGAGAACTCAGTACAGGAATCTTGCATGTGTGTGGGTGCATGCATGTGGGGTTTGAGTGGAAGGACTTGATGTCAAGAGGTTAGTGTGAAAAGGTTCTTTATGGATTCTAAATTTAACTATCCGACAGGGTAAACCTGTGATAACTTGGAGATCTGTCTTATATGCTGATTCAACACCTTTTAGTGCATGTCGTATATGTCCTATCTATCATAGTTATTTAACTCTCCTTGTCCATTAATTTGATATAACCTCCATTCTTCTGTATAATAACTTCATAAAAATAAATGTTTTCTGACTGTGGTATCTCTTGACTATTTATCTTGATTGATGCCTCATATTACCTTCTTTCCATGTAGATTGCATTCTATATACTTTGTCTAGTTCTACTAGCTTTTAAATCTTTATTCTTCAAAGCTGTCTTTAATTAGTTATAATTAACATTGAACCCTGATTTTTCTGTATTGTGATGTATTCAGTATCTTCTTCAAAACATCAACAGTTAATTTGCTTACGGCAAGTTAAAGCATATAGAGCTTAAATGTGACATTTAGTGTATTTTCATTATTATTATAAAAAATAGAGAGAGAGAGAACTTGTTTTGCTGCAAGTACTCCTCTTTTTTCTTGTTGAGATGTTGAGAAGGTAGTCTTCATCATTGACTCTTTGGTAATTCAGCTACATTGCCCCAATAAAATGTTTTTTTATTTTATTGATTTTCATTTTCTATCCTCTCATAGATTGATATTGAGAGCTTACTAAGGTTATTCTAGTGATTGTTTGGTTTTGTACATCATCATTATGTTATAAATGGATTGCTAAATATAAGTCACTTGAACAAAGTGGTGCCTCGAGTTCTTCTATGAAGATTGATCACTTACAGGTAGGTATGTATGTATGTATGTATGTATAATGGACCCCATTACTTGCTGACGTGTTTAATGGCATAGCAAAACCTACACCATCATCGTTTTTATGATTTTAATAAAAATGGTTTTGTGAAGTGCTCATTTCCATTTTTTTGTGCATTTTAAGAATATATATATATATTTCTGTATGCTATTTCGCCAAATGATTTCATTATTTTCATTTGAACCCCTTTAAGGTGCTGTGGTAGTAGAGTATCTGCATGTTCAACTTTTATTTCCAATAATGATAATTTAACTGGGTTTTAACGACATTATCATCTGTCTTCATCACCAAGTCTTTTTTTCCCTAAAATAACTTGGGTTCTTTTGTCATGCACCTTTTTTTAGTACTTATTATTTAATACCTTAATATGTTTGGGTTAACTTAAATATTTTTTGCTTTCCCATGTGGTGATCTTAGACGCTGGATTTTGGAGAGGAAGCTTGCTGATGCTGATGTTTCTGAGGAAGAGCAGAACAATCTTCTTAAGCATTTGGAGAAGAAGGAAACTGAATACATGCGTCTTCAAAGGCACAAGATGGGAGTTGATGATTTTGAACTGCTGACGATTATTGGGAGGGGGGCATTTGGAGAGGTCACCATCTGCCTTAGACTTCCTGCTCTTGTGGTTACTTTTCCTCATATTATGTGTTGAATATAATCATAATCTATTCAAGGAAAGATTCTTTTAATTGAAAATGATACCATATTACTCAGATTTTCTTGTTGATACTGACAAATCTCACTTTGATATATTTCTGCCAGTATATTTCTCTTATCTGCCACCGTTTTCTCCCCATCCCCCCTCCTTTTTTTTTTGTGACAAGCATTATCTCTGTTGTTTGCATTAAGATTACTTACCTTTCATGAGTTTGAAATTCTGTGATGGATCCAGCTTCACCTTTTTATTTAACTATCCTCTACTGGATGTTACACTATCATTCTGTTCAAAATGCTATTTTTTCTTTTTCTTATGTACAGTATTTTATTAGGAAGTATCAACTTTGTAGATTCTTGTTTACTGTTAAATCTCATAGGGTGGTTATGCATGCTTATGTTGACATGGAAACTATACCTTCCTATAGTGCTGCTGTTTATGCTTTTGTTTTTCTCCCCTTTACAGACAGTTATTTTACTAGCATCTTGTTATGTAGTTATCTGTTTTGATGTTTACATCTCTCTTGATATAATGGATTGAGATTGTAAATACCCACCTATTTTGATTGAGTACAGAAATTTCCTTTGTAAGTTATAATTTACTAGCACCAGACATGTGCATTTGCATGTGAGATGTAAGATGGGTGATTTCAAAATTAAGGTCTAATTTTCACTTTCTTTCTTTATTTTTTTTTTAAAAAAAGAATTTGAATGGATCAATAGGATTCCATGAGTCTAATGGATGGAGCCCATTGGAGATTTGAATGCTCGGGGAACAAGTGGAGTGTCTCCACAAGAAACCAAACAATGCACATATTTTTAAAAGCAGATTTGAAGGTATTTCTTGGTGGAGTCCAATCCCTGAGCGTCAGCATTATAATAATAGAGATGATAGAATCCAGCATATGCAAGTGCATGTGTGGACATGTGTGATTCAATTGAAAAATGACTCACAGTGAAGCTCTGCATCATGTAAGTGAAATAGTGTGTTCTTCAATAGAGGGGCAGTAGAGGGGGAGCTACAATTTTTTCCCCTTTGGTGAGAGATGTTTGTGTCATCTGGAGTGGGGAGTATGTTATTTTATTGATACATGATGGTTTGATAGAAGATTTATTTTAAGCTTAATAAATTTACTCTTATTTTTGAATGGTTGGCCTTTTATGTTTCTTTTAAGGAATTAGAAGGTAACCCAAAAGAGTGTGCTACAAAAGAGGTAGTATATATAGGAATGAGAAGTTGGATAAAAGTGAAGATTTCCAAAAATGAAGGGGGGACAGAGAATCCACGAGATTGAGTGCGATTTGGCCTCTAAAGAAAGGAAAAAAATTCATGTTTATCGAACAGTGGAATGCATGGATCTTTGTTTTGTTTTTTATTTTTTATTTTTTGGAAACATGGAAGCCTTTGTGGCTTCCTTTTGATGTGTATGGGGATGTTGGTCCACCAATACAAGAGATTTAGGCTTTGAGGCTGGCTTCGAAGCCTTTCCTGTTATATAATAATTTAAGATCATTTATTTGATCTGGTTGGATATTAGCTCAAATAAAAGTTGGGTCTTTGTTATTCTAAAGATGTTCTAACCTTCTCCTGCTTATAGAGTAGCCGAGTGTTGAATTTGGTTCATCATATTAATGAAAGCAGAGATCCATGATCTTATCATTTTATTACACAAACTTTTATATAGAAGTGCACCATGTTAAACATGGTGTATAAGGCCACATATGCAAATGCATTTATGTATGCAGTCCTCATATCCTACATTCTGCTACTTATGTAGTTGGGCTGCATATGGGGCTGAAAATGGTTTGCATAGCATTCTGCAGGCATGTACATTAGGATTAACATTGTGCAGCCATATATCATTATGAAACTACTTACGGAGCCCTTTTAGCATTGTATGGCGACATACGTGGCCACTCATATGCAAACCACTGCAATTACAGCTGGTTGAAAAGCTAATGGTTGGGTTGGTTGTCGGTTTCAAGCAGGGCAGATAAATGTATTTTAACAATGACAGGTTATCTATTAGTTTGAAGTTGCTAACAAGAACCAAGTACTATAATAAGCACTAATCACGACATGCTGTTGCTTTTTACATTGCTATTACTTATAACAAATATTGATATAATTATTGTTTATGCTAACTGTGAGATGTTATTGTTATTAAATATTTCAATTATTTATAAAAATATTGCTATTATTATCGTATGTAATTTACTTTTCTTTTTAAACATTTAAAATGCTAATCACATAGGTCTTCTCATATATGTGGCCTACATAATGCATATGCGTGATGTGGTCCCTTTACTGCGACGTGCTGCAGACACCTCTTAAGAGATTGGAAATTGACATATTCAATGGACATACTTGGTAGCATATGGGCTTCTGGAAAATAACCTATTAATATGGTTTCATTTATAACAGTCCTCCATAGATATGTTTAACAATTCTTTGGTTATAATTTATGAGACCAATTTTGAGTTACGGGAGTTATTTTGTGCAAGGTCCGCCGTACCGGTACCGGTCGGCGTACCGGTGGCCGGCCGGACCGGTACGGTACCGGTCCGGTCCGGTACGTACCGGCCGGTACCGGTTCCGTACCGGCCGGTACGCGGTGGTTTTAAAAACCACAGCGCGCGGCGCTGTGGTTCTAAAAAAAAAAAAAAAAATCGTACCGGTGCGAACCGGCCGGTTCGCACCGGTACGAGGCCGGTACCGGCCGGTACGGGCTCCGAACCGGCCGGTACGGGCCCGAACCGGCCGGTACGCACCCGTACCGGCCGGTTCGGATAAAAAACCGGGAAATACCGGTTTTTTATCCGTTCCGGTACCGGTCCACGGCCGGACCGGTACGTACCGGCCCGTACCGGCCGGTACGGACCGGTACGGCATTCCATGATTTTGTGCTTTTTGTTTCTTATGCTGTATACTTTTAAACAGCCCTTTTAGTTCGCAAATTAAAAGATTAATTGACATAGGTTGTAAATTAGGGGCTTGAGTTTGATACTTTCTATTGATTCAAAAAAAAAAAAAAGAGAGATTGCTGAGTGAAATTTCTTATCGTTTTGATCCAATCAAGCAGGTGAGACTTTGTAGAGAGAAGACCACTGGGAATGTTTATGCAATGAAAAAGCTTAAAAAATCTGAAATGCTTCGGAGGGGTCAGGTATCATTAACAGGTCAACTGTTCCCCTTTTTTTTTGTCAATTACCTTGATAATCTGCTGACTTCTGTGTGTATTGTAGGTGGAGCATGTGAAAGCTGAAAGAAATCTTCTCGCAGAGGTTGACAGTGCTTACATTGTCAAGCTCTACTGCTCTTTTCAAGATGAAGAGTTTTTGTATCTTATCATGGAGTATCTTCCTGGTGGAGACATGATGACTTTACTCATGCGCAAGGACACATTGACAGAAGATGAGGCCAGGTTTTATGTTGCAGAGACAGTTTTAGCTATTGAGTCTATTCACAAACACAACTACATTCATAGGTATTCTTTTTGCAGTTCTGTGTTACTGGTTTGCAACTTGTATGAAGTTGTAGAAATTATTGTGCCTGTCTTTACAGGGATATCAAGCCAGACAATTTATTGTTGGATCGAAATGGCCATATGAAGCTTTCAGATTTTGGGTTGTGCAAGCCTCTTGATAGCAGTAGTTTTCCAAATCTGAATGAGCCTGATTATGCAGTGGGAAGAAATAGCAAGCCTCCATTAGAGAGTAATAAGCTGCTAAGCACCTCTCCTGCACCTAAGCGTACACAGCAGGAACAGTTATTACATTGGCAGAAAAATAGGCGGTTGTTGGTAAGTCATTTGTTTAAATACTTCATGCTTATCTATTCTACCTGTAGCACCTAATGGTTTTAGTTGTACATGTAATATATCTAATGCTAAACTTGGATATGTTTCATGATTTTTTTTAGGCCATTTTTCATATATGCCCCTGCAAAATGGCTTATTGCATATTACCCATTTTTATGAGTAGAGAAAAAAACGCTACAAACAATTGGTTATGTGAAAATGCAGTTGGAGGAATCTGTGATAAGCATAGCCAAGAAAGCCTTGTCCTATCTGTTTTGATTGTTTCAGTAAATACTAATTCCAATGGCACTAGTTATAAGTTAACTAGCACAAACTGAAGGCCAATTTTCACTCTTCTATCAAGTCAGTAGGCATTGTAGTAACAGAACCATTTACACAAAAGATGTTCTTTGTCCCATTTTATCTTCAAATCTTGCTTGAAGGTTGAAACCTGGTCTACAAGTTCTTACTGCTACTAGCCGACATGTTTCTTGGTTCCTGGTATAGGATACTATAGTTGATAGAATTATCATTTAAATGCGTACATTGATGGACAGGATATATTGACAAATAACAACCGCTTTTGTATTTCATGCTTGCACTTCATGTTTCATTCTATTTCTTTGTCAACCACAGGTGGGAATTAGTTGTAGTTCTAACATTTGTTAACAAGTTCTTTTGTGATTACAGGCTTATTCAACTGTTGGTACCCCTGATTACATTGCTCCAGAAGTTTTACTGAAGAAAGGATATGGAATGGAGTGTGACTGGTTAGTTGTCTATTTTGTTCTATACGTGAAGTTTCTATCAGTTTCCTGATTGTACGTAAATCTGTTAGGTGGTCACTTGGAGCAATTATGTACGAGATGCTTGTGGGTTACCCGCCATTTTATTCTGAAAATCCAATGTCAACCTGTAAAAAGGTATGCAAGTCAAGTTTACTAATTGCTTTGTTAGCTTTCTGGATAATTTGATTATTTGGGAACTAAATACTTTTGTTTTAACTCATTATTTTTACTGCTGAACTCATATCATAGTGTATTTTCATGTGGGGACCACTGTTGGTTGTTGTTCCAGTATTTCCTGACCGTTACATTAATTCCTTATAAATATCCTGTAGCTCAAACTAGATCCAAAAATGAAAATCCTGCATGAAGTTTAATTTTGATGAACAAATTCAGGAGCATGAATCTTTTTTCAAATACACCCTATCAACATTAAACTTAGCCTCTCTGTCCATATTGAGATGGCCTCCCATCATCCTTCCTTGACACTTGATAGTGGGAGTTGGGAGCACCATCAACACATTTAACTTGCTCCATAGTCCATTTTTCACCTGTTAAAAGATGTCTATTGTTAACCTCAGAACTGCCTTAAGACACTTATAAAATCTGGGCCTCCATATTGGTTCCTGGGTATAGCAATTAATTTTTGTGTTTTTCTCCGATTTCTGTCTGTTTAATGAACAAGATATCCATCCTTGTGTGTAAAAGGCTGACATCTGTAAAATGTCTTCCTTTTGCATGCTTTTACTGCACATTTGAAAACCATTCCAACCTACTCTTGTTTCATAGATACCATACTGTAATCACCATGCTTATGCCTGAATTTTCAATTTTTTACCTTGTATCCCGAATTTTGCACCCATATTCTTTATCTGATTACTTAGCACTGAGTTGTAGGAATAAAAATATTGCATTAACACTATGTCCCCTCTCATCCTACAATGGCATGCACCTACCCCTAGCTTGGATGGCAATTTCCTGCACCAACCTTAGCACCTAATTATAGAAACATACCATTCTTTGGTTTTTCTCACATTTCCCTTGACAAGTTAAATATAATCACTCTTACCATCTTTCATGATACACCTTCATATACCTTTCACTACCTTTACCTAGTCTAAGTAACTCTCATGACGAGGTCTTGATCTTCCAACATAAAACAAACTAATCCTAGCCATTATTCTAAAGGACTTTAATTGGCAGGTGGGTGGCCTAGTGGCTGCCGAGCACCTAGGTGCTAGATAAGCAGTGCCTTGAAAGTAATAAACTATAAAAACAAATAAATATAAAAAAAGAACCTGAATAATTTTAATACAACAAATGAAACATACCATGTCAAATAAGATGTTGCAAATCAATGATAATTATTAACTTGGAAATATTCAGTACTACCTTTTAAATCAATCTCAACCTTCAGACTCAAAAATGATGGAGAATATTAAGTTGGGCACATAGGCAGGCTGTCTAGGCTGTGGGGGCTGTCTTTTAAAACAGTGATCATAGCTAATGTCCACAGCTGTGATTTTAAACCATCTCAACTATACATAGCCTTCCCTCTTCCTATACTTTATCAAACAACTTGAACTACCTAACAAAATATTTGTCCTTTAAAACACATTCCACAACCACTTTATTGTAATACTCCATTTAATGCTTGGCATTAATAACCCATTTATTGTCTTAAAGATAATCCTACATTATCCCAATCCTACATTCTCCCTCAATATTCTAGAAATAACCCCCTCGTCCTCTTCCTACTTTCTCATGTTTGAGAAACTCATAGGAGAGAAACTGCCTTAATGCAAGAGATCCTTTAGCTTCCTCTCTTTCTTTAGCTTAGCAATTCTTAGTTTTAAATTCTCTACTCCTCTGAACTCCAGAGAAGATGTTCAAAAAAAAAAATAGTGCGTCAAAATTCTAATAATAGTAAAATCCTTGACAAACTAACAATAACTTTATATATCTGTGGAAGATCTGAAAAAATAAGAGAGAGCTCCCTTGATCCAGAGATCCTTCATGAGGTAGAATATGCTTCCAAAATCTCAGCTTCTTTGGATAGGTTCTCCATTTGCCTCATCACGGTAAATACTTTTTCTAGTCTCCATAAGATATAAGCGGAAATCCAGTTCTTCAGTGGAGTGTACCCCTAAAAAGGCTTTCTTATATCCATAGGATATAAGAAAGACACATGTCATTTTCTAGAATTCCTACTCGGCCAATTTGGTAAAATCCTGTAGGATCTGGTGGAATAGGCTAGAGAGAGAGAGAGCAGGGGAGAAGGAAGGGAGGAAGTGGGAGAGGGAGATGGATAGTGCAGGGATCCTGCAGGGATCGGGCCCCACCACCCCCTGCCCTCTCTGTCTCCTCCTGCTCAGGGCCTATCCCACCAGATTTTTCCAAACAGACCTGTAAAAGGCATTTCAGGAAATAGAACATGACTTATTCGATTTGGGTTTTATCTATCTCTTTTATGATTTAGTTTACTTGATTTTGTGATTTCATTGTTGGTTCTTCTGCAGTTTGCTTGTTCATAGATTTGTATTCTTTCATATTTATCTCATGCTTTTTCACCTTTTTTTTTGCCTACAAGAAGGCCTAATTTGGAAGCACTTAATGATGCTGAGCATCTCTAGGCTAAGTTGATCTCTTTTGGAAGCTTATATATTTTGTTCTCATAGTTCCATGAATCTATCCTTTCCCTCTTTCCAGCATCATCATGTTGGTGCATCTGCTGGCTCTACTTGGTAACACTTCAGTGATAACTATAAGATGCCTCTGTAAAATTGAAATTCCTCCTGAGGTGACTATTTTGAGAATCATTGTTTGGGCATTCAGTTTTCTACTCTCAAAATCAAGATTCTAAGTACCAATAGCAAACCCTATACCATTTTTCTATTGGCATGGTGCGGCATGAGTACTCATGCTATGTATCAAAACTGTTAGCTTCAGAAAAAAGAAAAAAATATATGTATGCAATGGTACATCTGTAAGGTATCATCAGTACATACCGGTACGGCTAGTACGTACTTGGTGCACAAGGTTTCAGCATCTTGGAATCTATACCAATGCCGGTTTCTTATTGGTACAGTTCGTTACTGGTTGTACTATCCCATTATGGTGGTTTTTGAATCCGTGCTTAAAATCAATACTTTTATTAGGGAAATATAGTAAAATGTAAGATAATTTAGATTTGATATTTTCAAAAAAGCTTAGAGAAGTTATATCAAATTAACATATGAAATTCACCAGTGATGAAATTTTCTTGCTACAGAGTTAATTAAATCAATATGGTGCTTGCAGTAACATGTGGAAGTTGTGCATGATAATGCTTTGGTCAGTTTTGTGGTGAATGATATACATGATCAATGATAAATGTGCAGGAATTAGAATTCGAATGTTCCAGAGCTTGTAGCAATTGATTTAGACCTTATTCTGGGTCCATGAATGTGAAGTCTGTCTTGATTTTCAATCTCAATCTCCTGCAATAGTTTGGTACATAGAGTTAACTATCTGAATTCTAGCTTGTTATCCTATTGTTTGCCTACTTTGTGTCTTGCAGATTGTAAATTGGAGAAATTACTTAAAATTCCCTGAAGAGGCAAAGCTTTCACCTGAAGCTAAAGATCTCATCAGCAGACTTCTGTGCAATGTAGAGCAAAGGCTTGGAACCAAAGGAGCCAATGAAATAAAGGTTTGCTTTTATTCAACATATCTATTCCTGTTAGTTTTCTTTACCGTCTGGTGCAAAGTTAATACTGGGATAGTGGTCTACTTCAGGCGCATCCATGGTTTAAAGGCATCCTGTGGGATAATCTGTATCAGATGAAAGCTGCTTTTATACCAGAGGTTAAAGATGAGTTGGACACTCAGAACTTTGAGAAGTTTGAGGAGGTGAGGCATTCTTCAGTTCAGCTGAATCATGTTTTTGCTAAAGCACAAAGTCTATGTATCCTTATGCATTATAAATTACATACACAACTCATTATTAAACTCTTGATACAATACATCTTAAGTACCTCCCACATTTTTCTTTTGTTTGGGATGCTCTGCCTACTGTGTATTTGGGAGTTGGGACCTATGATTTTGCCTCTGTTACTTTGAATAGAAATTGCTTCCTTTCTGTGTATGCATTCTTTGCTTTTGCTTTTCAATTTCATTCACCATGTTTTCCAACTTTCCCTTCTGCTTTTTTATTCTTTCCTGCTGCTAAGAGTTGTTTCATTAACGTCCATAATTGTGGATCCTGGAAAATTTATGCAGTAGTGTGTCTTGTTAGTACCATTTTATGGAATGAAATGGAAGTTGCCTGACTTATCATTTATCTTTGGTAAGGCACATGTTCGTGTTTAAATCAGTTATAATGACCTAATGACCTTTCAATGTTGTAATGACTCTCAGTTTGGACTTGGTATATCAGTGGTTTAATTAGGTTTAGAACTTTTTCACCAAACTGAAGAAACTCTTCGTTTGGAAGTAATATTTGTAGTTCTTTCATAGTTAAAATGTTGATTTACCAATCAGAGTTCGCCGGTCTTGTACTGTAAACATGTATAAAATGATTAAGACCTTGACAAAAATTACGAATGATTGTTTAAATTGAATATACCCTTTGCATTCGACAGATGGTTTTGATCATATTTTTTTTAGAAAATGTCTCTTTTGTTTTTTTACTTATTGTAGTTTTTTTTAATTTAATAAAACCAGTATTTTGGCATCTTGTAAGAGCATAGATTTTAATTTGTTCTGCCTATAAGAATTATAATTTGTTAATATCATGGTTCAGACTGCAGCACCGATGCAAACTTCATCAAAGTCTGGTCCATGGAGAAAGGTATGTTGCACTTATTTTCCTTTGATGATGAATTATACAGAACATATTTGAGTAATACAAGTCGTTGCACAATTCTTGTCCTTTTTATCAGTTGCCATGAAGTGCTTATAGGTGGCTATATTTTGAAAATTGTATGCCATCTTATTGTGATGTCTTGTTTCTCTTAACTATGTTTTTCTCCTCGTTACCTTACAGGGCATGGGGTTTGAATCTAGCAGATACTACATGTTTTCTGAGAACCATTTATATTGTTCTTAAGCATGAAGAATTTGTTAACTGTAGCTTACTCTTAATAATATGGGAACGGTATTAGTAACATTAATGTATTTTTTCTTAATATATATATATATATATTTAAATCACAAAACTAAATCCATTTTACTTTGAAACGTTGCCTTATATTTCTTTCACAGTTTGATCTGATTCAGAATCATGCCCTCAAATCATATTAATACTGCTTAGATCCTTTACCTTTGTCTGTATGTTCTTTTAGATTTTCAATCATCCCTCCCTTCAGCCCTTTAGATCTTCCATCATCTTCACTGATGTTTAAACCATGCTATATCTTGGGATCATTTCATACTTAAATGTTCATTGTTTGGAAAAATTTTGAAAATGGTAGAGATTAAGAAGAACAGTTGTAGATATTTTGGACTTCAATGTGGAAGATCATACCCATATTGGTGGACTTTCATTTGGTAGATGATAGAAATGCCTACTGGCTTGGAGATAAAGATCTTTAGTTGATGAGACACATCATATGGGGATATCATATCCTTTATTAGCAGGGTTAAGTTGCAAGCTTGTGTTAACGTGTGAATTTGGTTTGAACCTAGTACTTGACTCTATTTGCAGAGCTTGAGTTTTGAACTTGATGCTTTTGACTACATGTGATTAAATGAGTAGAGTGAGTGTGACCTTGTGGAAACTTGATTTGACTTTTATTGGTGCCATAAGATAATCATTTCTTGATGAATTGACTATGTACTGGTGAGGAAATTTGGAGTTGAGCGCTGGTTAGATTGATAATTCAAACTTTACCCATCAAAGAAAAGTCAAGATGAGCTTTGCCTACCAAGGGTTTACTTTGGACATTCCATCTGCTTCTGCGGATGCAGATAGGTGGGTGATTGTGCTCTGGCTCCCTATTAGCAGAGATAGATGTCTTTTGAAGGTTTACTATAGTAATCAAGCTTTCTCATTACAAATTCAAACACTTGATGTCAGTTGGAGTTTAGCAAAGTAGGCATCACCTCTGAGTTCATGGTAGGAAAAGTAGTTTAATTACAACCACAAAGACTGTTATTTTCTAGTCTGATGCAGAGCATGTTTCTAAAAATGGATATATGTGACAACCGAGTTTAAGAGTACACAGAGTAAGGTTATTCTGCTCGTATTCTACACTTCATGTTTGAGTTGGTGATTTTGTTGTCCCATAGATTATACAAAGGTGATACTTTGGCTCCCTTGCTTGGAGTTGGCACTTTATACCCTGGAGTATTTATAACTTGCCGAAGTTTTCCCATCCACCACACTGACCCTTGGCATTGTGTTTTGGAGGGAGACCACAAGTGGGAGGGTGAGTTTGGTTGTGAATCATCAGTTCCTTTAACATTCTGAAATATACTGATATAAAGATCTTCTTAAGAAACCTCCAGGAAAAAGGAATTTTGAATTCTTCTATGTTAAAGAGGTTAAAAAGAAGTTAACATGGAGGTGAACAAGAAGATGTGTCAGACCTAAGATTTTTTGATGCAGGGCATGGTTTTTGAGCCATTTGTTGTTCTTTTGTCTTTTATGCACCATCTGTTAATATTGTGTGCTTGGCCTCTATTGATTGGTTAAGGCACTTCCTTTGTTCTTCTTTGTTCACCTTGTAATCCTCCCTCTAGTTCATTTCTTATGCAATCCCTACTTCCCCCCACATGGAATAACAAGTGTTTGTCACATGGATTTTATTCCCTTAGTCCAGTATGGGGTTGGGGTTGAGCCTATATTCCTTAAGTTTGAATAAGATGGTGGGGATTTGTTAGGTTTTGAAGAGCATGCTGCATATGTTAGATGCTAGGTTATAGAATGATCCTATTTTGAGGTCTTTCTTCAATTTCATCACTGTTTTCTTTGATATAGTTGAAAGATATGTTTGCACATGTTGTTGGGTTGTAGCGTATAACAAAGATCGTTACATCAATATAGTCGTTACGATCAAGATAATGAAGTCTTAGAACCATATTATAACATGAAACAAGAGTCATGAAGGATTTTTTTTTTGTTTTTGTTTTTTTGAAGAAGTTAATTCATCTTCTTTCTATGTTGAAAATAATAGTCTCTAGTCACATGCAATGCATTTTGTGTATCACATAACAATAATAAATTGAATGAATATAAATAGATTTAAAAGAAAATTATTTAGCGTTATGTGCTTATACATGTGAATGAGTATATTAGCAATACTATGAGGCAACGTGAAAATCAAAATAAAACCACAAGGCATAAGAAGTCTGTAGTTACATCTTCCATCTTTTCATGTTATTACTTTTTATATTTTGAAGAGAAATAATAGCAATATTTGACAGGCATTGTAGAAGGGCATGACAAGCTAAGGTGCCATTAGGAACAAAATGGTGAGTTATAGGGAGTTTGAAATGAAGACAAAGTCTTAGGATCAGTTAGGGATACTTTACATGCCAAAAATAGATAACCTGATCGAGTTTTGTCAGACATTTGTGTTAATAATTTGCTATTTAGGATGTAGGACCTGTTTTTTTTTTTTATTGACAAGAAATGGTGTAGGTTGTCATAGTCTGATTTCATAATATTTTAGCGTTATTAAGCTTTCTTCCTTGGTTACACTGAGGTAAATATTCCTCTTCCTTTCTTGCAGATGCTCTCTTCCAAAGATGTGAACTTTGTGGGCTATACTTACAAAAACTTTGAAATTGTGAATGATCATCAAGTTCCAGGCACTGGTTATCCTCTCTCTCCCTCCCTACACACCCCCCCTCCCACCCCCCCAGCCACAAATAATAAGTGATGGCAAATGACACTCAAGATCTTATATCATAACATCTTGAAATTGCTATGTTTTATTAATTTCTAATAATTATTTTAATCATTTAAATGTTCAGTTGAGTTGAAGAAAAAGAGTAACAAGCCAAAGAGGCCGACCATCAAATCATTGTTTGGTAATGATCACCATTATAATTCTCACTTAATACTTGTTTTCATTATGAGATCCCTAGCTGAATGCATGTGGTTGCCATGAGTCAGATGCGTCTGATCAGCCAGCCCAGGGAAGCTTTCTCAATCTGTTGCCAACACAATTAGAGGTGTCTGAAAGCCTTGAACCGTCTCCTCATTCCAGCATTTCTTCTCCAGATCAATCTCAATCTCGGCATAGATAGTGAAAAAAGTTTCACGAGCTAATTGTTAATAGTCAAAGCAAATTAAAAGGAAATGTGTTTCCTGTTTTGTTATACTGTCCAGTGTCTGAGCTTTTGTAACCAGTTCATTCCATATGCTTTTGTGTTGAACCTTCCATCCTTCTCCCATTACCCTGGAGTCAGGGAAGGTGAGGAATTGGTCTGGTTAAATGTGCAATTCCTGTTAAAGGGTGGAATTAGATTCTTTAATTCTTGTAATTTGGATCTTTGTACTGATGGTGAAGGCTTAATCGTCCTTATATGGACTATATATTAATTGCTGCTGTAAGTGGATGTGAAAAGGGCAAGCACTTTCTTTTGGGCAGCACTTCCAAGAAAGCAGCGTACAAGGGGCAATGTGTAAAACATTATTTGAATGAGAAATTTGAAGATAATCTCTGTATCTTGTTGTATTTACTTGGAAAAGTCAAAGACCACTAATATTTATTCTCTTTAATTGGCTCATCTGTTCTTTTGGCATATCTGATTCTCTGCTGCTCACCGAGTACTTTAAAAAAAAACAGAAATAGATGAAGGGATTCTACCATCTCAATATATACACACCCACATATGTGTGTGTTATATGTGTGTATGTGACATTGCATGCCATTTTTGTTTATCGCAACAGTTAAAGTCCAATGTTTTAATCAAGAATGTCGGATTCCTAGTCAAATTTATAAGCTTTTACTAAGAAATTTTGGGAAATTGGAAAACAAATGATTTCTCTTTGATTCTTGTACAGAAGTCTTTAGAGATTTTAAAAATTTATTCTCTTGGGTCATACATATTATAATTTTTCTAAACTAAAGAAAGTTTTATTAAAAAAATAATGAAGTTGAACATTCAAGAATATGTACACTTGAGTTGAACCATGTTAAATATTTATTTGAAGATTGAATGATTCAATAATTAATGCTGCAATATGTCAAAGATCAATGTAATTGATTATAATATATATTCATAAAAACAACGAGGAATAAAATATACTTTTTTTTTTTGATCTCTGCATCTTATGGATGCAAAAATAAGCTGCATCTGTTTTGCTATTTTTTTATCCTATTAAGTCATTAAAATTAAACATTTATTTTATCAATCATGAGCTACATATGTTAAATATTTTGCAAATTGAAAATCAGTATATGTTAGTGCTTAAATCATAGCAACATTTGGTCTTGTATCATTAAAACCATCTAGTTTTATGCCAACATGATGCAATGGCTTGAAAGGATGCATCATTGATCTTGAATAGTTAAAATCTTTTATTAAAAATTAACATCGTTTGTTTTCTCTCTATGCCCATGTGCATACATTTTGGTGTGTTTATGTGTGTGCATGTAAAATTATGTTGGATTCCGCTATTATGAACCATATATGATGAATAAAACAATTGATATACTGAACGAGAAGCTAGTTGTTATGTATCATAAGAGGTTTTTTTTTTTTTAACGATATATGCAAACCCATAGATAAAATATAGTGATCAAAGGTGGAAAACTAAAACTAGAGAGATCTGGGTGATATCATGGGATCCTCTCTAGCCTGATAGACACTAACACAGTTTTTTACGCAAAACGTGAAGTATAATAATTATGTTAAAAATATAAATCCAAAAGTCTAATTCCAAAGAGATTGGAAAAGCTAACAGATCCCCCTCTTAGTCAGAAGTGTCATAAGTTAGCACTTGGAATATGTTAAGGGCTCATCTACATCTATTCTCATTTTTTGAACCACCGAGTCTACTAATACATAATGAAAAATGCTTTGAGATTAGCCTTACAGAGTAAACCTCAAAATTCTCATCATGGCATTATGTTATAAAAATAAAAATAAAAAAATAGGGCTCTGTCCACCTTCATATTTTATTCTTTAAGTGCCCGAGTTAAAAAAAAAAAAAATCAGAAAGACAGATGCAAATATTACAAATTTCTCTAAAGTCAAGTTGAGATACTTCCACCTTCCATATTTCTTCTAATCACAATATCCAATATATAATGAATACTCCCATGAGATATCTGTCAGATATTTACCGAGTCTTAGAATTATTTTTTGAGAAACAATTATTTTCTGAGAAAGGGTGGGTATCCTAAAATATCAAAATTTTAAATCCAAGCCTGGATTTGAGCATACTTTCTCTTTTTAATTAACTAAAATAAATCATACTCTGATAATTCATGGAGATTTTCAAACCAGAAGTCCTAGCTAATCCTCTCCCTCATCTTGTTTTCCTTCTTAAATGCCGACACTTTTGTGTTGCACAAATCGTTATTCTTTTTTATATGCATGGCAATATGGCATATACCTGTATGATCCTTCAGGTCTTTGATCATTTGCACAGAGCTTGGCACTTCATCTCGATGCCCGGTTTTTCTTGCCTACAAGGATGGATCATTTCATCATCCGGATCTTTTGTTGGTTGGATTTTTTTGATAACTAGTAGTCGGTTGATTAAGCTAGGCGTGCTTCCTCCCATCCGAGCTTAGTCTTGGCTAGGTTTTTCATCAGTTCTTGATTAGTAATAGGCTGGTGGCTTCCTGGAAAGCTCTTCCCGACTTGAGATGCTCAAGTGCGGCATTCAGTGGTTTCTTAGAAGACTCGTCCAATATTTCATTTACAATTTGGTGATTTGGAATCTGAGCTAGGCCAACTGGAATAATAGATTGGTGGCCTCTTAGGAGACTCGTCTGATCTGCGGTGTCGAGGATGGTGCTTTTGGTGGTCTCTTGGGAGACTCTCCTAGCATTTTATCCATGATTCAACAATTTGGCATTTTAAGCAAGCCCACGAAAATCTTGATTGGGGGCTTTAGCAAGCTCACTCGATTCATCGCTTTTAAAGATTTCTTGGGTGGCGGTTGATGTATTCACCTGCAGTATTCGGTTATTTTGGAGCACAAAGACAACCTTCGTTTATTATGGGCAACAAAAAAGTATAGAGTTCAACATTACGATTCTTAGTGGTGGTATACTCGAAGGTTATTAGAATTTCGTGCATGTGGTATTGGAGTTCCATCAAGTTGCTCGAGTTGGTATATGCTAAGTCGGATGACTTTTACAATCTTGTACGATTCTTCCTACTTGGGTATAAGTTTCTCACGGTCACCCTGTCCAACTACTTTGGCTTTTTTGAGAATGAGATCCCATAGTTAGAGGAGCTTGGTCTTGACCCAGGAGTTCCATGATCGAGCCGCCCATTGCTAATAAATAGCCATCTGGACCCGAGCTTATTTCTGCAGAGATTTTTGGCATTTACTTGCTCACCATATGTTTTCACCTAGTAGGACGGGATGTCGATTTCTATGGAAATGACAGTTTTAGTTCCTAACAAGAGATTGAAAGGAGTTTCTCAGGTGGGAGTCCTATGGATTGTGCGTTAGGTCCATAGAAATGCTAGGGAGCTCATCTAGCAAGAAGACCTTAGCTCAATTAAGCCTGGTATTTAAGCCATGCAAAATAGTGTACAATTACATCAGTTTCTCCATTGGGTTGGGGATGACCGACCTAGATGAGCCAGTGGTCGATGCTGAGTTCAGAGCAGAATTCTATAAATCGGGCATTATCAAATTATCGACCATTGTTGGTGATGAGGACCCAAAAAATTTCAAACTGGCAGATGATAGATTTTTAGACAAAGTTTTATACATTTTCCTTGATGATCCAAGCTTTTTGTGAAGTAGTCAACTGCAACGATGAGAGACTTTTTCTCATGGCTTTGATCTTGTTGTTCATTTCCTTGATCCTTCGATTGAGGTTGGTCTCTCTCTTGGAAAGCTTTTCTAGTTAGGGAAATTCTGAATCTCTTAGGCTGGAGCTATTTCGGAATGAGTACCACAGAGACCATTTTCTCTGTGACGGATGAAGTTCTCGAGGAAGCGACTAGCATGCTATGCTGGGCCATCCTATTAGTCTGATGCCACGATAGTAGTTTGCTGGTTCGAGCATTACACATCTTGAACTACCTCTATTAGAGTTTGCACTTGTTGGACGAACAGATTAAACTGCTTGATCATTACCACCTAGTTGCGGAGCCGGAGATTGCCGAGGGCTAGGTTGGGAGTCATTAGACTCTTACTGGGGCTGATTGGTGGAATAATGATTATTTCGTTTGGATTTCATCTCTCTTAGATATTTAGAAAAATCTCAAAAGAAGAGGGCTCTTCCTCTAGCATCAAACTGTTGCCGCTCAAAATCCAACCCGACAGGCAGACATGCCCATTTGCTCGGTTGAGTTGAAGGAGTGTAGCAAACTGTTGGAGCTGTTTTGCAACAACAAAAATGATCGAAGCATGTCCGGCTGGGGATCCTTCGATGCTTAAGTCAGGCAAAATTTCGGGAGGAAACAAAAAAGATGAAAGAGAGAAGAAAGTATGAGATATGGTATTCGAGTTTTTATCCATCCGAGGGGTCCTCGTGCTTAATATTTATAGAGGAGAGGGTGCGATTTATGTGATTAAGGATTTGATTGCTTGTTGATTTCGCTGGATATATGTCGTCGTTTGGTTGGTGGATTGAGCTGTCAGACGAGATTTTAGGGATGGTGAATCCGAGCCATATCACTTGTTGCTCGACTAATACCCATATTCGTATTCATATTCATCAAAGAAAAATATATATGAATATGGGTAGACAACTATCCGATCTGTGTTCGAATATCCGATTTCATTTATAGCTCTATTTAATTTTATATAGCACTCAAAATTTCTTATAAAAAATAAATGTTCATATTAATATACTATTAATTTGATTTATCATCCACTTAGTAATATCTTTGATTCTCTGGTCATAAAGTTTAATTATCCAATTTATATCTATACTTTCGGTATTAAATTTACATTCATATTGGTTTAAAATAAATAGAAGTATAAATTTTTGTATCCTATTAATATATTTATATTCGTACTCATCAAACAAAATAAAAATAGATGAGGGCATGGTGGTATCACATCAGCCCCAGATATTTTTCGGTTCAAAAAATTCCATCACAATTCACAGCCGGACTATTCTTCACGTGACATGCACGTGCCATTTATCTTCGACTTTTTTTTTTTTTTGTTTTTTCTTCCTTGCCTTCCCGCTGCGAGAGCTAAGGGGGGCGGGAGCGATGGCGGTGGCTAGGGTTTTGAACTCCGCTTTCCTAGGGTTTACGAGGAGCCCCTCCTCCGTGTCATCGTACACGTCTTGCTCCTCTCCTCTTCTCCTACAATGGCAATGGCGGCGGCTCTACTCCTCGGGCTCGAGGCTCAGCATGACCCTCAAGGCCGGCATCGTCGGCCTCCCCAACGTCGGCAAGTCCACCCTCTTTAATGCCGTCGTATGCTCTCCAAGTCCTACTCCAAATCTTAAATTTCGCATCTCCCCCTTTTTTTTAGCTGAAGTGAAGCGAGAAAAATTGCTTCTTTATGTTAAAAACTCGATGAATGTTTTAAATTTCCGTGAAAATGGATGATCATAGTTCCTTCGCTCAATAATTGTATTGCTTGATGTTGTCAGGGGGTAGTTTTCTGATGACACTCTTGATTACAATGATATGCTTGATGTTTTGACGCTGAGATATATCTGTAGCATTTCATAATTTCTTGCAGAGGATTTCTCACTTTATCAAAAAATAGATATTCCATTGCAAGTACTATGCCTTACGAATAGTCTTTATGCTTACTATCTTGATGTCTTTCACTAGCCCAAATTTTATGCTATCTGGAATTAGAAAAGTGTTTACGCTTGATGCTATCATATCCTTAATCAACTCCTACTTTACAATGGATGTATCATGGGCTTTTTGAGGAAGAAGTTAGGTCGTTTAAAGATTCTAATTTTTAGGTTGAGAATGGAAAAGCTCAGGCCGCGAATTTTCCTTTCTGTACGATAGAGCCGAATGTTGGCATTGTTGCTGTCCCAGATCCACGACTGAATGTGCTTGCTGAGCTCAGCAAATCTCAAAGAGTCGTCCCAGCATCTATAGAGTTTGTTGATATTGCCGGTCTTGTCAAAGGAGCCAGTCAAGGAGAGGTAACTTTGTTGCTGTCATGATATTTAGGCCTATATATTCTTGGTTTTCTAGTGGCTTTGTTCACTGTTTTGCTGATGATTTAGTATATTCTGTTGTGTGCATTTTGGTGTTCAAGTTCTGAGGGCAAAGCATAATGTACGTTGATAAGGGCATCTTCCCACCCCCACCCGACAATACATGCGGAGAAACCTAACTTCTGCTGGAAATGCTGACATGCTTGTCATATTCTAATGTTAGACTGAGAAAGATCTGATTTTATGGTTGTCTACTTAAACCAGATACTAGTGGGTTATATAAGTCCTGCTGCTATGTTAGTGTAGATTATTACTGCATTGGAAACCGTTTCTTAATGTCACTTACCATATCATACAAAATAAATATCTGAAATAGTTATTTAATGGAAAAGGAAAAAATGCCTCTTTAAAAGTATGCTTTATAAGACATTATGTTCTATGGATATGGCCACACTATGAACAGAATCATAATCAGCATACCCTTTCATATAGTCTTGGCCTAAGGTAATGACTCTCCCATATGGAAATCCTGAGGTTAATGTTCCTATTTTGATTAATACTTTCATTTCTCTAACTCCTGTTTGACTAACTTTTAAGAAGTTCAGCCTCACATTGAAGCCCTGATGAGGAGAAACTGTTTTGGGGTTCTTATCGAGAATGAGTCACCATAATTCCCTACCATGGGCTAAACACCATTTTTTCCCACCAATATCTTTTGCTTGACTTTTACATATGCTCTCTAAGGTCTTGCTTGATCTGTAAGATTATTGTTTGCTGAAGGAATAATTAAACCCATTACAAGAACATTCTATTGAGATGGTGGGCAGCAGTTGGAATGATATAATAATAATTTTAAGGTAATGATATGGCTACGTATCCATGGAGCACTTCAACCCCTAAATTACTCAGGATGTTGGGGGAATCACCTTCTACTAGGAGTTGGCATATCAAAATTGCTTCCCTTGGAGTTAGTGCCTCCACTTTATTAATTGTCTTGTTTTCAATAGGATCAAAAAGAAAAGAAAGGCAACATCTCCTTTAGCATTCTTTTGATTCCTTATAAAAAGGAAACATTTGGGCCCCCCATGGGCTATCATCCAAATTTAGTTTCAGCCAACCTTTTGAAAGTGTGGTCTTGCATAACAACTTTTGTATGGCTTGCTTGCAATACTATACTATTTGATTGCTTTGTCAGTTAAAGTTTAGAATTCAACCTTCTCGAAGAAGAAAAGAAACAAGGAAAAATATTGCCTGTAATTTTCTTGATCCTTTTAGTCAGTATCCCTTCATTTCTTTCCTTCATTTAACTGAAAGATTGCCAAAGAAATTAATTTCCGTATCTCCTTTGCTACTCTCTTCAACTTACTATCACTTCTAATGACATTCTAAAAGATATAAGATCAACCCAACTCATACTCATAGCCCTTAGGAAACTATCTCAAACCTTTAGGTGAAAAGTTGATGATTTGCACCACCCTTGTGTTGTTTGCACATAATGCTTATGAAGATCCTATGAACTTCTTGTGAACCTTTTTTTTTTTTGAGAATCATTTTTGGAGCCAACAAGAAAAATAGTTCCACTTAAGCTGGCCATCTAATAAAGAATATTACTTCTAGAAGATACGTACAATGCAAGCCCCTCATTTTGAGGCTTCCTTTAGTTTATGTTTAGAACATACTCCTAGCATCTTTATTTCTTTGCATGATTGATTTGGAAGGTCCCTGTAACTGAATGTCTGCAACTGGTCCAGTGATGATGGGCCAGAGATTAACTGTTCGCAGTTGGAATGTCTATACCACTCCTATCAAACAACTTCGAAGTTGATTTCTGTATGGAGGAATGTCTTCCTCAAATATCATGGTTTCACATTTTTCCAATTTGCATGAGTTTGAGCATGTGGGAAACTTTGCTCTTTATCAATTCTAGCATACCTCTAATGGCGTCCAGAGCATTGGTGCATATCTCATGGAATATGTTGTTAGAATGAAGCATCACTGCAACTCTAAATTGATTGGCTATTCAATCAGTATGCTGTGAGATGTCATGTTACCTGTTGGTCTTCTGTAGTATCTGTTAAAATTATAATATATTAAGATTTTTTTCCCCATTTAAGAGTAAGAGTGCTAAATTATATGCATAACCAAACCTCATTCTATTTTCGATTTGTCTTTGTTATTTGACTGTCTGTCTTGGCACTCCAGGGATTGGGGAATAAATTTCTTTCACACATCCGTGAAGTGGATTCCATCCTTCAGGTTCCATATCTTTTTAATCTATGCATATTCCTTGTGTTGCTTGTTTCTTGAATTATACTATTTAGCATCTCTTTGATTTTTTTTCTCTCAGTTTGTTTTTGCGAATTGATGCTTGTAGTCATGATGACAAGAAGTTATGCAAAGGTGGGGAGACAGTTCACTGCAAGGTTTTAAGTGTTGGACAAATTGATAAGTTTTAGCTGAAGTCATTGGACTGTTTGAATAGAAAAGACCTCAAGGTATATATCTAGGTTAGGCACAGATCAAATAAAATCCACTAATTTACATGGCTTTTTTGCATTGTTGGGGAAGGAGTTCTTTAACTCAAGCATGGCATATAGTAACATCCAATGTTGGAATATGATTTGCTGCTTCCCAACTTTCTATAGCAATTCATTGATAATTAAGTTACAATGTCTCAACTTACTGGACATTCCTAAGAAATCCAAGCTGCATCCTTTCTTTATGTTTGCTCTTGCCCGATGATGATCATAAACGTCCCCCCCTAGGGTACATTGAGCATTCAATTTATTTCTATGGCTAAGCTTGATGACTTGGCTCTAAGATTTTTCAACACAACTATGCTTAGAAGATAAACATGGGACTTAGAGAATACCAAAGTTTAAAATACTACTTGTATAATGTTGTAATAATACTTCATCGCTTCTAGTTTAGTCTTGTCATGCATGCTGATAACATAAATTTAAATAACAATTATATGGCCTTTCTTTCATTATAACATAAGATATGCTTTGTTCACCTAAATAAGATATTATTTTTATTCAACTGCTAAATAAAATTACTGTTTATTTAATAGTTGTGACAAGCAGATAATTTTTTTTTATTATTATTGTTTCTATTATTCTTTGTTATAATGGTAAGTACCTTCTGTTGGTTATAGCTGTTGCTTTGTTCTCAAATAACATGCGAAGGTCTGAGATTGGCAATATTCTATAATATTAAGTAATTGGCCTCCCCTGACATTGGATCCTGGCTCCACCCCTGATAGTACAAAATACTAATATACTTGATTTTACATTATGTTATATTAACTTCAGCTTAAAATTGTTGACACTACATAAATAAAGAACCTATATAACACTAAATACTCTAAATCATTGCACAACTTTTCTTGGCCTCTTTTTGATATTCTTCTTTTTTTTAGTTTTTAAAATTTTTCTTGATATTTTGACCAAATGTCCAAAAATTAGAGTGCAATGCCCGAAACTATCGAAACTACTGAAGCCACAAGTCTATAAAGCTGAAATTTAGCTTTTAGACCTTGGTTCATTGTTAGATATGGAAAGTAGAGTGACTATGATGGTTAGGATCCTTAATGAAATAGAAGGAATGTGGTGATGAGCTGCTCAACTACCCAACCACAACTTGTTATACTTATGTTGGGGTGAAATCGTATAGTTTTCACCGTTCATCTGAACAAGGGATAAATTGCTAGATTATTTAAGTTACTCCATATTTCCCTTATGATGACATGTAAGTGTTTTTGTCCTACTATTTATCTAACCCTCCAGACAATGATGTAGCTTCCCTCCTTATTGTAACAACCTTGAACCTTTGGTCTACGTCCTAAATCATCGTTGTTGGTTCGCCCCATCTTATGCTTCAAGAGGTGAGAACTGCTCTTCCTCTATGTACTAAATGGCTTACGCACCTATCTTGTTTTTCCCATCTATAATCAGTGTGTGTAAAGTTTCTTTATTGCCGATATTCAGTTGATCCACAAAACTTTCCCAACTGGTAGACCATGTACACGTAATGTATATGTAGATACGTACATATATGCATGCCCACGTTCAAGAACATGCATACACATACACATACACGTACAAACTTATGCATGTATATGTGTGCATTTATTGTTTTTATGATACTTATGTGATAAATATGATCATAATCAAGGGTTGTTAATCTTAAGAAGAATCTTACCATAAAATTTGACCTGCCCCAACCCCAACCTTGACCCAAAACACCAAAAGCATGAGGTTAAACTTTGATCTAAACCGACCCAACACATCATCACCATTGGATCTTGAATATAAAAATTCTAGTATGTTTTGAAACAACCCAAATTAATTTAGTGGGTTGGGCTGGATCTAGATATTAGGTCCAAATTTAAGTAGGGATGGATCAGATCAAGTAAACCCCCAAGCAATCTGACTCATTTGCAGTCTGATTGAGTTCCTTGTGGCATTGCTTTTCATCATTCGACCCTATACTTATTGCTATGTGGAACATTGGCTTCTAACCTTTAATGTGAGGAACGTTGGCTTCCAACTTTTAATATGGACTAACTTATAACTCGTGCCTTAGGACTTAAATAGGAGTTAGACAATTCCTTATCCCTTAGTTGTCTGTCTCATTCAAGTCAATGGAAACCTGGAACAGTCTCTTTGCCAACAAGTGTTGTAAATAATAAGGTAAACATGATGTAAATGATAAGGTAAGCTCCCTATAGGCTAAATGGTATTTTAAGTTTCATGGTTGAGTCTTCTATTGTCCAGTTGACTTATGGCCATGAGTTGGTTGTAAACATGATTTAAGCTGCTGGCATCATAGCCCAATTTTAAAAGCTGATGGGTTAAAGCTTATAGATTGTGGTTTTTTAGTATTTACTAATTCATTACAAATTTCCTTACTTTTATCCACTGGCTATGAACATGCTGATGCCGATACTTCATCTAGGTATGCGTGAATAGTTGCAAAGTTATCATGAGTAATAGTCATTTTTTTAAAAAAAAATGTTTCTCAGGTTGTACGCTGCTTTGAGGATAACGATGTCATCCATGTGAATGGGAAAGTTGATCCAAAATCAGATATTGATGTCATCAACTTAGAACTAGTTTTTGCAGATCTTGACCAGGTATGCAAGTAAGGTAATTATGATTGTTATTGTTATTTATAGTACCATTCTATAGTTGGAGCCATTTAAATCTTGATTGGCTCTAAGGCAATGCAGTTGCCCATTTGTTTAGGTGCTGAGAATAGGGAAAACTAACAGGACTAAGTTGTGCCTTTTATAAGAAATGCAGATAGACAAACGACTTGAGAAGCTTAGAAAAGGCAAAGCAAAAGACTCACAGTCGAAACTGAAGGTAGTTTATGCACATGGATTTTTCTGGACATTCTAACTTATCCGCTTTATCAATAATTTTATTCGACACGGTCTTTCCATTCACATGTTTGGCTTCCTTGAATCTCAGGAGGAAGCAGAGAAGTCAGCTTTGGAGAAAATTCAGAAGACACTGATGGATGGAAGACCTGCTCGATCTGTTCCACTAACAGACTTCGAAAATGATTCCATACGTCATCTCTGCTTACTGACCATGAAACCTGTTATATATGTAGCTAATGTGGCTGAGTCTGATCTTGCGGAACCCAATAGCAATCATCATGTCAGGGAAGTGATAAATCTTGCATCAGACTTGCAATCTGGTCTGGTAACAGTATCAGCACAGGTAAGTCGCTTATGCTGCTCTGCATTAGTTTTGACTAACCCAACTAATATATGAATTGCTATTGGCTTCCAGAGACCTTCCTACATAATTACATGGGACTCTACATCTTGTTAGCCTTGGCTCCTGAGAAATAAATTTCTGATTAGTATTGCAAAATACAATGGATTTGTCCACGTGTCCTGAAACTTATTCAATTTATTTGTTACGATTGCAAATTTTGTAAATTGATATTGCTTTACAAATTTTCTGGAACAACTCCATCTTTCTTCTGGACAAAATCCTCACAAACTTACCTTTATATATATATATGTATGTATCATGTATGTATTTATAGGAGTGTGTTCATACTTCCCTTCTGTGAGATCTACCAGCCTGGGAAATATTCATGTCATCATTGTTTTACTTGAACTGAATCTTTGACAAATTTGATATTTTGTCTATTAAGCTGATGATTAAAAGCAATATCAGGTTGAATCTGAGCTTATTGAACTTCCAATGGAAGAGAGAACCGAGTATTTAAAATCTCTTGGAGTAAATGAAAGTGGACTGGGAAATTTGATAAGGGCAACATATGAACTTTTGGGTTTGCGAACTTACTTTACATCTGGAGAGAAGGTGAAGCATTTGAACTTGAGTTGGTATCTGATTATTTTCCTTGGTATCTTCTTGATCCAACCATCTTGATGTGCTTCTTTTTCTTTTTCCACCAGGAAACAAAAGCATGGACAATACTTGCCGGTTGGTTGTGTATCCCTATTATTTAATAGATACATAAGATCAGTTATATTGGTTGACAAATTACTTATGCTTGTACTATCATTCTCATAACATAGGCATGACAGCACCTCAAGCTGCTGGAGTTATCCATTCAGACTTTGAGAAAGGCTTCATTCGAGCAGAGACTGTAAGTACAATTCAGTGCCATTTAGATTGTTAAACTGAGTTAAGCTTACAGATGCAGTGGCACCTGAGAAACTACAAGTAGGCCTTAGTGCACCCATGTTAATAATAAAGCCCCTGACTGTTACCAATATTTTAATAGCAATCAACTGCCAGTTTGAACTAATTAATTTCAAAAGGGGGCAAAGCATGTTACTTGTTTTCTTGAAATATCATTAGAAAAATGAACCCTATGAGTTTCTTTTGTACCTTTGAGAATTGCAATAGATTTCTTTATGTGATCAGCAACTTAATAGTTTTAGTTAATATGGAGTGTATCGATAACCTTAGTTTATCTATTTAACTGATCAACTCATGAAGGTGTGGGATAAATTTCGCAGGTTGCTTATGATGATTTTGTTGCAGCTGGTTCTCTGGCAGCAGCAAGGGAGAAAGGACTTGTAAGTTTCATGTTCATTGTTCATTAATCAGGATGCATGGCACTGGCTAATGAGATAATTAGAATGACTGGAACGCCTGGAATTCAAGTCTTATACTTGGGTTGTTTTCTCTCAATGCAGTTGAGGTCCGAGGGAAAAGATTATGCCGTGCAGGAAGGAGACGTGATGCTTTTCCGGTTCAACGTATAATGATACCGATGTAACTCGAGCGAGCTTTATTTGGTCATTATATCTTTTTGCAGCTTCTATGGATTTTGCATGAGCTGCTATTGATATGCATCGACTGCAAAGCAGTGTTCATTGTAGGAATTTGTTTATTGGAGGCCCATCATATTCTTCGACATATCAGAGACACATCATGAATGTTTGAGGAAATGCAGGATTAGTTACTATACACATTTCATTGGGAAAATTCTTGTAATAACAATTCACCCTTGATGTTTTTGTAAATTTAGTCAATGTTTTGTTTTTGTGGACCATAGAATTCACTCACCAAGACCTGTCATGTTCTGAGGATGCTAGAGTTGTTGCTCTTGCACTAAATTCTTGGCGAATCATGTGTTCCCCTGTGGGGTCAACAGAAATTGGTCGGATGAAGCGATTTGTTTTTAGTAACATGATGCAGTGGAATCTTATCTTCCAATCCTCTCTCTTTTCCTATTTTTTTTTTCTTCAGGACATGGACACGGTTGATGCTTTTGCTTCAAAACTAAACTCTCTGGGGCAATGTTGTTTCTTTGGAGTCAAGCGTGAATTGGACACCATTAGTTAACAAACCATGCCCATGTATCAGCCTACAAAGATCCCTATCCTTAAACCCGACATCATGTTTCTTATTCAGCTTGCGATGGAGATAGGTGTAACTGCCGAGATGCCTTTGATAATGCCAGGGAAGGAAAACTTTGTTTAGGATCCACGGCTCTTTCTTCCAACCCCCTCAGTGATGCAGTTTGGCTATCTGATCGAACTTGTTGGATGTTCAAATGCTGTTAAATTATCGCATTTGTTGTGTTGGTGTTCCTTTTGACATATGGAGTACTTTCTCTAAAACCAATTATTCGTCGAATGCTCAATTTTTAATTGTGCTTTAAATCACTGATCATGGTTGCGATGCAGAAAACATCTTAATTATCCCCAACCATAATTAGGGTTTTATAGAGTTTGCAGCAGTGGGCATGTATGATGCATGTATGTTTTAACATTTTGTTATTATAGATACATGCATTTAGGCTCCACCTTTCTTCGAAGAAAAAAGAATTTCTTATGATAATTCCGGGTGCCATGTTCCTATTTGATTTAAAGATGATTTGTTTTCTGGTTTTGTTGGATGTATTCGTACCAGTTGAGTATCAGCCATCCAATTTATCAAAATAATAATAATAAAAAATTTTCTTACGATCGAATCAAGTTTAGGTTAGTGAAGACAAATATCCGATAATTATAAAAAACATGTTCAGGAAAATCAAGACCTAAGGCCACCCGAAAGCAAGGCTAATTTATCATGATGGAGGCCTTCCATCAGGAGATGAACAACACTATCATTCATGTCCCGGACAGCCGAAGTGGGTCCCAACCCAAATAGGCACCGATTGGAGATGCTGTCGGCACCCACCTTTCGCTAAATTTCCGGCTTCACCATGTGCTGAGCCTCACTACTAAGCCTCAAATTGGACCATGGTTGGAGCTAAATCTTAGTTTGGTAATTAAGGATGGGGTCTCGGTTTGAGCCCCATTTTGGTTAGCTTGTTTCTTTCTGGGCCCAATGTTAATGGATCTGGCACCCATTTGGGTTAGTTTTGTTCTCTTGTAGCCAATAGGCCACCCACATCCTGGTTGCTTGAATAAAACGATGTGGCATCTACCATTGCAATTTAAAGACTTGGCTGAGAGTGTATACTAAGCCATGGTTGTGTCCCTTCTAAGCTACAAGGATATCTCTGCTCCATCTCTCTATTGTCTCTCTTCTATCTCATTGATTCGAGGATGAAGAAGATGAATTTGCTGCTGAGGAAGTGCAGGAGCCTCTCCAGGTTAGGGAGGTCTTCATCTTATAGTAGTTTGAGGTCCAAATCCACTAGAGATGAGGACCTATGCGAAGGTGTCACGACCGACGATGATGAGGTGGTGGTGTTCGTCGGGAGATCAAGGCGGCGGTACATGATAAGCTCGAAGCACTTGAAACATCCGTTGATGAGTGCGCTCATCGACCGGTCGAAGCATAATGCCATGGACAAGATATCAGTCAAATGCGAGGTCGTGATCTTCGACCACCTCTTGTGGATGTTGGAGAATGCTGATCCGGAGATGGTCGGAGATGGTGCTTCATTGGAGGAATTAGCTCAGCTGTATGTGTATTGAGATCCAAGTTACTATAAGCGGATTAAGTACTTGTCGAACATGTCATGAATTCTAACTTGTTTCTGGTCCGAGAGAATCACTGTTGTGGTAATTCTATCCAGTGGGGTCTAGATTTGTTCATGGATTTGTGTATTGAATTTGGTAGCAGCATTGTCATTGGTTACATATATAAATTATGTAATAAAACAGTGAAGCCTTCCTATTAGTTTCTTATTTGTTTCATGGTGTAAACTTAATATTATTATTATATGGTTTTCGTTCTTTTTGATGAAAACCATAAAGAAAGAAAAGGAAAGATGGGGATCAATTGCTATTGCTATTAGTCATTCTAACTATGGAGAGAGAGAGAGAGAGAGAGGAGGAGGCAGAAGTGATGAAGGGAGAGGGACATCCTAACAAACTTCCAACTTAGCAACCAAAAGGTTTTGTCAAGGGGAATAATCCTGCAAAAGCTAGCAAGATAATGATGTTTTCTTAGGATACAACCCGAAAAAGAGGCTCTTGCTACAACTATAATAGTAAAATTATAAATACGATTTTGAATTTTGATCGTCAATTTAGATTATTTTAATAAGTTTTTTTCCTGAGTTTCTTATAGGGGAACCAATTTTTTTTTAAACAAAAATCCTATGGTGCATCAAGATTGCTCACTTATATTAGATACAAGTGTATTATTAGTCATGATAAGCACAATATATGGAACCCAATTAGGTTTTTGGTTGCCTTGATTTATCATTTTTTTTTCTTTTGTTCCTTTTTTCATATATATATATATATATATATATATATATATATATATTATAATCATCTGAGCCCAGGTCCCACCCATTTGCATAAGTATAAAGCAAGCCACAGGATGAGCAGATCATGATAAATTGTTGGGAACAATGGCAGATATGATCTCCATTAAGGAATTAGTGAAGACTGCAATATCTGGCCCACCTGATTTCTTCTCTCTGACACCTTTTTACAGAATAATGAACTAGAAATGATCATTTAAGCTCCCACCATGTTGATAAAAAAGGTGAATGTTTAGTAAATGGCATCCATAAAGGATACCAAGAAATATTTAGTAAATGGCATAGGAGGTGAATGTTTAGTAAATGGCACAGGAGATGGCCTCTGTCTTCTTCCTCCGACGACCAGCAGCTCCCTCTACTCCTCCGGCATGGTTATCCTTGGGCCAGATTTGAACCACAACATCATCCATAAAGGATACCAAGGAACAAGCAGTCATGATGAATGCCATCACTTTCTAGTCTCAAAAAAATGACTACTAGGACTACTAGTTTGTGAATTCCATGTGTTTAGCCATATGCCCATGAAATCTTCAAATGCCTACAAGATCCAGTCATCATAATAAGGTGGTCAAATGGCAGATATCTGATCCATCTCAAACTTAAAAACCAAATTAAAAGAAAGATTATATTTTATACAATGTATTGCTAGCCATTCAATAGCCACAGGAAAATTAGATCCAAGTCTTATTCCGGCAGCTCTACTATATGTGGATCCAAAAATTCAACGCATATGACCGCTGGGGACAACCAGCACAAGTCATTGATCGCTAAAATCTAAAACTTTTGAATGAATACAAGCGAGCAACGACAAGTAGAGTGAGTCAGGCTTTTCTTCGAACGGTGAGAATGCATGTTGTGCTCGTGAAAGAAAAACCGATGGTATATCATGGATAGAAAGATGGTGTGTTAAGTTTGATTGACCGATCTGAAGAGAAATCCAAATCAAAGAAGCAACAGATCGATCGGATCAAAGATAAAAAGATTAAAATTCCAACAAAATCACTCAATCAATTGATATCAAACAAAATTGAGACAGATACTTAGAGCGATCAATCGATTAATATCTTACTCAAGACTATTTACACCAAACCAAACATCCTACAAGCTTGAATAAGTCCAATGCACCGAAAAGCGAGCATAGCAATCTACTTTACATTTTTATTCTCTGAGAAAGAAAATCTCTCCCAAGTATTGATCCCAACAATTAAATCAGGAGAAAAAACTAAGATTTATTTTCCCTATATATAGCATATATCATGACCATTAGTAGGCATCATCCTAAAAAAAAATAATTTAATGTGAATAGCATGGCTTCCGGTAAATAACCATGATATTACAATCAGCATTTAATATCTCTAGCATCTGAGTTTGGATGATACATAGGATGTGTTGTGGTTCAAATTTGGCCTAAGGGTGATCACGTTGGAGGAGTCGGGGGAGCTGTCGGTTGAGACGGAGAAAGTACACCACCTTCCGCAAGCCGGCGTACCTGCACAAAACCTCACCGGTGTTTCTGGTGAGGGCCCTCCAATGCTTAAGTTATTAGCGTAGAGTATTTGTTGGCCAAAAAGGTCCTTTAGGCATTACCTGATGGGGCTATTTATAGTTCCCACGGAGGTGCCCAGGTGGAGGAAGTATGGCCTGTCCTTATTATAGGAAGAGATAGTGCTGGCTAGGTGGCGTGCAGTCACGGCTTGCTTGAGGTACACAGTTTGAGCTATCTCTGCGCGCGATATAGCGCTGGCATGTGTTGCAGGGTATGGCCCTTGTCAGTAGGCATGGCTGGGGCATCAAGGCGTAGTCCTTTGTCGACGTGTCTTGGCGTGGCCATTAAACGAAGCATGGTGCGGTGAGGTTGCTGCAGGGCATGGCCGCGTGCATACTGGGTGAGATTAGCTCGGCCTTTGGCGGGGGCCAAGGTCGGCCTTGCTTGCATAGCAGGGTGCTGAGGTCGTACCGATATGGGAGGCCACGACAAATATTTAGTAAGGTCGGCTCGGCGGGCTCTAAGATTGGCCTAGTCTCTTTGACTTTGAGGTCTGCTCAGCAGAGCACCCCGAGCTCGGGCCGGGGCGCGTCGTCGCATAAGGCACCCCGAACTTGGCCGGGGCGCATCATCGCATAGGGCGCTCCGAGCTCGAGCCGGGGTTGGTCGTCGTTGTAGGCTCCAGAGGAGGTTGCTGCAGGTCGTAGCAGTGGAGAGATCTGGCCGAGGTCGGCTTGGCCTTCGGCGAGGTCCGAAATCGGACTGGCTCTTAGCGGGACCAAGGTCCCGCCTAGTCGGCGCCGAGGTCTACTTGGCTGGAATGGGGTGGTCCCTAGTCCTAAGTAGGACGATCCATTCCGCCCCCTATCAAGATGCAAACTGAAAGAAAAATAGATTAGGTTAAAACTCTGTGAGAGGTGCTCATTACATCTCATGAACAGCCCAAAAAAATGTTGGATGAGATCCATCTCTCCGCTAGAAGAAAAACGAGTCAAGATAGCAAATAAGAACCGAGAGCTTGGTGCCACCTTTTTCTAGAGAGATATCAAGTTCAAAAACAAGTAATCGCAAAAACTTGTTCCGGTATTCAAATTCATGATCTCTATAATTTGAGCTTTAACATCACATTAACCAATCCATTGATCCCAAAAACAGCTCTTATGTATTGCAGTTTCTACTATTGATTATGTAAACTGCTACCTCTTCCTAGTTGTGGTGGTCTTGTTCGTATGACACGAAAATTAATTAAAACAAGTACGGCAAGTCTTAAAGTCAGTAGCAGGTTACGAGACCATTAATATATATTAAATTGATGAACTGGGTGGTATAGATGACTTGGTAGCAAGTAGTATCACATTTCATGCTAATTTTCTTTCACAGACCAATAACAATTATCTTATACATATATTTCCATCCCTTTCTCTGCCAGCATTTTTTTATTTTTTATTTTTGGTACAAATGACTGTTCAAACTACTCTAATGTAGGTATAACCAGCAAAATGAAGAGTAAGAAAATGATAAAGTGATGGAGGAGCAGCTCCTCCTGATGTGTCTAAAGAATCTCTCCAAAGTATTGGGTAGCATAGACGGCAACTCAGTCAGCATTTCTGTTCGTCTTCCGGTACACATGTCTATCCAACAGATATTGCAGAGCAGAGGATTTCCATCACCCCTCTGCCTCTCTTTTCATATTCAACTGATCATCGTCGCTCAATCTTTCTCGAGGAGGATATGCTTAGCCCACAACATTTTTTATTTTTTTTTCCAACCACCGCTGCACGCGTTGCTTGCTTGTTCAAACTTCGGGCATTCACATTGATGTTAACTCCCCTCATGGCATCATCATTTGAAGTTAATTGCGAGTGAGAAAGCTATTATATTCTATGCTCATCGCACGATCATCGAACCTTCCATCACATATAGTCCTCTTGTACGCAATCAAATTAAATGTCAAGACACGAGGTCGGCTCCAAGAAACCACCTTCGTGCTCGCTAAGAAAAACAAACCATCTATATACTAAAGAGAAGTCAACTAAAAAAAAGAGAGTATTCTAAACACTCGACGCGGAATTCAGATCGATGTTTTATTCTACTCATTAATGATAACTCCGCCCTATCTTTTTTTTCTTTTTTCTTTAAGTTTAGACGGTACGGAAACAATGTAATGCAAATGACTTGGTCTCGTATCCACCTTCTCCCACTTGCTATGGACGAAGATAATGCATGCAGGACCAATTGCTGTCACTACAGCAAAATGGGGCTTCGCCGACGCTTCTCTGCCGACGCAAGAAAGAAGCATCGGCAATTTGGTCACTGCACTAAAATTTGCCGACGCTTTATAGTAGCGGCGGAAGGAATTTGGATTAAACGACGATGATGAGCGTCGTGAGAAAATTTTGGTATCCGACAATGCTTATAAACTTCGTTAAAGGCCAAAGGCGAAATGACACGACCCTTTCTAAAAGCGTCGTCGGAGGCCCTTTGCTCCTGAACTTTTCCGAATAAATAAAATGGCGTGAAGTGTGACGACGCTTTAGAAAGTGTCGTCGGAGTCTTTCCTCCTCCCTTCCAGAGCCTTCCCCACCCCCCAAATAAATCCCAAACTCCTCTCCCACCAATGCCCAAATAAATCCCTAACCCCCTCCCCTCCCCTCCGCGGCTATGCGCGGAGTCTCTTCTCTGACAGTCGGGCCCCAACACCGTCGCCTCCGTCATCAGAGAGGGTGACCCGAATGTCGGTCCCACAGAGAGTGATCCCTGTGGCTTCCTGTTTCACCATGAAGGGCGCCGAGGGTTTCAACTCTATCGGCCGCTCCATCGTCCAACACTCCTGCCGAGGGTTTCAACTTCATCGCCGACTCGGAGAAGGAGAAGGAGGAATGGTTCAACTCCATCGGCCGCTCCACTGTCCAGGACTCCCGCTCTATCATCGACTCCAAGGGTTTCTTCTCCTTTTTTTCTTTCTTTCTTGGGTGTGCTTTTTTTGATCGTGTTGGCAGGAAGCCATGGGGAATCGATGCATAAGACCTATAGCTGCTAGATTTCTCCAGCGTTATTTACTACGACGCCGATGGGAGAAAGCTGTCAGAGGTGCCCACACTGTGGTCACCGCTCTGAAGCCTGCTGCCTTCCTTCCTGCATTCGGTCATCGTCGGTTAGGATACAAAGAAGGAAGCTGTCTGAGCACTTCGTTAATCCTCCTTTCTCTCTCTCTCTCTCTCTATTTTGTTAAACAATCCCTTCCTCTTTATAGAGTGCTTAGAAGCTACATGTCCGAGTGTTAAACATCGCAGTGTTTTTTTTATGTATAAATTCATGCAAAAAATAGTTATAATTTTTTTCTCCTTTCTCTGACTGCTATTGTAATTTGGCAGTGCTGGAAATTAATGTATGGATCTATTCTTATAAATTATCACATGCTTCACTTCGTGCTTTGCCTTCTTCTTGTTTATTCTACAATTTATGTGTTCAATTCTTCAAATTTTCTTGTTATTATTAGCAGGTACTTATATTGCTTGATCGTTGCAAAGCAGATAATTTCTTTGCAGAACTATCCAGTAGAAAATAGGTATACATTTAAAAAAAATAATTTTTTTTAAAAAATAATCTTAACGATGCTTTAAAGCGTCATTATAAAAAGCCGAGCTTCGATTTTAGCGATGTTTTTAAGCATCGCTAGCAATTGATCCCTTAGTGACGCTTTTTAAAAGCGTCAGCAAATTTTTTTTCCACTCTCACATGTCCAACGCTTTAAAAAGCATTGGCAGAAAAATTACCGACGCTTATAAGAATCCGTATAAGCTTTAAAAAGTGCTGGAAAAATGCATTTTTGTTGCAGTGTGTCACGCCCCGTCACTTAAGTCAAACATATGATATGGCCGCATGAACTCTAGAGTGGTATCCTATACAAACAATCAAAAATATATTCCAAGCAACTAAAATCATTGATATTTGATAGATTTATTCCATAAAGAAATATATATTTATATATACTCATATTAGAGATCAATCAACAATCATGTGGCAAATGATGCAAAATCCAAAATCAACACATATGTTCTATATAAGTGATTGTGTATAGAAATTCTTATCTTTACTAATCTTAGACTTAAATATAACAAAGTTGAGAGCAAAGTGTTTTACTCAACACCTTTTTACTCAGGCATACTCACTTAGAAAGCCATATATCATCACCAAAATAATCTTACTTGCTTATAGAATTAGTAGATGATTATAACAAGGTCAGCTCAAACCCTCTCCTAGGGCAGTATAATGCTGACTCGGGCTCCCTCTTAGGGTTACAAAATGTTGATCTGAGATCTCTGGTTATGCAATACAGGCCTGGAGCTTCTAGTCGTACAATGTTGGCCCAAAACCACTCCAAGGATCAATAGATTCACAAGGTTACAAGGTCTTGGCCTGTTAAAGCATCTAGAGAGAGAAAGTGAGAAAGTAGAGAGAGAGAAAGAGTGACAAAGAGAGAGGAAGACAGGAGCAAGAGAGAGAAGGCAGGAGAGAAAATAAGAGAGAGAGAGAGAGAGAGAGAGAGAGAGAGAGAGAGAGAAAGAAGAGTTGGGGTTCCCTCTCAAAAGAGTGAAAGAAGATGGGTTCTAGGGCCGCCCATCCCCACGGTGGCGACCTCCGGCAATAGCTAGAAATTAGAGATCAATACCTCAACTCCGATGATAAATCGACGATGATTTGCTAGAAATTCCTAATAGAAATCAGAGAAATCCAATGCTATTTTCTGGCGGTCGATCGGAGTTTGGGGGTGAGATCGTTACAGGGAAGAGAGGTTGTTTTTATAAGCTGAATTTAGTTATTGTTGAAGTATGATGCACCCTCTAATCTCCTATTTCTTGCCGAACTCAGATAGAAAGATGGCTACCATCAAAAGTATTCTTGCTCTATCTCACGTGCTAGGCACATGCTGAGCGCCCAAGCTGGCTAAGGCCAGACCAGGTCCACCATAGAACTGGCTTTTCTTGGCTTTTATTATATTACAACTTGAAAGGCTGTCAGTCTGTCACTTAGGTACGGCTGTACCCCTGGTCGGCCTTTCCAAATGTCCTAAATATGATCGAACCACTGGAGAGAACCGGTCAAGCTCCCGAAGCCGTGCTGCTCATTCTCTAGACTTCGTCCTTCTCCAGTTTACTTGGTAAACTTACCTCACACCATCCATCCCCTTTATTTGCCAAACACCTATAAATACGAAGGTATCATAGCTGCTCTTCTCCATCAACTGCTTTCTCTCCCCCTCTCTTTCATCTACTACACAAAGCTAGCGCACAAGATGAGAAGAGCTGGATTTCAGATGCCCACCTGCACCTCATGCTTTCTCTTCATCATGGCCATCCAGGCCACGTTCCAAGTATCGTTGGCTTCCCTAAAAGTCGGCTATTATAACCACAAATGCCGCTCAGCGGAAGCCATTGTGAGACAGACCGTGCGCCAGGCCATGGTCCGTAATCTGGCCATCGGCGCCGGGCTCGTCAGGATGCACTTCCATGACTGTTTTGTTAGGGTAAGTTCCATGCTATATGTATCCTCTAACTCCTTCCTCCGGCTTCTATGATCCCAACTGCCACCACCCATGCAATAATCGCTAATTCTCTCGTTATGCTTCATCCAGGGCTGCGATGCTTCGGTCCTTCTCGACTCCACCCCTGGCAATCCTTCCGAGAAGGAATCCCCGGCGAATAACCCGAGCCTACGAGGGTTTGAGGTGATCGATGAAGCCAAGTCAAGAATCGAGTCCGTCTGTCCATCCACAGTCTCCTGTGCCGATATCCTCTCCTTCGCTGCCCGCGACGCCGCCTACTTTGCTGGCGGCATCAAATACGCCGTTCCGGCAGGCCGGCGCGACGGAAGAGTCTCCCTCGAATCCGAAGTCCTTTCCAACAACCTCCCCCCTCCCGTATTCAACGCTGTTCAGCTCGAGGAGAGCTTCGCTCGAAAAGGACTCACTCTTGATGAAATGGTCACGCTCTCGGGAGCCCACTCGTTCGGCGTCTCCCACTGCTCGTCGTTCGCCGATCGTGTCAACGCCACCGGCCCGCGGGATCCCACGATGGACCGCAGATTTAACGCCTTCTTGAAGTCTAAATGCTCGCCGGCTGGAAGCGATCCGACGGTCAACCTGGACGTCGTGACGCCGAAGCGGTTGGACAATCAGTACTACAAGAACTTGCGGAAGGGCAGAGGGCTGCTGACGTCGGACCAGACCTTGCAAACCAGCGCGCTGACGGCGAGGCTGGTCGCAGCCAATGCCGAGAGGCCTCGGGCTTGGGCTGCTAATTTTGCAGCGGCCATGGTGAAGATGGGATCCATCGAGGTTCTCACTGGAGATCAGGGTGAGATCAGGAGGACGTGTAGGTTTGTGAACAAGTTCTAGTTCTTAGTACATCTCTGCGTTCGGTAACTAGCGTGTTATTACCTTCTTTCCTTTTTGTTGGATTGGTTTATTGAGGAGGACTTAAGTGTATATTGCAAAGTTTTTACCAAGCCCTTTTATTCTTTTTTTTCCTTCCATAAGATGGCTGTATGAAATATGACTAAAATGATTCATAATAAATTATATGCATTTGTTTTGACCAGTTCTAAAAGCTTTTCCTTCTTAATGTTCTTTCATATATGGGGAAACTTTCCTACAATGACGTAGGCCCGTCGAAGACTCGCTCAATGTCATGAACGCGTTTTATCCAAAATAGATTATTGCACAACTCTCCAACAACTTTAAAATGCTCGAGTAATTCAGTAACAATTGTCAGGTTCTTACCTTTCAGCTTTCCTACTTAAGGCGTTTATCACCGACAATATATAGTAGACGATCATAACAAGGTCAGCTCAAACCCTTGCCTAGGGCCGTATAATGGTGACCCGGGCCCTCCTTTAGGGTCCTATAACACCGATCCGAGATCTCTGGTTATGCAATATTGGTTTAGAGCTCCAAGTCGCACAATGTTGGCCCAAGACCCCTCCAAAGATCAATTGGTCTACAAGGTGTTGGGTCCTTTCTTGAGGCCCATTAAGGCATCTAGAGAGAGAAAGTAGAGAGGGAAAGAGGGGCAAAGAGAGAAAGAGAGGAGAGAGCAAGAGAGAGAAGGCAAGAGAGAAAATAAGACAGAGGGAGAGAGAGAGAGAGAGAGAGACTTGGGGTTCCCTCTCAAAAGAGAGGAAGAAGGGTTCTAGGGCCGCCTACCCCCATGACGGTGACCTCCGATAATAGCAGCAATGGCAATGGCGATGACCCGAACAACGAGGAGTCACAACTAGTGGTTGGCGGCGGCATGCAAGAAAAGAAAAGAAAAGAAAAATAGGGGAAGGTTGTGCTCTATAAATTCGGCGGCTAGCGACTCTAGTTAGGCTATCAATGGTGGTCTAGGGGTCGGAAAAGCAAACGAGAAGAAGAGTTAGAGATCAATACCTCAACTCCGATGATAAATCGATGATGAGTTGCTAGGAATTCCTAATGGAAATCAGAAGAACCC
This sequence comes from Phoenix dactylifera, assembly GCF_009389715.1. NCBI lineage: Eukaryota > Viridiplantae > Streptophyta > Magnoliopsida > Arecales > Arecaceae > Phoenix > Phoenix dactylifera. Next base: position 9,754,928 of record NC_052407.1, read on the forward strand.
GGCGCTATTTTCTAGCGGTCGATTGGAATTTGGGGGTGAGATTGTTACAGGGAAGAGAGGAGGTTTTTATAAGCTGAATCTATGCATTGGTGGAGTGTGATGCACCCTCGAATCTCCCATTTCTTGCCGGACTCCCATCAGAAGTGCTCCTCCTCTGTCTCACGTGCTAGGCACACGCTGAGTGGCCAAAGCAGCTGGGGAGGCCAGACCAGGTCCACCATAAAATTGGCTTTTATTATGGGGGAAACTAATGGCCGATCCATTTTTTGATCGGACTCTAACTTTTAATCCCTTGTTTAACAATTGGTCCAACTATATTTCGATATTCCATCATGAGACAAAAATACCCCTCATAAATTCACTCTTCCTCACTTCCACGAATAGCGACCTCTTCAACAGTGAGGCTGAGGGGTGCATCATCGGGCACCTTGGCCGCCGGCCACGGCCTGGCCCCCTCCCGCGCCCTCTCCCGTGGCCGCCACGGCCCGGCCTCCTTCCGGGGCGCCGGCCTCGCGGGAGGAGAAGAAAGGAGAAGAAGGGAGGCCGTGGCTGGCGGCCATCGACCGCAGCCTGGCCCCCTCCCGCTGCTGCCAGGACTCCGCCCCCTTCCGCGCTGCCAGAGATGCCTCCGCCCCCACGGTGGGACGGTGACGAAGAAGAGGGAGAAGGGGGCACCCTCCCGCATCCCGCGGCTGCCGCCGGCCACGGCCCGACCCCCTCCCGCATCTGCCGTGGCCCGGCCTCTTTCCAGTAACGCCAGCCTCGTAGGAGGAGAAGACTTCGCTGCTAGCCTGCTGCAGCTGCGGCCGGCTGCCGCCCGGCCTCCTCCCGCGGCCTCCTCCTGTGGCCACCACAGCCCGACCCCCTTCCGGCGCTGCCGGCCTCGCGGGAGGAGAAGAAAGAAGAAGAAAGAAGAAAGGAGAAGAAGGGAAGAAGAGAAGAAAAAAAAGAAAAAGAAAAAAAGAAGAAAAGGAAAGAAAAAAAGAAAAGAAAAGAAAAAAAGAAAAAAAGAAAGAAAAAATAAATACATAAATAAGATAATAAATAAATATATTTTAATAAAATAAAATAATAAATAAATGAATAAATAAATAAATAAAAATAAAACTAATGAGTGAGTGACAAATAATCTGATCTTTATGATATTGATAGGTAAAGTGGATTTATCACCATTGCAATTAGTTAAGTAAGTTTGAAACTCAGTTCATATAGCTTCGAGCATAGTTAACTCACCATTGCAATTAGGTTAGTAAGCTTGGTACATAGGTAATATTGCATGACACACATTTAAGTAAGCTTGGCATGCAGTTAATCAATGTTTGAACACTTAATCTAGCTTGGCATATAGTTAAGTAAGTTTGGAACATACTTAATGTAGCATGGTACACAGTTAAATCATCTCGGAATATAGTTAAATTTTCTTTACACAGTTAATTAAGATGGCTCAATGTTGTAAAAAGTTTGAAATCAATTAACTCCTTTTTGAGTAGTTAAAGAAAGATTGCGCAAATAAATGATCCAAGAAAAATTTGTAAAGACCATCAATAGCAAATCAGAACCAACAACTATAGAGTCCTTTATTAAATCAAATCCAAAGTTTCTAAAAGAAACATAAAAACCAACTTTGTCCAAAACAGGAACATAAACTAAATTTTGAGAAAAAAAAAAAATAAAAGGTCTTATCTAAATCTAAAATAAATCAAGAATCCAAGACTATCCTATAGCATCTAACTACTTTGATATGTGAAAATGCTTAATTTTCAGTGGCAATTGATGTTTCATTTTTAATTAGAGGCCCACAAAAACAAGCAATTGTGATTGGCGTGGTATGGTGCAGGATTTAACTTGTTCTGTTTCAGGCTTCAAATCATGCAAAGCATGGCCTAAAATTAGCTACCTTGGTGATTTGCCTCTTCAGGTGCATTTGGAAAGGAAAATGTCGCTAATTAGCTTAGCTTTGTGGGTACTTGTTGTTAGATTTGGGACCGGCCCACTAGATTGCTGTAACTAGTTTGAGCTGATCATCTTGGTTGTGTTTATTAGAATAATATAATTTTGTTTCTCCAAAAAATAAAAAATTAGGTTCAGGCCAAATGTCTAGTACACTACCCTGAAGAGAAGCATTTTGTTTGAATCCTGTAAGCATCAATAGAACTCAAAGAATAGGGTTCAGGTTGTATCTTTCATGCAACAGAATAATTAATCTTCTTTTGTGACATTAACTATTGGATCACATCCTACATAGATCTCAAAGCACTTTGAACTCCTTCATTCATCTATCTGCACATATCTCAAAGCAGTAATTACATGATCCAACAGTGGATTCGTGCGAAGGGATGTAAAATCTTTTTTTTTCACAAAAGATGCAACCCATATCCCGGTAAATAATCTGAGATTAACCTACCATTTATGCATTGCACCAATCTTTGAGTGCCACATTCAATAGGGAATCGAGGAGGGAAATGAAATGGCGAATGGTAGTAACAATCTCTAGATAATCTTTGTCCAACAGATTTCAAATTCGGATTTTGGACAAACTCCTAACAGAAGAGGATATAACTTCTAGATTATCAGCAGTTTTATTCCTTCAATTTGGATGAGTAGTTTGGAAATCGAAAACAAAAATGTTGGCGATTATGGTTTGTACAGCTTTTCGGATTGACAATTGTAAATTGCACACCTTAAAATACATGATAATATATGGAAATAAAGTAATAATGCAGTATTTTCAAAATACTCTTCTTTCAAAGTATTCATATGACGGCGATGATGATAATAATAATTTAAAAATTATAAAAATTTATTAAAGTTTCATTTGAAACTTTGCTAGTTTGAGAATGCTTTCTATATTGTCATTTCAAAAAAATATTTTCTATATTTACGTACATCTCTTTTCTTATAAGAATCATTGGATCAATTTTGGATCAAAGCACATATATATATTTGTTTGCATTCTCAATTTTTTACAATATTTATTAAAAATATGAATTGATAGATAAGCTATAACATAGATGAGCAATAAATAATTACATTCTATATATTACACCTTTAATGTTTTGAAACGACCTTAATAAATTTTTATTTTTATTTTTATTTTATTTTTGACCCACGTACATGAGCATATCTTTGTATCTAGCAACAAGACGTTACTCAGAAAAAATATAGTTACTAACAAGAAGAATCTAGCTTTAGCAAAAAAAAAACAAAAAACAAGAAGAATCTAGACTATCACACATAATAATATATATATATTGTCTGCAAAAGTGTTGGATATGATGATCCAACCAGCAAAAGTCACACGCTTCAAATCTCACTTTATTCGAGTTTTTTCCACCTTAAAAAACCAGGTCTTCTAAGCCCGGCGCCCCGGCGCTGGCGCCGGCGCCGACGCAAGTGCCGCGAACACCGCTTGGGCACAGGTGGCGACGAGGCCGGGCACGGCTATCTGGACCTCGCTCTGCCCGCCGAAGAGGAACTCCCAGCACCTGCTGTCCTGCATGTCCATGGCCAAAATATTGCGGCAGCACGGAAAGCTCAGCGCCCGGCTCGTCCGGTCGCCGAACACCAGTAGCTCGCTCACCTCCTTGACGCACTTCTCTCCGTCACCGTCCTGGCCCAGCTTCTCCAGGCACCGGAGAGCCCTGTTCTCCACCTCCACGGCCAGGATGTCATTGGTCTCCTCGGCGACGAGGTGGAGGGCTTCGGTTATCGGCCCCTGCGCCACGCTCCCCACGTCGGGGTTGTAGCCGAATCGTGCAGGGGCGGTTTGGACATCGAGGCCGAGGGAGGCTGACGAGGAGACGAGGAGGACGGCAATGGCGACGGCGACGTCCAACTTAGCCATGGTGGGATTAGGATGGCTTTGCTTTGCTTTGCTTTTCCGGGTGGGTGGATGGGGTATATATGTACATAACGAGGGTGAAGGTGATATGAGCGTTATACGTTTGGAAAACTTAGTTTTAGTTTATTGTGTAATAACTTGGAGGTTTCGTAGCAGGATATTTATGTGGCAATATTTACTGTTGAGGTACGCGTTTTGAAGAAGAGCTCAGGGCTTATTTCAGAAGTTCTGAGTTTAGAATTAACGGCCATTTTCTTATTTAGGCGAATGGGAGTTAAGTGGGGGATAACTACCTAATTTTTCCTGCTTATCCTTAGGGTGGGATAGGTTTTGTATTTGGAGGCCTAAAATGATCTCAAACGTTTCAACATAAATGCATTTGTGGGCTCCAATGCATAAATAAGAAGAAAGATAATAAATTTCTTTAGATAAGAGATACGTTCCAACATAAATACATTTGGAGGGCTCAATGCATTTGGACGCTCGTCTTGGAACTCACGATAATAAATGTATTTTGGGAGCCGAGGCTTTAGATTACTGCCTCAATCGCCTAAGAGTTGAGCAGATCCGATAGATTTATTATAATAGATAATTAAAATTACAATTAGAATTTGTTAAAAAAAATTTAACAAAATTGAACTGAATTTTCTACAAACGGTTGATCTTTTCAACCCATATCCTTCTAACTCCATGCTAATCTTAGCCTATATCTTATCTATAATTTCTTCCTCAAAATTTGGGCTCACTTCATGAATTCAATAGTGTTGCTGGAAATTGGACCCGGGGGCCGCCGCGAAGCCGAGGAAGGAGGAGCTCCGCTGCTACAGGGGGCGGACGGCGGTGCGCCGGCCGGCTGCGTCCTCCGCTGCGGGGGGGTGTGCAAGTCCTGCAAGGAAAACCGGTGGCCGGGCTCCCCGGCGCCGGCCCTCCGATGCCTAAGTCAGAGGGGGCAAGTATGTGGAGAGAGCAGGGAAGAGAGTATATGGAGAAGACAGCAAGAATATTTGGATAGGATAAAGAAGACGAAGAGGATGATGTCCTCAATTGTGTCTATGCTTCCCGGCGGGTTCAGTCCCGGGGATCTGTTTCCGTTTTTTGTTTGTTCCCCCCCTTGGTTCTCCCAGCTTCCCTTTTATAGGAGGGGATTACGTTACCTGGGAGGTAACCGGGGGATTTGTCCCTGTCTGTGATAATTGGGCACGATTTGGCCCATTTATGGCATAGTGGAGAACAGGGCCGAATCAGACCGGAATCAGGGAGTTGTCACGGTCGATCGGACCTGTTGGAGTGGTTGAACCGCCGGCCGTAGCGGGCCTGGGGTCTGTGGATGGTAAGTGCATTTATTACCGAATGAACCGGCGGTCAGGTAGAGCCATGCGCTCTGATGGTTCAGTGATCCGGAGATCGTCTTGGACCGTGTTCATTAAATGACTGAGTGCATCGGAGACTTGAGAGAGTCTCGTGTATTAATGGCAGGTCGTGCCGAATACCTGCGAAGATCTTATGCCTTGATGGCTTGGAGATAGTGGCAGGTCGCAAGCCGTAGGAGTTGTCAGTCCCTTGGACTTTAGGCGGAGGTTGAACATTTGGTTAAGGCATCGGCTCGGCAAGAGTGCCGAGCCGAGCTGGTCGCCCAATGGGGCGCCCTGTGGCGGGGTTGCTTCAAGTACTCCTGGTCGGCGTCCTTTAGGCGAGCACCTTCTAGCAGAGCGCCTTGGCGCTGTCTTTGGTCGGCACTTTCTAACCGAGCAGCTTTGGGTGGGGCACCTCTTGGCGCGCGCTCTGGTCGACGCCCTCTAGTCGAGCGCCTTCCTGGTCGGCATCCTTTGGCCGAGCAGCTTTCCGGTCGGCGCTCTTCGGCCGAGCGGCTTTCCGGTCGGCACTCCTTGGCCGAGCAGCTTTCCGGTCGGCGCTCTTCGGCCGAGCGGCTTTCCGGTCGGCGCTCTTCGGCCGAGCGCCTCTGTGGATATATGACTTAGGGTTTTTCCCCTAACACTACCCCCCGACTTCCGAGCTCCAGTTGGCTATCAGCTGGAGCGCGGGAAGTAGCTTTAATTGGGTCATCACGAATTCCGAAAATTTTGATTTACTGTGCGTTTTGAGTTATCGAACGCTTTGAGGTGCCTTTAATAGGCGACGTCTCTTCTTTCCCGAAGAACCTCATTATTGGGACACCTTTTGCGAAGCGTCCTCGCGTCGTGGGCTCATGATGGGGCCGCACGATCTTCGATTGCGGATGCCTTTCCGCACGATCCGATAGGGCGCTTCGACATTCGAAGCGCTAGCCCTAATTAAATGCGTCGTTCTGTCTTTTAGGCCGACACGTGTTATCATCTAACCAGGACGCAGCGCTTTCTTCGCTGATCCGGGCCGTTGGGGAGGTCTATATAAACTCTCCCCCGGCCCCCTGTCCTCTTTCTATTGCCTTCTGCTTCCAGCTTCCTATTCTCCCAGTCTTCCTCAGACCGAAGTCCCTTTTCTCCGACATCTTTCCCAGGTCCCCCTTCTTTTTGATTTCCCTCTCTTGTAATGGGTTCTTTGCCTAGCGAAGTAGTATCCACCATGAGTGTCCTGGAGGTCGAGATGACCGAAGAGTGGTTTTTCCCTCTTCACGGGTTCCATTTGGAACCCGCCAGGCAAAGGGATCGGGTAACCGATCCTCCGGTAGGCCGGATCGGAGTGCACTCGGAGTCACTCTGGGCCGGCCTCCGATTTCCTCTTCACAGCTTTGTGAATGAGTTGCTGGCGGTATGCCAGTTGGTCCCGGCGCAACTCACTCCAAACGCTTGGAGGACAGTGATGGGTTTCCTATCACTGTGTTTACTACAGGGGATTCCTACCTCTGTCAACGTCTTCCGGCGACTTTTTATTTTTAAGTCGAACCCGGGAGACGGGGAGTGGCTCTACATCGCCCTCCGGGTGGGTCGTCCACTTTTTCATGGTGCCCCCTCATCCATTCATGGTTGGAAGGAGAAATTCTTCTTCCTGGGTTCTGAACGGTCCTGGGGGTTTGACCCCAGGTGGAGGCCGGCCCAACTTAAATCCATCAACAGGCTCCCCCAGCTTTCTCCGCGTGAGCAGGAGATCTTCGATACCATCCGCAGCCTTGGGGACGGGATTTTGCTGAACGGCCTCATTGGCGAGGACGCCCTGGTGAACGTGGGCTTGAGCTCGGCACGTCCTCAGGGTAAGGATAGTTACAGCAACTTATTTCCTTATTGTTCTAATGTTCTAATTTTGCTCATCTTTGCAGACATCGCAAAAATGGTGACCAAGAGCGAAGTCCTTTACGCCCGCTTCCAGAAGAGGGCGGCCGAACTCTCAGGAGAACCGACCGAGCCGAGGAAGAAAGCAAAGACCTCGGCGAAGACCTCGACGACCACAACCGTTGAGGCGCGCGCTTCTCGCCCCGTGCGCCCTGAGGCTGGTCGGGGAGAGGGCGTGGGCTCTGGCGGAGCCACGATGGCACTTCCGTGTCCGGTGCCGATTTCGCAAGTCCCTGGTCGGCGGGAAGCTCCAAATTCCGACCAGAGAGGGAGGACCTCAACAGATTTGGCGCTCGCATGCCCCACCTGTACCACGCAGCGGTCCGGTCAGCCGTCTACTCGACCCCAATTCCCCAGCTCTGAGCCGGGGAATAGCCAAGAAGCAACGGGGTCGGCCGCACCCAGGCCAGCTGAGGCCGGTCTGGCGGGTTCTTCGGGTCCTCAGGAGCGGGTGCCTTACGCTCCTGGATGGGCTGTTTTCGAGGGCGACTCGGCCCTCGATAAAATAGAAAATCCAGCCCAATGTTATTGAATTTCTCAAATATGCTATTAATTTATTTTCTATATTCGGATGAAAGTCCAATTCACGATCATCTGCCGACTTTATATATAAGCACGTAAGCAGGGGAACTCTTTAAGTAATTCAAGGATCCATCGGTACTTAAATATTTTTTCCTTACTGAAATCGGCAAAATTGGCCGAGTTTATATGAAACATTTAAATTCCATATACATGAGAAGCCGGGAGTCGCTTCCTAAGATATTCGAAGCCTGCAGAGACGCCCACTCCGTAGCTCAGCTCCACTCGCTCCTCATCCGGACCGGCCTCCTTGCCGCTCCCGACTGCTTCTTTGCCACCCGCCTCACCGCTTCCTACGCCCGCATCGCTCATCTCGAGTCTGCCCGCAAGGTCTTCGACGAAATCCCCCATCCAAACACCTTCCTCTGGAACGCCATCCTCCGCGCCCACTCCCGCGCCCACCAATGGCCCGAAACCCTCAGCCTCTTTCACCGTATGTACCGCTCCTCCCCGCCACATCACCGCCCCGATGCCTTCACTCTGCCCATTGCCCTCAAGGCCTGTGCGGCCCTCTCCGCGCTCGGCACTGGCAAAGCCGTCCATGGACTTTTTGTCAAGACCCACCGTGCCAGCTCCGATATGTTCGTGGGCGCGGCACTTGTCGAGATGTATGCGAAATTCGGGGACATGGGTTATGCTCTCCGGGTGTTTGAGGGATTTCCAGAGCCGGATGTTGTGCTTCGGACTTCAATGGTTTCTGGGTACCAGCAGAATGGTGAGGCTGATATGGCTGTGTCGTTCTTCTGTCAAATGTTCGTGGGGAAATCTGTGACTCCTGATCCAGTGACCCTTGTCAGTGTGGTATCTGCTCTTGGGCTGCTAGGGGATCTTCGTTCTGGAAAATCCTGCCATGGGTTTGTGATTAGAATGGGTATTGAGTCCGACTTGTCTCTGATGAATTCTATTTTGAATCTATATGCGAAGCTGGGTGTGGTCGGTATGGCAAAAAGATTGTTTGAGGTGATGCCTCGAAGAGATGTGATCACTTGGAGTTGTATGGTAGCTTGTTATGCTCAAAATGGGAGTCCTATTGAAGCTTTGAATGTTTATAGGAGGATGAATGATGTGGGATTGGAGCCTAATTCGGTTACTTTGATTAGTGCTCTTCAAGCATGTGCACTTGCTTTAGTTCTGGAAGAAGGCAAAAGGGTGCATGAACTTGTGCTTCAGAAAGGATTCGAATCAGAGTTGGCTGTTTCCACTGCTTTGATTGATATGTACATGAAGTGTTCAAGTTACAGCGAGGCGATGGATATCTTCAATCGAATGCCAAAGAAGGATGCGGTCTCCTGGGCTGCCATCATTGGTGGTTATGCTCAAAATGGTTTGCCCGATGAGTCCTTGAGAGTGTTTAAAGGTATGCTTTTGGATGGATCGATTCCTGATGCAGTTATAATGGTGAAGGTTCTGAAAGCATGTTGTCAGTTGGGAATTCAGCACCAAGCTGTCTGCCTCCATGGTTACTTGGTCACGAATGGTTTTGAGAACAAGGTGTTTGTGGGTGCTGCCCTCGTGGACTTGTATTCCAAGTGTGGCAACCTGGATAGTGCTGTCCGAGTATTCGGAAGCATGGATGAGAAAGATGTGGTGCTATGGAGTTCAATGATTGCAGGTTATGGAATTCATGGCCTTGGTAGCAGAGCAATTGCTACATTTGAGCACATGATTAAATCATCAGTCAAACCTAACAATGTTACATTTGTATCTATCTTGTCTGCATGCAGCCATGCTGGATTGGTTGAGGAGGGGAGAAGGATTTTTGATAGCATGAACCATGTTTATGGGGTGGTGCCTGATTCGGAGCATTATGGCATCATGGTTGATCTGCTTGGGCGCAGTGGAGAATTGCATGAGGCCATGATGCTCATAGAGCGTATGCCGAAACCTGTTGGCCCTGATGTTTGGTGTGCTTTGCTAGCTGGTTGTAGAATACACCAGAACATTGAGATGGGCGAGTTAGTTGCAAAAAACTTACTGGAACTGCAACCTAACCATGCTGGTTACTATAATCTTCTGTCTAATATGTATGCTTTTGATGGTAAGTGGGATAATGTGACAGAGGTTAGAACTGTGATGGAGGAGAGAGGTTTAAGGAAAATACCTGGGTATAGTGCAGTTGAGGTTGGTAGTGAGGTTCACACTTTCTTGGCTGGTGACAGATTGCAAGAATGGGGGAGGATTTATGAGTTATTGAAGGAATTGGCAGTGAAGATGGGGGAGGAAGGTTATGTTCCTCTTGAGGAAGAAGGTTTGGTTGACTGCCAAATAGAGGAGTGTTTGGTTGAGGCCTGTCTATAAGGAGTTTCCCTGAAAGTGCAAAATATGTAACTGAAAATTTTGTTTGTGGAAATCTATTCCTTGGGGCCTGGTCATTTCTAGAACCTAAGATAATGGCCACTGATCAACAGCTTTCGTCTTGCTTGCACTGGCCACCAACCTTAGGTTTAGACTCTCATTGGCTGCCTCTATGGGGACCCTATGCTGGGTCCACTGTTGTGATTCAATTAATCTTTTACCCACTGCCCACTGCTTACCTGGCACCACTCAAGTGAAGAAAATCTTCAAGATTTTTTCCCCTCATCTGATCAAATAGGTAACTGATGGTGGCTGGCTGCGATGTGTGGCTGTGCATGGGGCATTTGGGGCCTTCAATATGAGAGGAGGAAGGCATTGGAGAGCTTGATCTGCGAAGGTACATTGTCTATTTTTAGTCAAGTTGCTCTCTTTGTTCCTAATATATATATGTATATTGAAGTTTGGTTAGCCTAAGTTTAAGGATTCCTCAATCTTGACATGGATTGCTCAGGCTTTTTCCAATATACACTTTGTAATCTCCATAGTTAGATAGATACCAATATTAGGCTTTTGATTTTACTGTTTCGTATATTTTTCTTAATATGCATAACATGCATTCTCATTTGAAATTGAGTCTTAGCTAATGTCATGATCATATGGCCATGACCTTTCCTTTGTTTCTTTTTTTTTTTCTCCTCTCCGCTGGACTTGGTTTAGACTGCTATTTGCTGTGTTGCCCTTTCCCCTCCAATCATTATCTATTTATTGTTTACTTATTTGCTTATCTATCTGTCTGTCTATTTATTTATTTATTGGGTAAACCAGGGGACACCCACTGCCTACAACAGAGGAAGGAAACACCAAAATAGTCAGCTGGGGTCAAATCAAGAAACTGAAGGGAGGTTACATGTCTAGTCTCTATGGATACAATGATCTATCACTTAACCAGCTATCCAATTGACCGGCTGATTTCTTTTCCTATAGATGTGAGAAACCTCTAAGAAAATTAATTAATAATTAAATGGCCACGTAAATATCCTTAAGCATAGGATGGTCGACAGGTGTCGTGTCTGTTGGGTTTTTGAGCCACTAAAATAAGAATGAGGGGAAATAAGAAAATGTTGAAAGGAAGGGCTCCGGAGCTGAGGGTCACCTCCTTGTGGCGTCACATGTAATGATCCTCTGTTGGCCTGGTGTTGTGTACAAAGTCCTGTAAAATAGTTGATCTTGCTTATGTTTTTTCGCTTTAGTGAAAATATATTTATTTTGAATTCATGACAAGATATTAGCTAGACGTATGGCTATATATTGGTATCAATAATAATCTTATTCTTGTATGATAGATATGTAATGTTATAAAGAAATATGAAGTCTGTAATGTATTTACTAACTAATAAATTTTCTTGATTGAAATGCTAAACTTATCCAAAAGAAAAGTGGACAAAGAACCATGGTTTTCACCCTAGAAGAAATAAAGACCTAATAATTAATTTAATATATCTTTTTCCATCTCAATGTGATAAATCCTCATTCTAAAGGCAAGTGTGAAATTGACTGGATAAGTTGATTCAAGCAATTAGTTTGCTTGTGCTTTTGAAAATGGAAGGACCTCTAACCTAATTGAAGCTATGAAGCCGTGAATTTCAAATAAACTGTAGAGATATGATGTGGCACAGTGGCACAGATACAGTCTTGGCCCGGTAAAGTTTAGTTGTCTATAACACAATTCAGAGAGAGCTTATTTTCATCTCTTCATTTGTCTTCTTTTATCCATTGAGTTGATAGTATCATTCATAACCTTGAGAAACTAGATCCTCTTAGTGCAAGCTTTAAAGCTTAATCTTGAAAAATAGAGCTATTAATGAAACATTTAAGCAAGTGAGAAGCTGCAATAATAGAGGGTAGAGTGATTAAAAACTGATTGAGTTGATATGGTTGTGTGGTGCTCCAAAGAGAATCGGGATAAAGAGAGTGCTTAAATATGTATGGAAAAATTATGGAAAAGAGGGAGGAAAAAATCCAAGAAAGCTTTAAAGGTGTAAATGGAAGCTAAAAATATTTTAAGCACAAGAATTGTATCCTTCAAATGAAGAAATCATGAGGAAGGATTCATGAAGCTGACCCAAATAAATTAGGCAATGCTTGTTTCATGCTTATGGTAAATTGATGTTACTAGTAAACTTTATGAATAGTTTCTCATATGTTTATGCTTGACTTTATGGATTCTGCTTTTCCAAGAGTCCTTAATCAAGGTCAAGTAGTGAACCCGTCTAGTTTAAGGTGTCTCTTTTTGCCTTCTTACTACTCTTGGAAAACCTTATCATTGTTTGCTGAAATTTTCCTTTTAATTACTCTCCTTGCAAAAGATGTTTAAGTTTGTATCCCTTCGGTTCTTCTTGGCCATAATTGAGTGATCATTATTCCTGAAAAATTATTCATATTCATAACTTTATCTCCTTAAAAAAAACTTTTTCCAGTATACCACTTATATGAAATGTCATCTAGGCGGAATAGAGAGGGAATGAGGCCCTTTTTTCTCATTTATGCTGCCAAATATTGTTTTTGGCCTGGTGGAATAGGGTTATAATCTGACAAGGGATAAGTAGGAGAGAGAGAGGGTACCATTCTATCACACCCTTTAGGTGGAATAGAGATGGAAAAAAAATTCAAAAAAAAAAAGGGGGTGGAGCTCCTGTTTTCTTTGGCTGGAGGAGATAGGGGCTTGAGAGTCCTCCCTCTCTCCCCTCCCCCTCCCTCTCTCTCTTTCCTCGCTTTCTTTTTCCCTCTCCTCCTCCCCTGCTGGATTTCTCAAACCGAACGGTAGAATCGTGCCGATTGATCCTCGATACGATTCGGTATGCCCCGAACTGGGCAATTTGGGATGGTAGCATCTTTCATGGTATACACTATGAGCAATCATTTCCGTTTAAAGCAACCCTTGAAAGAGTAGCTTTGGATGTTGCTTTTTAGCCAAACATCCATGCATTAGAAGTGGTCATTGTTTATCCTTTCATAAAAGCCTTTACTTTCCTAGCTGGCATGTCTTTTTGTTATTCAGCTTCAACAACTAGCTCATTATGTAGTCAATATCCTCATCAAGGATTTTAGTGTTGGTTTTCAAGTTATGCCAGGCCATGCAGCACAGAGATGCCGTGTCATGTCAAAACCCAAAAAGATACATTAAAAACCCTTTGTAATTAAAAATGTAAAACATTTAATAGGTGCCATGCTGTCCTGAGAAGCATGAATATGGACATGGGATGCAGATACAACATCATACAGATATGCCAGTAGATCAAATGTTGGAAAACTATGGGTAGGATATGGCAATATTTATACATATACATATTACATATATGTCAAGAAAAACATTCAAAGTTTATCATAAAACACCATATAACAGCATTCAAAATCACAATTATTTAGATAGGTCATAACAGCCTCGATTGTACTCCCTATAATAGCAAGTTCATACTACATCATGTTCATCATCAAAATGTTAACATTAATCAAAAGGAATAAGCTCCTTCCCTCATCCTTCCTGCACACAGGAAACAACCAATCAAAAGGAGGCCTATCCTTAATGGGCACATCATTGTTGCCATTGCCTTCATTAATGAACATTGCAGCCTCCAATTCTGGCTCATCAAGTGAACGATCTGTAACCACAGGTATGTTGACATTCTCAAATGAATCAAAGGCATGTCCTTGAACATCCCACATCTTGCTCTCTTTTTTCTTGTAATCTTAACTTCTCCTTGGCAGAAGATGAAGATCAGTGTGTACGTATACCAAATCATCAGCATGTTGTGGTGTTATTTTTTCTTTTCTCATTGAGCATACAAAGAATTAGGTGCTCCAATTCCTCTTATATGTTCCAACTTGAAGAGGAGGTAGGTTGCCCTAATAAAAGACCAACTTTGGAATATGGTTTTAGTAGCCCCATAAACAACTCATCATTGCCTTGGATCCAAAATCCCTCTTATCATTTATGGAGAAAGGATTAGCAAAGTCTTATGAAGCTGTTATTTTTCACTTGTTTTCAGGCACTCATTAATTCAAGTTGCGATAATCCCTATTACAATTGAAATGAGAACTAATTTATGAATAATGATTTTATTAACTTCGTAAAAAAATTGCAACTTAGTAAGTCGAGGAGTTATCTTGTATCAATGAATTTTTCAAGTAGTGTGTTTCTTCTATTGTGCACTTATTTAAGTTAATGGTTTGGCTAATATTCTCTTATGCTATAAATTAGAGTGTTGGATAAAAATAAACTTTAAAGGAATAAGTATAGAATTTTCAAATTATTAGATATAAATATAATTTAACTCTAATTTTAGAATTTTTTTTTGTTATTTACTTATTATGGAGAATAATTTTAATTTTTTAAATAAAGTAAACGATTTTATTAACGCCGTAATAAAAAAAATTGGCGCAAACTTAACGGAGCTGCGAGATGCTTCCTATGGGCCGTTATAACGGCCTGTCATTCGAGCCTCAATCGCTGAACCCGAACAGTAGGGTTTAGCGTCCGAGAGTGGGAAAGGTTTCTCCTCATCGTCGCCTCCTCTCGTTGTCGCTCTCCGTGTCACCGTTGAGATGGACGCCGGCGGGTTGGACTCCGACGGCCGGGGATTCTCGAGCTCCAGGGAGATGTGGAGAGAAGAAATCGGCATCGGCGAGGCCGAAGGCGGCAGCAAACGCCACGAATGGTACCGGAAAGGCATCGCCTACTGGCAAGTAAGTTCCTCTTTCTCTCGCAACCCCCACCCCCCTCCCCGAGGTGCTTAAATCCCCTTCTCACTCACTTCTATTTGAAGGCCGTGGAAGCTTCTGTGGACGGGGTCTTGGGAGGCTACGGCCATGTCAACGAGGTCGACGTGAAGGGCAGCGAGGCTTTTCTCAATACCCTCTTGCCCAATCGGTTTGGAACGGAAAGGCGGCATCTTGTAGCTCTTGGCAATCTCTCTCGCTCTCCCTGTGCTTTTGATTTCCAACATATTGTTATTTTTGAATTTCTTTACGCTGAAATGGATTCATTTTTAGGGACAAAAGCCGACGAGGCTTGAAAAAGGAATCTTGTTTCATATGAGAATGATATTTGAAGGAGAGAAAAAAATAAAAATTTTTATTCGAGAACTAGTTTTGTATTTTCTGTTGGGCTCTTTTGGAAGAACTTCTAAGTTGTCTATCTTCTACGTTTAGTCTCTATGTGTTCGGTGTTCAATTTCTCATTAGTTGGAATTGCTGCAGATTGTGGTTCTGGCATTGGGAGGGTCACAAAGAATCTTCTTCTAAGATACTTTAATGAGGTGAGATTTTTCATATTGTTAAACTCTTACTTTGTGTACCGTTTAATTAATATAAGGTTACCTAAATTTTGGGCATCAACAATCCATGGAAGGGGAAAAAGAAGGCTACATAATGGAACAAAACTGAACTGTACAATTAAAATGTAATTAGGGTATACTTTCTCAATTTATATAGCGTACTAGCTGCCAAAATTATGTTGGCGTTCTATGTTGAGCTTTTGAGCTGTTATGGAATCACAATGGAGATTTTTGGCCTTATGCTATATGAGTTTATAAATGTAGATAGCATTGAATGCCTTATACAAATTAGAAATCAGAGAAAGGAAGTGGAAGAATGTTAAGGGTGCTTCTAGAGTAGTGCATAAGTTAAGGCATTTGTACAAGGATATTCTGAATGCAAGAAATAGGATAACTATGACTTGAAAACCTCAACATGACATATTTGATGTTGATTTGCTTCTTGCAACAGTCAATGAATTCCAGGTGTTTGCGTAGCTGCACAACCTTGAATAGGATATATGTGGTTCTCTTGTGTGTTTATGGTTAGAGGGTCATGCTTGTCTTACAAGAAATTACATCTCGCAAAAATACGCCATTCATGGATCATCAAACTTTTGTAAAAGAAATAATAGGGAAATCAAGTGAATTTTATTGTTCAAATATATAGAACACCCAAAAAACCAACTAGCAAGCCTTTTCTCATCTAGATGGGGTTTGACTGTCAGCTTTATGGAATATGGATATGATTTGTCAAATTTAGAATGTTTTTAGACTGGTTCTCTTCTTGATGCCAAGACTCAATATGAGTATTAAATAAGTCGAATTTCTGTATGAAACACATTTGGGCAACAGGGAAGTTCACCCTGAAATATAGAAATCTGTTTTCAAGTCGAAAACTTAGTTTTTAACTATGCAGTATGCATTCATGCAACCATTAAACCTTTGGAGATTTATAGGATGATAAGGTATTAAAGGAATGGGGCAAGCCATATAATTAAGATCAGCTCAAAGAAGATGGCAGGACATTGGTGTTAATGTCATGTCATAAAATGTTGAAAAGAAGATTAGTTTTTTAACCAACATATAGGACCTGCTCTGCTAGTATTTCCCTAGAAGTGAATTCCATTCTAGAGAAATGTTGAAGTACTTTCTAACGATATTTTGGTTTTTGCTTGCCCTTGTTTGTTGGCTTGCACAAGATGGAGTCTTGTGCTTGAAGATGCCAGGTTTGATACAACATATAAAACCTTGATAAAGTTTTTTTTATTTCAATCCTTTGGGCCAAAGTGGTGATTCATACCCTTCTCAATGGATGATGTCGCTTTTTGATAATCTAAAATTTGGTTTGTGTCTCAGGAGAAAAGGAAGCGGAAGGGAATATTTTTCATTTCCTTGAAGGGTTGAATGGACTAATTTATTTGAGACAACTGCCCCATCAGATCCTTCTGTCCCATTTAACCAAATTATTGTTTTGGATTGCCAGTCTTTTTCTTTTTTTGTTTCGTAAAAGTGGTGTATAGAGAAACTGGGGAGTTGAAAGAAATCAGCATTGAGACATAGAGGCGATGGTAGCAGGTATAGAAGATCTAATAAAAGGTTCTGCTAGTCTTTCATAAACTAGAGGAAGAGTTGATCTCTGAATTTCTAGGTGTGAGATGATTGGGTGCATTGAAGGATATGTATGGGGTAGTCATGAATAAGAAGCAAATTATGAAAAGGCAAGTTAAGTGGTGGGGTCTAGTAATACTTGTCTCCTTTTGATGCCAAGAGCTTTGCTTGTGATATCGCAAATGGTTGGGCCAATTAAATGACAAAGTTGCAGAGGAAGCTAAGAAATAAGATGTGCCAATAGGGGATATCTTAATAGTAGGATTAATACTTTTAAAGTTTGCAATAAAAGTGGAAGTTTTACCAGAATATTTCAGAGTAATGAACAAGGTTACTATCTTGATAAAACAAGGATGATACCTGTGGCTGCGTTTAAGCAAAATGAAGTGGTAGAAAGTGCTTAAGGCTGCTGGGCCAATTGATTTAGCAGCATCAGACTCTGTATCAGAGGTGGTGAGGTTTGGATTGTTATATTTCAAGTCATTTTAGAATATAGAGAAGGAAAACAAGATCTTGTCTTTGGAATTGAGAAGGGGGAGTGTAAGGAGAGATTAGAGGCATAATAGGGGAATCTCAGTGCCATTAAGTTGACCTTATGAAATATACATGGACTAAGGTAAAGAGTACAGAGAGATAAGAAGCCTATCTTTCTTTCCTTTTTTTGATCAATTATATCTGGTAAACTAACTGGGAATTGGCTATGAGGATTTGCACTTTAAGTTTGTGCATATATGCACTTGGTAGGTGAGGTTAGGTTCACTGTGACTGTGTACACTAAAGAAACAGCTTGTTGTTGAAAATGTCTTAAAAAGTGGATTGCTTTACTTGGGTCCTATTCTTGGTTTATAAGCTTCATGATTCAAGAATTTGTTTTTGTGTCTGCACATGCATCATGCCATTCTTTTGTGGTGTAATTTGAGGGACATGCTTGAGGTGACCTTTGCATTTTTTTTTCACCTCAAATGTTTAAGTTATGGGATGCCATTGACAGAGGAATCCCTTGCCTGGACTTTGCCATCTCACACTATTGCCTATTTCAAAATCATTGTGTGTGTGTGTGTGTATATATATAGATATAGATATAGATATTTGAAGATTTAGATTTTGTTCATATATATTTCAATAGCACCTTTTTACAACTATTACATGTGATACTAATGGATGAAATCAGGTAGATCTTGTTGAGCCAGTGTCACATTTTCTGGAGGCTGCTCGTGAAAATTTAGCTCTTGATGGGGATTCTGAAAAAGATGCTCACAAGGCTGTAAATTTTTATTGTGTCCCTCTTCAGGTTATATATTTTCTTTTGCATATAGTGCTTGAATTACGTGTGTTTGTCATTTTGCCTTTGAAAGTCAATTGTTTGATTGTACAGGAATTCACTCCAGAAGCTGGCAGGTATGATGTGATATGGATCCAGTGGTGTGTAGGACAGCTTCCAGATGATGATTTTATCTCATTTTTTAAGCGAGCAAAGGTACGTAAGTCTTGGGATATGTCTCACATGTTCATAGTTTTGTTTTCTGGATGTTCTGATAAAGTGCATTTCCTTTTTACTTTCTGGTCAAGCTGTACAAAGCACTAGTTTGTTCACACAAGCACACATAGGCAAGCACACCATGCACAACAGCATGAGAGTATTGAAAATTGTTGTTAAAATCTTATGATATATGATCGGGATATTGTTAACTGGCCCTAAAGGATCTCTTTCACATCCTTGGATCAGGATTAATCAGGATCATAACATTCAGACTCGTATCGTGGATCATACAATTCCTTGTATCAGAAGATCCAGTTGGATCATGTTATTCCATTAATAAACCTTGTGGAAATCCCTTCCTTATAATTTTTGACTCTATGGCTTTCACAATTATTTATTTATAACAAACATTAAACACATGAAATAGCAACCCTATTAGGGTATTTAACTACAAAAAGTAAAGAAAAAGAAATCTTGGAGTCTGTGAAATTAAAAGCAAGAGAAAATTCTTGAATTCTTACAGCCATTTGCTAAAAATCTGATATTTTTTAGAAAAAAATCTATTTTAAAAATATACGTGAATATATATATTTGGAAGTGATTGTATGCATGCATGTATGTTTGTACGTATATATGCGCGCGCGTGTGCGCGCACACACACACATATATATATTTATGCACATATGTATGTATTTATGTATGCATGTGTGTATGTACATAGACCATAAGATTTATGTATAATCAGTTACTTAACTATATCCTAAGCATATTACGCAAGAAAACATCAATTAAACAACTTGTAGATATTATCAACTCCTTCCACATAAGACGAACTGTCAGTAGCATATAAATAATTGTCAACATTATATATTAACAATAAACTGCAGAGAACCTATTAGTAAAAGTAAAATATTTTCTTAAAAAGTGTAAAAAATATAATATATTAGTTTTGGGTTGGTTTGGAATCAGATAGGCTCACTTGGTGATCCATATTTGAAATGGTTATACTTTTCAATCCAAGCCTAATCCAAATTATCTTGTTTTGGATCAGACCTTGTCATTTTTGGGTTGGTTCCTTGATGGAAGTGGAAAATCAATCCAGTTGCACCCTGATAAGAAAAATAACTGCAACAGTAATATTTGGTAGTGACATAATAGAAGTAGATAAATTAAGCACATAAAATTGAAGGAAAATCCATTTTTGATGGTCAAAGACCATAGATTATTATATAACTTGCTTCGGGCTAGTTTAACGGCAGCCATATGTTGCTAAATCTATTTCAGGCTTGAATTTGAACTCTTCTGCAGACCCTAGTTGCTCAGTCCAGGCCTGAACTTATGGTCCTTGAGCTAGTATGAGCCTGTTACCATCAGTAGTTATGCATGTAAATTTAATCACTTTGTGAATTGTATTCTTATGTTTATACATCTTGTAGTACATCATCTGCACTTGTAGGAAACATGTCCTTACCATTTTTGACATAAGTTCCAATTATATATAGTCATTATTGTTTTTCTCTCAACTCCATAGCTAATGCTAAAGGGAATTTTTCAAAATTTCTTTTTCATGTATTTCCAGAATAATTAATGTGCAAACAAACTCAAGATGGTGCCCAAAGAAATGTTGGAAATTAATGATAGTAACCTAGTAACCTAGATGAGTCCAGAACTTGAATTCTATGGAAAACAATTTTGAGCATTGGCTAACCATAACTATCCACCTTTGCCCAAATGTTTGGTTTTAGCTTTATGGATCCTTATTCCCTTAAGGATCCATATCATGGTTTGTCATATTTTCTACAAGTGGTTGTCCACCTAACATCAACACTCCACCTTTCTCATCTAGAATTGGGACTGGCGTTAGGTAGGGGTTTGATCGAGCTAATCTTAATTGAGCTTGGGTCTCATAAAGCATGGTTTGGACTTCACTTCAGGCTTAAACACTGAGATAAAGCTTGATACACTTACCATTATTTCGAGCTCAATTCGAGCTTAATTTCAAACTGAGCCAAACATGAGCCTAATTAATCAGCTTGATAATCTCAAATTGAGCTAAAATCAATTCAATCTTTGTTCAAGCCTGCAGTAGCTTTTAATTGATTCCAAGAATAAATAGAATACACTGATGAAAGCTTACATTATATGCATAATATACATGATATTCATAATATAGATATATTCGAGCCTTATCGAGCTGGGTCATTTGGCTCAGATCGAAATTATTTTTTATCTTGTTTTGTTTGTTCAAGCTTGATTTGAGTTTTTCTTGAGCTGACCTTGAGCTGAACACGAGCTGCTTGGTTTCAAGCATGGGATTTTGACATGAAGGTTTTGAAACTCTGAGACTGACTTAACTAAGCTCTCTTAAATTAAGAAAATTCAAAGTATTCTTCCGAATTTCGTACAATGTATTATTGTCACTAGAGGAAAGTTGCAGACTGCAATTACTCATTGAGTGATTTTCTTACACACTTTAAATTACACCTTAGGACCTGAAGTGGTTAAATGCTGTCAGGGTCAAATTCCTAGTTCTCCAATTTTGGCATCGTTGTGTACTGAAAAAGTTTGGGCTGACTTGAAGCTTTTCCAACAGTATGAATGCATGTCTTATGTTCTTTCTTAAACCTTGGTTTCTTGTTAATGCTTTCTTTTAAACACTTTTTAAAATCTCCATACTTCTCAAGAACTCTCTCAAATTGCTCTTTATTGTGCACGTAGTTCTTAGGTTTGTAACTTGGAAGCGAAAGCAAGCATAGGCGGAGTATGAAATGTTGAAGAGTCATGCTTCTTGCTTTTCTGTAAAATATATGAAAGTTTAAATGTGCATTCTTTCATCAAGCTGGTGGATGGGGCACCCTGTGGCATTGGGGCAATCTAGCAATTTGAGCTTAAGAACTATCACCTTCTTGTGTTTCTCTTCTTTTCTGTTTTGTAGTTTTAGCATATCACTTTTCTTTTCTTTGCCTCCTTCCCCCCACGGCTTGGCCCATCTTGATATTGTTTGTCCTCCTAATTTATGACTTTGGTGCCCCTTTATTTTGGGGGTTTTAGATATAAGGCCATAATCCAATTTCTGCTTGTTTTGCTTCAGATTTTACAAACGCATGAAATTGATGGACACACCATCTATTTTCCTTCTTTTTATATTCAACTATACATATTGAACCTCTGTATGTGAGAGCTCCTTTGTTTTAAATGCTTATGCTAATCATTTAAATTGTCAACATGCGATGCTACTTGTTGATAGAAATGACTTCTTCACCAGTGCTCTGCTATGAAAAAATCACAGTAAGGAGAATATAACAATAGCATACTCCCCAAGAAGTCATGCTAACTAGGCCCAATTTAAAGATCTTTTTTTTTGGTCAAAAACCATAAATTCAGGTCCAAAATTAGAGGACCTCTATTATAGTCAGAGCAAGTTAAGATGGAATAATGCTTTTCGACTATTGGAAATTCAGCTTTTCATGTCTATTGAACTTGACATGTACAGTACTTGCCTTTCATTTATTTACTTTCAAATAATTGTGACTTTTATCCTCTTTTGTTCTCCTGTCCTTATGAGGTTTTCCTTTTGTAACTTCCCTATAGAAATTGTTGGCTTTCTTATTCCTCTTTTGAGATGTGTTGGCTTTTAGGTTCTTAGATATGCTTTAATTTTGACACTGCTACATGTCACTAATCAATTATTGGTTGGAACTTGGCAGGCTGGCCTCAAACCTAATGGGCTTTTTGTCGTCAAGGAGAATATTGCAAGAAAGGGTTTGATCTTCATCCTCCCTCTCTCCCTTCTCATATATATGTATAGTAAATATTTTATTAAGAACCTGACTAACAACCAAAGAGGGCACTTTTAGTGAATACAAGAAAAGAGCAGTTTATATTTTATAAACCAAACTATTTAATAATTTGCAATATATATCAGAGATGTTAGAACCAAAATTATCTAACTAGGAATAACATACAAGCTACAGTTCTCAGACAAATGTTCTAGATGCTCATAAATTGGATCAGAAATATTTCTTGCCTATAAAATGTCTAATGCATGGTTCTTTCTTGTTAAACTTACATCAGGTTAATGTAGTAAAATTCTAGTACTTGTAAAATATGAATCACTTGTGCATCTTTCTTTTGGCTCGTTTTATTATTTTTTTTTTTGAGTAAGAAATTTTGCGTATTTTGTTCAGTAGTTTGTGGCTTCACAAATTATTTCATAAACTAATTACAAA
Organism: Phoenix dactylifera; assembly: GCF_009389715.1. Taxonomy (NCBI): domain Eukaryota; kingdom Viridiplantae; phylum Streptophyta; class Magnoliopsida; order Arecales; family Arecaceae; genus Phoenix; species Phoenix dactylifera. The sequence goes on from NC_052407.1 coordinate 9,777,541, forward strand.
TTATTCACAGTTTATTCTGGAACACTGTAACTAGTTCATGACATACTCATAGATCATCGACTCATGTAATACATGACATTCTTACTATGGCCATTCTTGTCTTCACATGTATTAGCACATGATATAACATTTCTTTATATCTATTTGCCTTTTTTTTAAAAATCAAATTTTAGCCTTTTACTTTTGGAAATCTCTTATTTTTCCAAATGAAGTCCATTTTTTTGCCAAGTTATTCTTTTGTTCTGAATTTATATCAATGTTCCATTTCCGACTATCAGGGGTTCTATCTTCTAAAAATTCTACTATTGAAGCAAAGCATGTACTCACATAGCTGTTCATTTTGTTCTTTTGATTGCCAGCAGTTTGTGACAATTCCAGAACACTTTTTCCAATCCTGGCAGTCTCGTTCCTCTTATTCTTGGATGTCTCATAAACACAGGACTGCTCAACAGTCTACAGATTACCTTTTTTAGGAAAGAAATTCAAATTCGGTTTTTTCTGTTAATTCATCAGTAAACATTTGAGATTCTCGATCTTAGCAACCTGTTTTGAGCAATGTGTTTGCAGTGCTGGAAGCTAATGCTGTTTTCATTTGTTGGATCTACTTCTTCATGTCTCAGATATTGATTTATTTCTTTATCATGTACTCTTTTCCAAGTCAAGGTAATCTTGAAGGGTTGCTTCTTCATTGCAATTTTCTCAGCAGTGGGAACAAATCGTAGGTCAACAAAGGTAGTAACATAGGATAAGTAGCCTTGAATTACAAAAGTAAGATTTATGGATCTTGGAGAAAATTTCATAATTTATTACAGGTCTAAATCAACTAACGATGCTTTTGAACTGATGTTGGTTTCATTGTCTTATAACCATTGACTTCTCAAGATAATTATTTCCCAATGCTATCGGTTTTTTCTGAAATATGGGCCATTATATAATTGGGATGAAAGCTGGTGATTTCTGGAGGATTATCAAATGGTACCTATTTGATATATTGAGTGCACAACTTTGCCCCTTGGAATATCACGTGCTTCTTTATTATGAAACAACCATATGTAAATGTTTGTGTATGCACCATCATTATCTCTTATTTGTGAATAGCTGATTGTCTGTGACAGCAACTGAGAACCATAGGTATGCATCCTGTCGAGTAAAGATTTATTCAACTTTTAAGTGTTCCTAGTTGATGATCGAAGTACTGCACCGGTTTTGGATTGACTGGATTACATATTATTTTGATTAAAATAAACACTAATAGGAGACTAATGTAAAAGGTTTCTCCTTATTTGGCTTTTCGATGTGAAGTAGGTTGTCAGGGTTGAGAGTATTGCTGCTTATCAAATACATAATCCAAGCATGCTCTGATTCCTATTGGTGCTTGTTGCAGGATTTGTATTGGATAAGGAGGATCATAGCATCACTAGATCTGATTTATACTTTAAAGAGCTTTTCAACCAATGTGGACTCTATATCTACAGCACAAAGGTATGGATACTTTTTACTTTTAGGCAATGGGCTGCCAAAGTTTACTACAGAATTTGCTCTGAAGTATCCAATTTTCCAATTAATCTTTGAATATCTGATGTTCTGCTCTAGGATCAAAAGGGTTTCCCGGAGGAGATATTCCCTGTGAAGATGTATGCATTGGTAACCGAAAAGCCAAAAGTTGCTAGCAATCGCAGAGCCAAGACGCAGCGACATAAGCCTGCTGTGATCAAGTCCTGACACTTAAGAAAAACCAGAGTGAGTGTATAATTATGCCTAGTTTCCATCTGAAAATATGCCCTTGGGAGTCATGTTGCAGAGTTGCTAGACTATTTTTCATCCCTCTCATCTATATTAATTGTGTGCATGTGTCTGCCTATGTCTTTCATATGCCGGCTGCTTTTGCAGTCATTTAATCTTTAATATCATTTAGGATGCTAGATGAATTAATGTTGAGTTCCTCAATTGATATCATGCATCAATGCATCAGAGAGCACATCTTGTTGGCAGTCAGAGGGATGTAAATGGTTGTTTGAAGTCTCAGCTATCGAACCTGAAGATTGCTTCATATTGATCCGGTAGGTCGAAGTCCTGTTGAGGTCGCTGTTGAATTGCTGGTGAGATAGCAGTCTAGCTAGGAAACTTGGTGATCTAATTAAAAAACTAACAGAGTTTTTATCATGAACTTGATCCAACATTGTGAAGTTTCTGAAGTTATTCATTAAGAAGTACTTTCACATTGGTATTCTGTTTTTTAGATTTATATGATTGTTGTTAGAAATTTATAATGCCTACAGTTTTGTGTGCTTCTCTACTGTACTTGCACGTGCATTGTAGCCACCAAGAAAAGCATTTTCAAATGGCAAACTAACCTAAATTTCGAACTTCTAGTATTTAGTTCGGACTTCTAGTATTTAGTTCAAATGCGAAAAATACTTGTCTACCTGCCATTGAGATTTGACAATATCTATAAACGGTCTTAAAAGGTGCAAGATTGCCTAGCTCTTAGTGTAACTTCATGCGTTTAAATCATTGAATCCCATTTCTATAGGCAATAAAATATAGACCAAGTTCTTTTTAAATTGTTTAATCTAAAAATTTGGCACCGCGACGAGAACCGATACTTGCTGTAACACCAACGGCCATGTAATTAACCTGTAGGAGCTTTCAAAAAATAGATAAATTGATGCATGATACCTATAAGAATTGTTGTGGAATTATTGAGCTAGAAAGATATAAGAGTTAAGGGTGCATTTGGTTCACAGTCAGAATTATAATTGGAATGGATTAGAATGAAAATGTATTTTTTACTGTATTTGGTTTGTGGGTGGAATCAGAATTAAAATGAGATTTGAATACTAGATAAGAGTTGACATTAAGTTTTAGAGGATTGGGACATTCTCATTTCTTTCTGAAATTGGAATGGAATCCTTCATCTCTTTCCAATCTTTCAGTGGGAGTCATTCATTTCTATTTTTATTTTGGAGCCCAGCTGTCTCTAACCAAACATGCCTTAAATATCTTAAGGGTGTTGTAGGCCAGCTGCCTTATACAATGATTAATGAGAGGAGCTGCTTAGCTTTTACTTAAAAGAAAGAGCAATGTTATGATAACTTCAAAAAATCATTTGAAAGAGTCACTGGAGGGGCTGGATCAATCACTTTGTTTCATTAAACAAAAATGCTTTCGTAACTCAAAGACAACTCAAAAAAATCATTCAGCTGGAGGTGCAAGGTGGGAGGCCAGTTGAGTGACTTTTTTGAGTTACCATAGCATTACTCCTTTGTTATTAAAATATTGTTGAAGAGGATAACATCCCACCTCACCAAGAAGGATGAGGAACTGCGAAGAAATCTTCCATGCCCACGTTATTATAAGTTATAGATTCATGAGTTTTGCATTTTAACTCCTAAACATTTATTAATAAATCAGTTTTGTATCAGCTTGTTAGTTAATTTGTATGAGTCACCAATCCATTCGGATTCAGTAGAGCTTCCAAACGTTTATATTTAGACAGGAAGCCCTCCAAGCTATGTAAAACTATACCTATATTTATCACAAAAGAAAAAGAAAAACTATTAAGCACTGTCATGCTACATGCAGTTGGCCGTGATTCACAAGAAGGTGCACCGAAACCTCAGTCAATCTGTGGAATCCCTTTTAAACAAAATTTAGTTAAAACTATGCTAAGAATCTGTTTGGTTGGCTGGAAAAATAAAAGAGATAGGGACCTCCCAAGTTCCCTCCTCCCTTCTAAACAAAATTTAGTTAAAACTATACTAGGAATATGTTTGGTTGACCCGAAAAAGAGAGATAGGGATGGGGGTGGAAGTGGGTTGGATAATAGTCATCCGGATCTATCTTCATATCCAAAACTATTTAGGTATGGATAGAAATTTGAGCATCCGATTAATATTTATATCTATATCCGTAAAAAAAATAGATATGGATGTGGATGGACAACTATTCAATGCATGTCTAAATGTCCAATTTCATTTGTAATCTTATGCAATTTTATATAAAAATAAATGAACATATTAATATGCTATTAATTTGATTTATCATCCACTTAGTAATATCTTTGATTCTGTGGTCATAAAGTTTAATTATCCGATTTATATCCATATTTATATCCATACTTTCAGTATTCGATTTGTATTTGTTTAAAACAAATATAGATATGGATATGTATTAATATCCTATTCGTATTCGATCTAATTTCTGCGTAGATAGGGACCTCTCAAGTTTCCTTCTCCAGCTACTTGCAATGGTGTCTTTGATGGCAACCAAAATGAACTCTACTTTCGTACCATATATGTGGAAGAGTCCAGACTCAATCCAATCTTTATCTCGAGGCTTTCCATGCTAATCCACAGACTCGGAGAGGGCTTACTGGAAAATGCTTATCAATCTTAGAATCGAGAAGCTTGGCATTTTTTCTGTGGAGGAGTTCGGCAAAAGAAAAGTTTCCTTTTGACTGTTGATTTGTTTGCCATGCTTCAGTATTTATCCCTCGGGCTTATCTTAATCTCAAGAGAGACGAGATTAGAATAAGATATTTAGACAACTTTAACTAGATTCCCCAACTCCTTCGGGAAGGAGACATATTAGAGATTCCACTGTATTTCCAACCAGCTGATCCCTTTGGGGTAAAGTTAGCTCGGCTGGGACTCAAGAAAGGATATAATTACTATGACAACTCAGGACCTCACCCAAAATGGCTAGCCGGAAGGTATTATTTGGGTTCTTTGATCCTGTATAAGTACCCAAGATCTACCCAGCAAATAACCGATATGGGACTAAACACACGCCCGCACGGGTCCTCATATACTCCTTCTGTTCAAGCCCTGACGTCCTCGTCAGGCTAAGGGTTCAAATCCATTCAAATCTAATCACAAGCACCACAATCAATCCGTGGTCAGCCTCAATAGATCCGTGCTGCAGTGTCCCCTAGTCCACATAGGTTATGGGCCGGGTCCGCTCTGATACCATTTGTAACAACTCAGGACCTTACCCAAAATGGCTAGCCGGAAGGTATTATTTGGGTTCCTTGATCCTGTATAAGTACCCAAGATCTACCCAGCAAATAACCGATATGGGACTAAACACACGCCCGCACGGGTCCTCACAATTACAGTAATGCTCTTAGGCTATTTCCTTGCAGTTTTGGCCTTTTGGCTCTTGTAAAACCACCATACTTGAGTCTCTTCGCACGCATGAGAATAACAATTTAGTATGACTAGCATGGTAGATGCAATAGATTTGGTACACCCAACATCGATACCATTTTCACGTAACTGGAATTCTGGCCAATTATGTGGTACCTAGAATTCTGGCTACGACAACATGCATGCATCTCCATTATTACAAGTTCGTGGTCATTTTGCTAAACCTATTAGGTTGGAGTCTTGGAGAGCATAAAACGTAACCAGAAATCAATTCTTGGCCAGCTTTCACCTACACTGATCTCAAGCAAAGAGAGGTGGGATGCTTTGCTCATTCCAGAAATAGTTATCAGGATCAACTCTAGCCTTCACACGTGCCAATCCCTCGAAGTTATTCAAGAAGTACTTCCTTCCCCAGGCGCTAGCTTTGGCGTAGCTCGTCCTTCCTCCATCATTCCTACCCAAGTCCAAATCCTTGTAATTGAGGTACGCAGCTCTTGGGTTCTTGGATGCATAAGGAGTCATGAAACGATACAGCTTCCTCATCCACTTCAAATGCATCCGAGCCGCTGCCTCCTCCGTCTCAAACCACCTCATGAAGTACGCCAAGTTGTACAGATTCCCCTTCCGATGAGGGAAAGCAACGGCATCCTCCGCTATCTCATCCATCCTCCCTCCCCATGGTTCCAGTATCAAGCCCACACGCTGATCTCTCGCTTCCAATAACAGCTTCCAGATTCGCTCCCACCCCTTCTCGGTGATGGCTTTCTTCACAAAGTCCGACTTCACCTTTGTCGAGCTATTGCGTTGTGGCCTCCTATCCAACAACTGGGATGGGTTGTCCACAGAATAGCCCTGGGCAAAGAAGAGAGTAGACTGTAACCAGCTCATCTCAGTGCAGTCCTTCGCGCCGGCACGCAGCTCGGGGAACCTCTCCTCCAGGATCGAGAGCAGATCTTCGCACCTGCCGCCGAGGAACAAGCCCTCGATCCAAGCTCGAATTGTTCGATTCACCTTCCCACCCACACCGTCGTCGATGGCCATGGTGAGGACCCTGACGAAGAGGTCATCATCAAGCTTCGGTGCAACGTGTTGCCATCTCTCCACTATTTTAGTCACACCCTGTGATAGGTCTCTGTCGACTCTGAACACAGATACCGTGGGGGGAACGGAGACTAGGCTGATCTTGTATGAGATCACGATGCAAAAGCTAGCTGCTCCTCCTCCTCTTATGGCCCAGAAGAGATCCTCGCCCATGGTCTCTCTGGTCGAGAGATTGCCATGGGCGTCAACAACTAGCGCGTCGACGATGTGGTCGGCGGAGGTTCCATATTTCCTTAACAGGGTCCCGATCCCGCCGCCGCTGAACAGCCCACCAACGCCGACGGTAGGGTAGGCGGCGGCGGGGAACGCCGCCGTCTTGTTCTTGGTGACAATGCCGATGGCATAGTATAGCTCGCCCACCGTCGCGCCCGCCTCGACCCATGCGGTGCCGGTTGATGCATCGATGGAGACTGATCGGAGGTTGACGAGGTCGAGGAGGATGAAGGAGTCGCCGGCCGAGGCATAAGACTGGCCCTCGTGGTCATGGCCGCCGCTCCGGGTCCTGACACGGAGGCCATGGGCTTTGCCGCAGGTGACTGTGGCTTGGACGTGGGACGGGTTGGCCGGGACTACGATGAAGGCCGGCTTGGTGGTGGAGGGGGAGAGGTATCGGAGGTTCTGGGCGGAGGAGCGCAAGATGGTGTCGTAGGAGGGGGTGTTTGGGGTGTAGATGGCTTGGGCGGTGGAGTTGGAGTTGGTGTAGCCAAGAAAGCATTGGAGGAAGGCTTCATGAGATTTTTTGGTGTTGGTGCTGGAAGCTGAAGCTAATGCAAATTCTGAAAGGAAGACAAGAATGAAAACGCTGAGGTTGGTGAAGTTGGAGAGAATTCTTGATGCCATTCTCCTCATTTCTTGCTCCTCCCTCGGTTTCACGCTGGCTCTTTAAATCATTTCATCATCCCCCCCTCCCCAAAAAACCCCATCCCACTCTCTTTTGTCTTCATCTCTTTCATCCGGTTCTTAGATTCCTTTGCCAGCTAGCCTAACAATATACTGTACGCTTTATTGTTTTTCCCACCAATGTTATCGAGATTGATGCTAAGCTAAGTTAATAGGAGACGATAAAAGAAAAAACATTTGCTTTATAAAAGAAAAAACCTCCTCTTATTCCCAAAACTCAAGGTAGTTTTCATATTTATTTGCTGAATTATTCATTTCAGCTTCGTGTTAGCATTTCAGTGGGGGAAATTAACCTTTGGTTCTCTTAGTCTTTCTTAATAACTTGTCATATAAATTTAAAATGTAACTAATAAGTTTCATGTTGTTATAATATTTTTTTTGTGATAATAAATCAATTATGATATTTGAGAATTCTTTATAAATTTAATGCTGTCTTCTTTGATGAAAAAAGATGGGAGGGTGTCCGACCGGAATTATATTAGTAGGTTTACTATTTACAAGGGTAGCACTAAAAATTTAATGTTGTCTTAACAACTGTGCCATCCTACTTCATGTCTAATCTTCAACATGTCTATGAAAAGAGAAGGACAATGTCAGCAACTTTCAATACGTAGTAACTTCGAATGGCATCTGCAGTGCTCAAGAGGAAGGGGATTTGGAAATTAGGAACATTAGAAATATGAACCTTGCTCTTCTAGCTAAATAAGCCTAATTGGAAACTGATCAGAGATTTGGGAGTTCCATGAACGAATCAAATTAATAATAATTAGTTCTCTATGCTAGAAGAAAGCTTACAATCCAGGTTAAAAGGTCCCTAGTTAATCTCTTTCCTATTTCGAAGGTTGTCAGTAAGGAGATCGATTTCTTATGGTCCTATATCTTTGAAGTTAGGAAGTGGAGATAATATCTGTGTTTGAGAAAACACTTGGATTGATTCAATTCCACCGTCCTCTCTGTTTCCAGAGCTTTATCTAAGAGTTGTCTACTCTAATTCCTTAGTTGCTTCACAACACAGTTGGAGATCTCTATAGAATGGAACATAAGACTACAAGGCCCGCTTTCCGTCCAAGAGTTTAGGTAGAAAGTCCGCAAGATATACTTTCCACCATTAGACCCTCAAGAATTGTAGATATCTTGATTTAAAAGCTCATGCAGCATGACAATTTCTTCGTTGACTCATATTACAAGTTCTTTTAGCTTGCTTCGAAAATACATTGAAAATACGCGTCAACTTGAGAGGTTGTTCATCCAATCTTCAAGCTCTTTGGATCTCCTGGAGACGTAAAATTTCAATTCAATTATGCGAAGCGCGTGGGATCAGCTTCTTATTGTATTATGTTGGCAAATTTGGCACAAATAGAATGCACACTTTTTCATAGAAGAAAAGGTGCTATCAAAACTGCTCTCCAAAAGACCCTTCAGGCTTTCAAGCTCATGGCCGGGAAAGCTTATGCTCTATCAAACTGATTCACAGCAGGAGCCCAGTGAGCTTAGTTTCTTGGCTTTTCTGCATTCCTCTTTCCCTCTGGTAAATATCTATACATTCATTTAATTTATAAAGCTCGAGGGAAGTGTTTCCTTTCCTCCATTATTCCTAGACGGAAGATTTCCTTTTTTTATTTGCAAAGGAAATGGGTATATTGCCACAGTTACAGCTGCTCACTTCTTCCATGTCTAAGGCTGGGAAATGGCCCTCCAAGACTCCCTACCTCGGTCGGTTGAACCACATTTGGAGATGGTAACTCAGGATGAGCAGCAATTTGCTAGGTAGGAGGTGCCCAGCCCAAGCATCTCGAGAGGCTCCTCCATCTTGGAATTTGGTTCCCATAACCCAAGAAAATGAGCGCTCAGAGGTTCGGGTGGCCATCGGGTTGGATACCGTTTAGATCGGATGCGACTTAGGTCAAAAATTTTGCCAACTCGAATCCAGCTTGTTTATTAGACATGTAATCTAACTCGTGACCAACGTAACCCATTTATTAAATATGTCGAGTCAGATCGTTTGTAGATTGGGTTGATGAGTCGAATCATAAATTACCACTCTCTAACTAAAGATGTTCATGGGTTAGACTTGGGCATAGAAAACGTCAAATTTTAAATAGGCTCGGCCTGAAGTCCAACTAAAAAGAGAATGTAGTTTAGACCCGAGACCCAACCCATGATTAGCTCTACCTCTAACCCCAGGAAACACAACTCAAATTACATAGCTTCTCTCACTAGAAACGTTCTAGAGAGAAGTCTCATGCAACCATGGTTCTCTTTTTATGTTTGAGAAGATTCACAGACATGGTTCCATAGCACTTGTTGATTAACTAATTGCAGCCTCCAGCTAACGATTTGGAAGGCATATATCAATATGGACCAAAATGCAATTCGGCCCCATTGACCTAGGGATTAGAGCTGGGTTCATGGGTCAGTCCATTAAATATTGTAGTCCAGATCTAGATCTCATTAAAACTAGTCTAAATAATCAGATTCCACTACATTTAGTCATACAATATATATATATTAGAGTGTCAGAGTTATTTTAATGATCCTGATGCAATATGGACCTGATATGAATATGAGAGTTGTGCTAGTTGGGTATACATTGGCAAACTATATGATGCTCCAAGGGAAGGATAGGAACTTAATCCTCTTCCTCATGATGGCAAAAGCAAGATCAAGACCAAAGTGATGTACTCCAATCCCTTAATTAACAATTATTTCTAGAAGAAATCTTCACACTTGACTAGTCTCAAAGGAACTGCGTTGGATTTTCATTGACTAGCCATTCAGCAACTTGGATTTCCTTGGAGAGTTCTTAAGCAACTAATTTTTAATTTAAAGAAATTTTCAACAGAAATTTTAAATTGGCTAAATTTCTCAAACACTTCTGATTTTTGTTTAACAAAATAAGCCTAGGTATATCTAGAGAATTCATCAATAAGGATAACTGCATACCTCAAACTAATTAAAGATGGAGTAGTAATCCTTCAAGTAAGGTTTGAATGTATCAATTGTAGTAGTTGAGAGAATCTTGTTTGTCTTTCTAATTAAAAGGTAGCTTGTGCATCTTTTTCATATTGGCAACTAGTGTATATAGTGCTAGTATTGATCTTCATCCTAGGAAGCTTATTAACCAATGTCCTACTCTGCATATCTTGAAGTCTATCGTAATTCATACGAGCAAGTTTAGCATGCCATAAATCAGTTGTATCATGTTTAAGAGTCCGATCCATATAAGAATTACCTGCAAACATAACATAAAACTTGTTCAGTTTTCTGCCTTGAGTAATAAACTTTCTATAGGCTTTGTCATTAGCATAAATCTCTACAGTATGAGGCCCAAATAGAAGAGAATACCTTTTGAATATAATTTATGAAACGGAAATCAGACTTATCATACCAAGCACATAATAAGCATTATTCACATAAATAAAAAAACTAGTATATGAAGTGAGAGATAAATTATCAATACTTTTGACAAGATAAAATGAATTTTCAGCGGTAGCAATAGCATCAGAACCAGTATAATCATGTAGAGAATCAAATACCTCTTAATGACCAGTAAGATGACTAGAACATCCAAAATCGATAATTTACATGAACAAAAGTAATGTCTGATATATGAGACGAAGTAGAAACACATACATGTTGGCTATTAAAACAACTAGAATCAATAATAGTAGTAATGGGAGTCTAACTATCAGTTTCCTTCTCTCCTCCATGCTGTGAAGTAGAGGATGTAACATTAAAATATTTGACCATCATCCTACAATTTTGAATTTTATGATCTAATTTTTAATATTTATGACAATTCTTCTTGAATTTATAATTTTCTTCTGATTAGAATTTTTGATCTTCTCAAATTCTCCAACTGACCTATTTCCTGAATTTTTAAAATTTTATTCCACTTCTTTTTTTACTACCAGAAAATAAGGTCACTTTTTTTTTCAGGGGATAAAGCAAATCACACATCTAACTATTAAATGCTTCTTGATTAATAAGTATATTTTCTAACTCTCCTAATGTAAGTTGTTTAGGCTATCCAAAAATAGAAAGCATATAAATACTATGCTCCTTATTCAAATATGAGCCAACTGCCTCCGCCATTCATTTTCATCATAATGAGAATTTGGATCAAGCATGCCAAGCTCATCAAACATTTTTTTTTCTTTTAGCAAAATATTGAAAGATTGTAAAATTATTTTATTTGAAAGCACCAATTTTGTTCTCCAAAAATTGAAGCCAAGCCTCATTCAACTTTGAGTGGAGAGCATCAAAAATATTCTATGCTATCTTCGGATCCTCTATATCTTGAATATGCTGATAATTATTTTCATCAATATTGGTTCTGAGAATATACACCAACTTTGATCTTTTATTTTTTCATCGTTTCTGCATTGTTAAAAATTTCTGATGGCATCACCGTATCTGTTACATTCATGATCTTCCATAAATCTTGCTTGACCAAATAAAACCTAATGCAAGCCTTCCAATATGCATGACTGGTGATATTCAATTTTTCGATCCACAACGAGCTATAAACACATGAACCACCAAACCAAACTAGTGGTTGTGATACCATATAGAACGATATGTTATTTGGGATGGATCCGTGGCGGCCTATGACCTAGAGCAAATACCAGAAAGACAAGTAATAGAGAAAAGCTGCTAGAAGAAAAAAAAAAGTAGAAAAAAAAATATTTTATTAGAAGTTGTAAGCCACACAAGAAAGCACTCAGTCTCTCATGCCTCACCAAAGAAGATGCCTTAGGTTCTCTTACTCCCCCGTTTTTTCAACTACACCGTACGCTACTTTCTCTCTTCCTTAAACTCTCACTAAAAGATAAAATTTCACTGCAAAACAAAATTCTACTAGGACTAGGTTTGGATTTGTTGTGCTTAAAGCTCATCGTGGGCTAACACCTAAACACAGAGAAAAGACATGTTGGAGATCGCAATGACTCCAACAATTTGAACTACATAATAAAATGTTTGGTGCATAACAAAAGATCAGATAGAATTATAGCTAACATTATACATATTTAACAGAATCTTTGACAATGAAAATTTGGTACTCATCACATATTGATTATACATATTACTGTTAAAAGAAAAATCTGTTTCTAAAATCTAGCCCTTATGGAAATTATTCTTAATTTAATTGTGTCAAGACTTTGATGTTTGATTTCTATTCAAGTTTCAAGGAGCCCTCAACAAGTTTGCTTCAATGTAAAGGTCCTGAAACCTATAGATGCCGCCCTTATCACTTAGAAACCAACAAAGAATATATTTGAGATTCTTCTCAATTTTTGTATGGTATAAGGCTTCTCAAGAACCCGTGGAGCGAGGCAAAGGTTCAAATAAAACAATTGGTTGGAGACTAGGACTCTTCTAGCGAGGCCCTATGATGATTAGAGATGCAAGATCGAAGATCTACTAGGAAAAGAAGGTATGAAGCCTTCTAGTTATCCCTTAGCCTTAGTTTTGCTTCTAATTCTAAACTTTTCACTTCAAATTAGAGCTGAACATGGGCTAGGTTTGGGCACTGAAAAAATCAAGGCCTAGCCCGAAGCCCGATTAAAGATGAATAGAGTTTACGCCCAAGGCCCGACCGTGATCATGTCAGATCTAGCTTTTGGATATTTTTCAATTCTTTTATTTATAATTTTTACTTCCAGTTTAATCTTGATTGTTTTTAGTTATAATTTTGCTCTTGCTCTGCACCATGTTGCTCATGTGAGCTAAGGTTCCCATAGGGTTCCTTGCCTGAATTAGGCAGGCTCATGTAGAATTGCACAGACATAGCCACATGAAGTGACAGATAAAAAGGACGTCATTACTTCGTTTCATTGTTACTACCTTGGGTGATCTATGGTGATTATCTTCATATGCTAGATTCCTAGATTGCAGGCAGTCATTGGGCAAAAAGGCGACCATGAAGTTTCTTCAATCAGCGGCTTTTAAAATAAAAGTACTGGTTAAGGGTGTTTTTACTCAAAGCAAGAGCTCCTAAGCAAGCAACTAGGAAATTTTTGCTTTGATTTTGAGATTAATGGTGTTGCCTTGGTAGGATACTACCCTAACTCACCAGATTATAATGATAATTTGATTCACCTACCATTGATATATAGAATCATTGCAAGTGTTGGAAAGTAACCTTGTATCTTTTTTTCGGAGAAAATGAGCTAACCCAAAAAGATTCACTAAGAATGAGAGATATACCCTCTTGAGAGAGAGGTACAAAAAGAAATAAAAAAAAAAATCCAACCACCAGTCAAAGCTAAATAGCAACATTGCAAAAACTAACTAAATGGCCGGCCTAGTCTAGTCCAAAATTTAGTAGATTTAGTACTAAAAATAAATAGGACAGGCACGAAGGAAAAAAAGAGGCTGGACTCGGACCTAAAAAAATTAAAAAAATAACTTAATGCGTCTCAACCCCGTTCGACATTATATATATTTTATATGTTATAATAGAATAATATATAGCTCATCTTTTATGAAAAAAAGAAAAACAAAAGGTGAGAATAGAAATTAGGACTTGGCCTATTTCTTATAAGATGTCTCCAGTGATTGCCAACCACGGCCATTGAGATGAAATCAATCAAAGATTGCTGCTAGATTCATGCACGCAACAAATTATATGTCAAGTTCTTAGACCACACTACTTAATGTTGCCTCAGCTGCTACATCGCTGGACTACTAAATTTTGCGAATGCCTATGGACCTTCTAAGTTCTGTCTTCTGTCCGGTGCACAAAAACAGGGAGATCTATTGGATTGTCGCCTATTTGGCAATGCAGGGCCCACCTAAAATTTTCGTAGTTTTGAACACGTGTCAAGACAGGAATGCTACAATCTGCTGTCCTGCCTTCTACCAGTGCAGGTAACTTCGAGTGGGACCCGTCAACAAAAAAAATTAAGGAACCGCACCGCAAATCAAGCCTTTCCAGTTTCGAACCACCACGTTGGGTCTCTTCTTCAGGGTCCACCACGAGGTCTCTGTTAAACTAACACAAATGTCACCCGGCAAGCTTGGATATAAAAAGAGAGGAAAAACCCCATTGCAACATAGCTTTGTATTTGATAAATAATGTTGGGGATTCAGGAAAACAAAATGATACATGTTCTTTAAAAAATTCAGAAAAATTAAAATTAGAAAAGCCAATGAAAAAGGATGTAATAAGAATACCGAAATAAACAAGAGCATAATGATGGATATTATATTGCGCAAGTTCATAAGGTTTCTTAAATTAATCAAGAATCATAAAGTCCATGAAATATCAAATACAATTGGATCCATTTTCTTGCCTCGGTAGTGGAAAGCCAATTAAGAGTTGACTAGCAGGTCAAAGTGCAATGCAAGCCACAAGAAAACATGGCATCGATCCAATTTGATAAATATGCTAAAGCTTTTTGCTAATTATTATTTCTAATTTTAATCTGAACTAGATATTTGTAATTTTAGTCAAAAAGATAATTTTCTGATACCTCGTTAATCAGTGTTTGATAACATACTTAGATGCAACTAAGTTGATAAAGATGTGGAGAGATAGAGCATTTTTCTTGTAACAGTAAAGATGACGAGCCAATTGCGTACATTTTATTTTTGCAGCCTTTCTAGAAAATTAAAAAAAAATACATAAAATGGCTGGATTCTTTTTTTTGAACTATTAAAAAAATTAGCATTTGAGAATAAGATAAAAGTTGGGGGCCCGGGGAGATTCCATTTTGCAACGCCAGTCTCTCCTGTCAACCAGCCTTGCAGGACCTCTTGCACCAATCCCCTGTTTCTTCCAAAAAGCCAAAGCCTCATCTTCTTCTCCTCAAAACTTCTTCCACTGAGAAATCGTTGCCTTCTTTGATCCCAACTGCACCCCTTGCACCAATCATGGCCGCTGCAGACAAATCCGTGGAAACCCAGGTGGCTGGTATTGCTGTGAAGGCGGTCGAGGAGCCTGCCGAGGTCATCAAGGCAGTGATGGTAGAGACAAAAAAGGCTAAAAGGGAGCAACCCAAAGCAGAGGAGGAGGAGGAGAAGGTCAAAGTACCCCAAGAGGCCAAAACTCTGGGTTCATTTATGCAGAAGAATTCTTCCTTCAAGGAGGAGAGCAACTTCCTCTCTGACTTAAAATATAGCGAGAAGAAGGCCTTGATGGAGCTGCGAGGAAAGGTCGAAGAGGCCATCCTCAAGAGAAAGCTCTTCAAGAAGGAGGATAGGCAGGAAAAGCGGCAAGAAGATAAAAAAGAGAGACGTCAACCTGATGGAGAAGGTGAAGAGGATAACTCGGCTGCCAAGGAGAAGGCAGCAGAGGCCATTGACAAAGACATCTCCCTATGGGGAGTGCCACTTCGGCCAAGCAAGTGCCCCGAGAGAAACAATGTAGTCCTCCTAAAGTTTCTCCGAGCTCGAGAATTCAAAGTTA
Organism: Phoenix dactylifera; assembly: GCF_009389715.1. Taxonomy (NCBI): domain Eukaryota; kingdom Viridiplantae; phylum Streptophyta; class Magnoliopsida; order Arecales; family Arecaceae; genus Phoenix; species Phoenix dactylifera. The sequence continues at coordinate 9,793,105 of NC_052407.1, forward strand.
AGGAAGCATTTGAGATGCTCCAGAACACACTCCAGTGGAGGAAGGAATCGGCAGTTGATTCAATCCTCAATGAAGATTCCTTGGGTGCAGATTTTGCAAATGCATGCTACATGGATGGCGTCGATCGCGAGGGACGTCCAGTTTGCTACAATGTGCATGGGGTTTTCCAGGATGAAGATCTCTACATGAAGGCATTTGGGACAGAGGAGAAGAGGGAGCAGTTTGTGAGGTGGAGGGTTCAGCTGATGGAGAAAGGTATTCAGAAGCTAGACTTCAAGCCGGGTTCTATTGCTTCATTTGTCAATATCATTGATCTAAAGAACTCCCCCGGGCCTTCCAAGAAGGAGCTGAGGCTCACAATTAATCAGGCCGTCGAGCTGCTTCAGAACAACTACCCGGAGTTTGTTGCTAAGAATGTTAGTATCGTTCCACCATGCCTCATGTCATCTAAATCATTTATTCAACTTTTCTAATATGTGAAATTAAAATATCTGCTATTGAAATTGAAACTGAGGATGATACTGAATTTTCTGACAAAAGTTTGGAGAAAACCAAGATGATAATCTTCTCTTTGCTTTTATTGGTTAATTTTGATTTGAAATCTGCAGTGTTTTCCACCTGGAAAGTAATTTGTAGTTTACTGTTTCAACAGATAAGCAAAATTTTCAGACAAAATTTTGTAGAAGAATACGATCATGTATCATTGATTACTGATGCTAATTTTAATACTCTCTGAAGAGATTAGCGACACCATTTGATTGTTAATATGTGCCAGTTCTTGCAGTCATGTTTTCATAGCATTTTTCTTGCAGTTGTTGCCACTCTCATCCTTGTAGTTCTGGCGTGTGGCATTATTTGTCACTTTTGTAATCCAGTGATCTGTATGCTTTTTTTACTGCTCTCTCACTAATTCTTTTTCCCGACACTGAATTATCTCAAATACTTAACTACTGTGACGATGATTCCGAAGTGTAGATCTTCATCAACGTCCCCTTCTGGTACTATGCATTCAATGCTCTCCTGTCACCTTTCCTAACCCAAAGAACCAGGAGCAAATTTGTCTCTGCACGCTCGTCAAAGGTTACTGAAACTCTTCTGAAGTAAGTTTTTTCATTTCAGCTACCATCTTCGTTTCAAGTACAAAATATGATGGTAAATTCTTAGCAATCCAGATATTCCTTACAGATATATTCCTGCTGGAAATATCCCTGTATGCTATGGTGGTCTGAAACGCGAGAATGAAACTGAATTTTCCGCCGATGATGGTAGGGTTACAGAGCTCAGAGTTAAAGCTGGTTCCACAGAAAATGTAGAAATTCCTGTGCCAGAGGTAAAACATCAAACCTTCCCCCTTAAGCTAACATCTCTAAACTTAAGCTATTGAGACAAAGTATTTTAGTGCATGATATTCTTCTAAAGATTGGTAAATTTTGAGCTTGATGAGTGCAGGTTGGGACTACCTTCATTTGGGATTTGACTGTTTTGGGCTGGGAGGTTAACTACAAAGAGGAGTTTATACCGACCGATGAAAGGTCATACACCATCATCATTCAAAAGGGTAAGAAAATGGGAGCTCAGGGAGGACCAGTTCGGAACTCGTTTAAGAACAATGAGCCGGGCAAGGTTGTGATATCAATTGAGAATACCACGTTCAAAAAGAAGAAGGTCTTATTTAGGTGCAAGGCAAAGAGTTCTTGAGTCATGACTTGGGGTGAGATTTCAAATTATTGTGTCCGGACAGGTTGGTTTGTCTTGTTTGTGCTTATGATGGTTTGATTGTAACTGTCGATCACATTCTAAAGATTTCTTTTGTATGAACTCATGTTTACTGTACCGTGTGCTGAGTGCCTCCTCCAGGGTGAGGGTGTGCTCAACTTGCTTGAAGTGAAAAAAGATTATGATCCCCAAACTCTATAGCAGCACGGATAAAGTTCAGGTTCATCAATGGACGCCTCGACATTCCGAAGAGTTTCTTTGGACATCCCCAGTGGACATACCTTCTTCTTCTTCGTACTTTTTACCTTCTCGTAATTTAGCAGGATGTACTCACATTAGAGCTATATAAATTGTTGTTTTCACTTATAAAAAAAAAATAAAGGATGCCTCGGAAAGAGTATTGGGCCACATACTTCGTCTCGCCAACTTTGAGGCCTCTCTTATAAAGAAGCAAGCTGAGAGGAAGAAATAGGATAGCTCCAAATGCTAGGATTCTTCAAACCCAACCTGAAAAAGGTGGGCAACTCGTACAAGATGATCCTTGTATACCCATTAATTAAATCTCGAGAAATATGGAAGAGAAAAGCAGCTAAAGGAAAGAACTAACCAGCATAGTTTGAGTAATATCCGTATCTAACAACCCTAATGATGAAGAAACTGTTGCAGTACCGCTTATTATTTTACTCAGTAAATGATACAAGCCACTGACCGACTTCCCTTTTTATCATTATATGGACCATCTTAGAGACTTTCAACAACTATTCTCACTAGTATCCTTATACCCTTGAGAATCCAAAGTATCCAAGAAAATCATGTTCTTTTTCAATTTTGGAACATGCCAAACTTCTAAGGTCCTCACAGTACCATCATAGGTCTCAAATCAAATTGTTCCAATATTAACAACCACAACAGATTTATTATCTTCCAACAGAACCTTTTATTAGTTTGATAGGTAGAAAACAAATCTTCATTAGGAGTCATATGTAAGAAACAATTAAAATCAAGAATCCACCTTCTTCTAGAGCTACTGACACTGACAGACAAAACCTCACTACCTTCTTCTAATATTTGCTTTAGAGTCAAGCTCTCTCTTTTCATTATTTTCTTTTCTCTTTAGACAAAGTCTTTTAAGGTGTCCTTTCTTATGACAGTACAAACAACAGATGTTTCTATGTTTCGACTTTGATTTGGTCTTCCCCATATTGCTAGAACCGCTTTCCCTCCTCCAACCTCTAACAATCAAGCCTTCTCCTTCATTCTCCACATAACTTCCAAATATCTTTTTCTTCAACTCTTTAGATTGTAAGGCATCTTTTATACCACTAATTGAAAGAGATTCTCTACCATACAGTATGGTATCAACTAAATTCTCATAAGAGGATGGTAATGAGCACAACAAAATAAGGGTCTAATCATCAGTTAGAGCACTAAAATTTTTTAAAACCAAGATAGCTTTATTAAATTCATCTATATAATTTTTTACAGGCGTACCTTTTTTCACGCGTAGGTGGTAGAGCCGATGCTTCAAATATAATTTATTTATAAATGACTTGGTCATGTATCTACCCTCCAATTTTAACCATAGTTTAGCAGTTGTCTTATTTTTAACAACTTCTCTAAGCATCTCGTCTGCCAAACATAATTGAATTGTATCGTATGCCTTTGCCAGTAGCTGCTTCTTGTTTCTATTAGATATGCTATCTGATAACTTCTCCTTGCCTTCCAATGCCTTCCACAACCATTATTGCACCAAAAAGGCTCGCATCTTAATCTTCCAAATACTGAAATTGTTTGCGCCATTAAACTTTTCAATTTTGAATTTTGTAGTCATCATTGCGAAATTCTAATCGAAAAGACCAAGGTTTTGATACCACTTATTGCGACAGGCAGATAAACTAACAAAACAAGAAAGAAAAATAGAAAAGAGCAAGAACTCAATATTTATATAGTTCAGACTATTAACCTACGTCTACGGGTAGAGATGATGCAAAAGCTTTACTATAAAAAAAATTAAAGATTACAAAGTACAAGATTTTCGCACAAAATCTAGCCCCAATATACCTAATCTCTAGGATACTCAATTGCTCTCATCCCTTAGGGCTACAAGAGATATATATAATAGAGTAAGTCAATTTAAACTCGAATTAGTATTCCTACAATAATCAGGATAATCCAATATATAAAATAGAATAAATCGACTTAGACTCAAATGAGTGTTCTAAGTCATTTTGGATTCGATCTCTATGACTTGTAAATTCAACAACACACACACACACATATGTATGCATGTATATTTATATATGTGTATATATATGTATATGTGTTGTATATATATACGTATGTATGTGTCTTGTACATTCATCCATCCATCCATCCATGTATGGTACGTATATATGTTATACCCATTATACTGAATGCAAAGATGCAAATGGCATCTAATAATTTTAGTGTAAGGCAAGATTTAGAAAATCTAAGAATGTATATTGCATCCTAATATGCCTTTTTATGAAACCGTTCGAAGATTTATCTGCTATAATGTCTTTAATTTGGCTACAATATAATTTTAATCTAAAGAAATTATAAATTTTACAGTGACATGGTTTTTCAACTGAGTCTATTTAAGATTTATCTTATACTTAACCACTTTAATAACTTGTCTTACCCGATATAAGTCAATTGCAACCTATAACCCATACGATCATATGGAGGCCATGCTTTAATCTGTGAAATTGGTTTTAGATGAGGAACTTCCCACATGGATATTCCATCCCAATCCTCGATCCTCCCTTGGTGAATGCACTTGTTGACATAGTCATCCTATTTGACTAGTCTTCCTTTTGTTGATCCTCCAAGTCTTAGGCCAAAGAGGCAAACATTAAATATCATCGGACTTATCCAGAGATCATCTTCTATTTCTTAGCTACAACTTTTCTAAGAAATGGAATTCCATACAATGGTGACATCATGATATCTAAAAAATTGTCTCAGAGTGCCCCTCTTGCAGTGACCTAGGAAAGGAATACGAAATTGGACTTACCATTAGTTTAATAGTGCTCACGAATTCCCCCATAAGCCTGAAGAAATTATGGCTCAACAATTTATTCATACTTTGTAAAAGAAAAAAAGTCCTTGATGCTGCAAGTAAAACTTTATTAAGAAGCCGACGTAGTGCTAGTTCCTTGAAGACCGCCCTTTTGTTAATCCAAAAACAAGATTATTTATTTATTTATTTTATTAATTAGTTTCTTGGGTATAAGTGGGCTTGCCTAGTGATAAAAAAGCACTTAAGCTACAGATCTCTACTATACCAGATTAGAGGTTAAAGCTATCATTGCTTATTTAAACTTCTTTACTAGAACCCTGTTTTTCACAATATGAAACACATAATTTTAATGCTAGCAACCTCAATTATGATCAGTGCTCACCCCTCGTCCGATGACCGGAATAAAGGAATTAGTGCATGGGTACACTACCATTGAAATGGAAAGAATCTAGAAGAGTTTGATTAAGATTTTTGTAAGAACAATTTTGAAAACATAGTCGAGGACAATCATCTTAAAGTACCATCCAAGGCATTAGTTCAAAAATTGTAAGTATTATACATTAATATGAATTTGTCGAAAATCTGTTTTTTTGAGTGAAATTCTAAATTGTAGTAATGAATTAGTTCAATTGGTGAAGTCATTAGAGGCTGGATATAAGTGAGTTGGACTTGAGTCTCGCTTGCTTTACTTTAAATTTGTTACATCAACACATTAGGTGAGTATGAGAGACCCCTATATTTGCCATGCATATAGTTCATGGATTGCTTTATATTTTTTAATATCATATATAAATGATATTTTAAAAACAGCGTGAAAGTGCTTTTATCAATTTCACATATGACTGAGATTTCGACTCACTCATGCTTCTTCTCATTCGCAAAAATTGACCTAGTTACCCTAAGTAAAATGCATACATGGTAAACTTTAGAAGAGAATTTGTATCCTCATAAAATCTATGAAAGGCCACCATAAGCAAGTGTTGTTTGATTTAGTGCAAATCCACCTGGAAAATGGGATTTTTGCCATTTCTTTTAGTAGGTCCATCTAGAAAAGGCTTCTAGAAACTGATCAACCAATTGGTTTGAACCAAGCAAGCACACCCACAATTTCTATCTGTTGGACATCGTCACCACCAAGGAAATTAACTATAGTCAAATTTGGTGCATGGAAAATATTAGAAGAAGTTAAGGAATTTAGAGACCATCGGATGGACGCAAGGATGCTGGCCTTGACATAAGAGATGGATGGATAATTAGAGGGCCCCTAAGGTTTTTCATTTTTTATGGATCCACATACACATGCAAGTATCTAAAAATGAAATAGTTTTAAGCACAGAAACACGTATTTTCAGCTGGTACTTGCTCAAATAATATCACTCCTTACCACTTGGGCAAAGGATCGGAGGATTCGATCCTGATTGGATTAGGCCCCTCGAAGGTGGGATAGATATAAGGCAGAAAAGGTGGGGATCAGACTCTCTAGACTCTCTTGAAAAAAATAAATTATATAAGCAAGGAAGTTTCAAGATGATTGACTTTATGCATATTAAAATGCAAGCAGATGTAAACACTTGTTTATACATATTTTTTCTGTATAAGTTTTAAACAGACATATTTAGAGACAAAATTGTTGGAAATTTATTGCAAGTAGTCTGGGTTGGGATAAATTTTGGGGGAAAATTAATTTGAGAAAACTATGAAACGGGTGGCATAGTGCTCTAATATTATTTGTCATTTAAATATTTTCGTTTAGAAGAGCTTGGCTCAAGGAAAAAATAAAAAACTAAAATTTTGACAGAACTCGACGTGCATATATACCAGTTTCTTATGTTGCACTTATTTTTGGATTATTCACTAGCATATAATTAGTCAAATATATTACGTTATACTTCTCACAACATTATCATTTTACTATGGGCATCTGCAGCATGTTTCCCAAATCAGGTGGCAGCTGCTTAGCAGCGAAACTGGAAAAAAACGCAGCATTAGACGTGTTAAAAATGCTAAGCCTAGTTAGCATTATCTTTCTTTTCTCTGCCCCTCTCAGTCAAGCCGCCTGTCGTCCCTACTTGAAGTCTTGATTTCTCGGTAGACAATTCCATCGTATCTTTGAACGTTCCAAAGCACGCTGGCTACGTTGGACAAAAACAAGAAAACAGAACGCTTCCTCCTCAGCCTACCCTCCCCCATCGCCCTATATATACTCTTATTGCCCATCCCAGAACCCCACACAAGCCTCAACCAGAGGGCCATCTTCCTGTGTCTCAAAATGGCCTCCTCGACCTCCCTCACTCTCCTCTTCTTCCCCTTCTTCCTCCTCACTCTCTCCCACGCCGCCACCTTCAACGTCGTCAACCAATGTTCCTACACCGTGTGGGCTGCATGGGCAGCCACCGGCAACGTCGGCGGCGGCAAGCAGCTCGACAAAGGCCAGACCTGGACGGTCACTGTTAACGCCGGCACCACTGGTGGCCGAATCTGGCCCCGTACTGGCTGCTCCTTCGATGCCAACGGCAACGGGAAGTGCCAGACCGGCGACTGCGGCAAGCTCGCCTGCACCTCCTACGGCTCCCCACCCAACACCCTCGCGGAATTCGCCCTCAACCAGTACCAGAACCTCGACTTCAACGACATCTCCCTCGTTCAGGGCTTCAACGTGCCCATGGACTTCCGCTCCACCTCGTCAGACTGCAGCATGGATATCCAATGCACCGCCGACGTCGTTGGGAAGTGTCCCAGCGCGCTCAAAGTAACCGGCGGCTGCGATGACCCATGCACCATCTTCAAGACTGCTCAGTACTGCTGCCCGTCCGGCTCCAGCTGCGAGCCAACCACCTATTCCAAGTTCTTTAAGAGCCTGTGCCCGAATGCGTTTAGCTACCCGGATGATTATGTCAACACCAGCTTCACCTGCCCCGGTGGGAGCAACTACCAGGTTACCTTCTGCCCTTGAGGCTTTGAGAGCATGGTGATCCATGCATGACGCTGTTTGGAGTATGTGATAGCTTTGGAATAAGGTGTTTGTAACCAAATTTACGAGCAATTAAACTGGCCTGTGATGCATGCAGCATTATTGGAATTATAGAAATAATTGTTTACTGTTAGTAAATGCACTTCTCCATCTTCAATATCTTATGGATGACTACAAAAATAAGAAAATGGTATAGCAAGTTGCTCTATTCGGCAATACATTTCCCCTCCAGTATGGCACTAGCGTAATATCTGGTAAATGGACCAATTCCAGCGCTCACTGACCCCATCAGTTGCACCATCCCCTTTTGCCCTGTGGAACTTGAGGTATATATTGATTGGAGATAAATACAGTGGTTGCCTTACTAGATGTCTTAATAGATGTCTCTCAAAATTACATGTCCTCTCCCTAGAGTAATTAACAACAATAAAATCAAACAAAGATGAAGACTAAATTTCTCCCAATGTGACTGTTGAACAGCCAACAGGAAGCCAAACTATAAGAAAATTCAGACAGAATTAAGCACTGTTCTTGCAGTATAAGCTAACTCTAAAACTATAAAAAGGAAAGAAGAAGAAAAAGCATCTCAAAGAATGTGACTCCCACATGAATAGAAGAGCAATTAGATTCCCAAAAGAACAGGGCAGCTTTTCACTGTCAAAAACGGCTTCCTTCCTAATCAGGCCTTCCCTTCATTTTCTCCATTTTTTTTTTTTGAGTGCACTGGTCCCACAAGGACTGGACCCGATGTGTCATGCACCCTAGCAATCTTCTCGTCTAGCCCATGGGGAAGGGGCACCACAACTCCTTATTTGGAGTCCATGTGAACAAGCTCTATGCAAAGCTAAAGCCTCTCTCTTAGAATGACTTTCCAACTTTTAGAAAGTTCAACCTGTAATATCCAGGCCCAATACTAACCGGGCCCAATATTTTGAAGCCCAGTTTAAGGGTATTGGGCTAGGTCACTAAATGGACCAACTTGGGCCCGAGGTTGGCAGCCCATTTAAAGGCTGCCCCCTCATACCCCAGGTTGAGGTGATGGGCCCCAGCTGGCCAGTAGGGAAAAGGCTAGCTGTTGGGCCCTCATCCATGCAGAATGGGAGTCCGCGACCTCCAACCTCAAGTTGAAGTAACAAGCCTAGCTGGCCAGAGGGAAAAGGCAGCTGCTGTAGGCTTCCTGAGCAAGGAGGAAGGAGAGGGTGCCACCTCTTCAGAGGTCACCGCCTAAGGGGGTTTATTTAAACTCCCAATTTTTAACCATGGATTACTATACCCTCTTTATCCCTAGCCCCTCTGGAGTACTGTACTAAAGAAGCCGAACCTTTGACTCGAAGAGCTAAAGGAAAGGAACCCTAGAGCCCTAAGGAGAGGAAGGAGGGACTGTGGAAGGGATTACTGCTCGGCTACAGCCAACCAGGAACAGGGTAAGACTTGGTTTACTTAAGTAAATTGGTTTAAACTAAGAAAGAGGAGAGTTCCTCTGTGGAATGTTTCTCCCCTCTGTTTCAACAGTGAAATAAAGGAAAAAAAACTCTAGCACAAAGGAGATGGAAATCGGCCGACAGGTTCCACCCCACGCCAGACCCATGCACAAGGACAGACCGTGGGCCGGCCTAGGCCCAATAACGGAACTGGGCCGATCACAACCAAGGACGGCCCAGGTTCAGCAGCCATCCGGGCCGAGCCCAACTGAGCTTGACCTGTGAGCACGGGCTTGGCTTCCAAGCGCCTAGGGCACAAGGTGCGGCTGCTGGGCTGCCAGCCCTCCGGCCGATGCCCCACCTCTTCCCGGTGAGGAGGTGGTAGCGCCACCAAAGAGGGAGGAGAAGAAGAAAAAGAAAAGAAGAAGGGGAAGAAAGAAGAAAATAGTTAAACAAAAATAAATATATTTTACTTACCCGAACATCGAGGCTTTATCCTCAGACGACGGCTCTACTTCACCATGGTCGGAATAGATAAGGGATTCCCGAAGACTAAGCACACCCCCCCCCCCCCCCCCCCCCCCCCCCCCCCCCCGCCGCCGCCCCTACCGGCACCACTTTGAAGGGGGGTAACCCTTCCTCTTCCGCCGCCGCAACTCTTGGAAGGGGAGGTGGTGGAGGACGACGAGGGAAGAGGAAGGGGATGAAGCAGAAGAAGGCCACAGCTAGTGGAAGGGCTAGGGCTTCGATGGAGGATGAAGGAGGAAGAGAGAGAGAGAGAGACCAAAAGAGAGAGAGGGGAGCGGGAGTGGAAGAGGCGGAAGCCTCTGGAAGGCCGGAGAAGAGCCCTTAAACGGGTCCGGCCTAATTGGTCGGATCCAGGTTTGGGTCTGAACCTGTTAGGCCCAAATAAAAAGAAAGTGGGTTTAGTAAACCCACTTTAAACCTGAACCCGAGCCCAATTAGATTGGGCTAAGTCTGAGCGAACCACAATTAAATAAATCAGGCTAAATCCAAGCCGAATTGAGTCGGGTCTGAACCTAATTAAATGGAGCTGAGTCTGAACAGACCAAATTGAGTAAATTAGATTGAATTCGAACCCAATTGGGTCGGGTCCAAGCCCAATTGAGATGAGTTAGTCTCAGCAGACCTAATTGAGTTCAAATCAGGCCCAATTCAAGCCCAATTCAATTAATTGGAGATCAGATTAGCCACAGGCTGACCCTGACTCAAGCCCAATTCTTTAATTAAAAGCCCAATTGACCTACGTGAACCCAATTTGGTTCTAAATCGAGCTCAAGGGCTCCAAACTAGGTAAATTGGACTTGGGCCAGATCCTTAGATGGGATCCAGGCCAGTGAAATCATGTTATGATAAACATATGAAATAAATAGAAAATAATGTAACACCTTTATTATTAATTTAGGTGATCAAGGATTTGTCATCCGGACGTAAGAAATTGAAAAGCGAATTTCTATAAGTAACTTGCCTTAATCTTATTATGGATCATGTATACGCTTTCTTGCATAAATTATAAAGTGTAAGTAAACTGTCTTGATCTTATTATGTTATGGATCATGTACGCATTTACTTACATAACTTATGAAGTGTTATTGATGCAATTTATTTAGGTAAGTAGCCTATTCTTAATCTTATACTTTATGGATCATGTGTGTATCTTGTTTGTTAAGACTTTAAAGGATTATGCATGCAAGTTGATTTGTGTATGAGATGGATTATGATACTATAATTGTGCTTAATATAGTAATTGTGGTATAAGTATAAGATATGATGATGCTAGAAAAAAATAGAAAAAAAATATATTTTATTAAAAGTTGTAAGCCACACAAGAAAGCACTCTGTCTCTCATGCCTCACCAAAGAAGATGTCTTTGGTTCTCTTACGCCCCCCTTTTTTCAACCACACCATACACTACTTTCTCCCTCCCTAAAACTCTCACTAAAAGATAAAATTTCACTGCAAAACAAAATTCTACTAGGACTAGGCTTGGATTTGTTGTGCTTAAAGCTCATCGTGAGGTAACACCTAAAAACAGAGAAAAGACATGTTGGAGATCGCAATGACTCCAACAATTTGAACTACATAATAAAATGTTTGGTGCATAACAAAAGATCAGATAGAATTATAGCTAACATTATACATATTTAACAGAATCTTTGACAATGAAAATTTGGTACTCATCACATATTGATTATACATATTACTGTTAAAAGAAAAATCTGTTTCTAAAATCTAGCCCTTATGGAAATTATTTTTAATTTAATTGTGCCAAGACTTTGATTTTTGATTTCTATTCAAGTTTCAAGGAGCCCTCCACAAGTTTGCTTCAATGTAAAGGTCCTGAAACCTACAGATGCCGCCCTTATCACTTAGAAACCAACAAAGAATATATTTGAGATTCTTCTCAATTTTTGTATGGTATAAGGCTTCTCAAGAACCCATGGAGCGAGGCAAAGGTTCAAATAAAACAATTGGTTGGAGACTAGGACTCTTCTAGCGAGGCCCTATGATGATTAGAGATGCAAGATCGAAGATCTACTAGGAAAAGAAGGTATGAAGCCTTCTAGTTATCCCTTAGCCTTAGTTTTGCTTCTAATTCTAAACTTTTCTCTTCAAATTAGAGCTGAACATGGGCTAGGTTTGGGCACAGAAAAAATCAAGGCCTAGCCCGAAGCCCGATTAAAGATGAATAGAGTTTACGCCCAAGGCCCGACCGTGATCAGCTCTACTTCAGATCTAGCTTTTGGATATTTTTCAATTCTTTTATTTATAATTTTTACTTCTAGTTTAATCTTGATTGTTTTTAGTTATAATTTTGCTCTTGCTCTGCACTATGGTGCTCATGTGAGCTAAGGTTCCCTTAGGGTTTCTTGCCTGAATTAGGCAGGCTTATGTAGGATTCCACTGACATAGCCACATGAAGCGACCGATAAGGAGGACGTCATTACTTCATTTCATTGTTACTAGCTTGGGGTTGATTTAAAGTGGCGATCTACGGTGATTTTCTTCATATGCTAGATTCCTAGATTGCAGGCAGTCATTGGGCAAAAAGGTGACCATGAAGTTTCTTCAATCAGCGGCTTTTTAAAAAAAAGTACTGGTTAAGGGTGTTTTTACTCAAGGCAGGAAATCCTAAGTTAGCAACTAGGAAATTTTTGTTTCAATTTTGAGATTAATGGTGTTGAGGATACTACCCCAAATCACCAGATTATAATGATAATTTGATTCACCTACCATTGATATATAGAATCATTTCGAGTGTTGGAAAGTAAACTTGTATCTTTTTTTTTCCTGAGAAAATGAGCTAACCCAGAAAGATTCACCAAGAAAGAGAGATAGACCCCCTTTAGAGAGAGGTACAAGAACAAATAAAAAAACAAAAATTCCAACCACTAGTCAAAGCTAAATAGCAATATTGAAAAAACTAGCCAAATGATCGGCTGGCCTAGCTCGAAATTTAGTGGACTTAGATACTAAAATAGATAGGACAGGCACGGAGGAAAAAAAAGCCTAGATTCGGACCTAAAAAAAATAAAAAAATAACTTAATGCGTCTCAACCCCAACATTATATATATTTTATATGTTAATTATATTACCTAGTTATATATTATAAAAGAATAATATATTGCTCATCTTTTATGGAAAAAAAGAAAAAAAAGAAAAACAAAAGGTGAGAATAGAAATTAGGACTTGGCCTATTTCTTATAAGATGTCTCCAATGATTGCCAACCACGGCCATTGAGATGAAATCAATCAAAGATTGCTGCTAGATTCATGCACGCAACAAATTATATGTCAAGTTCGCAGAACACACTACTTAATGTTGACTCAGCTGCTACATCGCTGGACTACTAAATTTTGCGAATGCCTACGGACCTTGTAGGTTCCGTCTTCTGTCCGGTGCACAAAATCAGAGAGATCTATTGAATTGTCGCCTATTTGGCAATGTAGGGCCCACCTAAAATTTTCGTAGTTAGTGCTGCATTGAACGCGTGTCAAGACAGGAATGCTGCAATCTGCTGTCCTGCCTTCTACCGTTGCAGGTAACTTCGAGTGGGACCCGTCAACAAAAAAATAAGGAACCGGACCCCAAATCAAGCCTTTCCACAGTTTCGAACCACCACGTTGGGTCTCTACTTCAGGGTCCACCACGAGGTCTCTGTTAAACTAACACAGTCACACGACAAGCTTGGATATAAAAAGAGAGGAAAAACCCCATTGCAACATAGCTTTGTATTTGATAAATAATGTTGGGGATTCAGGAAAACAAAATGATACATGTTCTTTAAAAAAAATCAGAAAAATTAAAATTAGAAAAGCTAAGGAAAAAGGATGTAATAAGAAGACCGAAATAAACAAGACAACAACCAGTAGCAAAAGAATGGATATTATATTGTGCAAGTTCATAAGATTTCTTGAATTAATCAAGAATCATAAAGTCCATGAAATATTAAATACAGTTGGATCCATTTATAGAGAATAATTTAGATAACATTATTTTCTTGCCTCAGTAGTGGAAAGCCAATTAAGAGTTGACTAGCATGTCGAAGTGCAATGCAAGCCACAAGAAAACATGGCATCAATCCAATTTGATAAATATGCTAAAACTTTTTGCTAATTATTATTTCTAATTTTAATCTGAACTAGATATTTGTAATTTTAGTAAAAAAGATAATTTTGTGATACCTCGCTAATCAGATAACATACTTAGATGCAACTAAGTTGATAAAGATGTGGAGAGAGAGAGCATTTTTTCTTGTAACAGTAAAGATGACGAGCCAATTGCGTACATTTTATTTTTGCAGCTTTTCTAGAAAATTAAAAAAAATACATAAAATGGCTGGATTCTTTTTTTTGAACTATTAAAAAAATTAGCATTTGAGAATAAAATAAAAGTTGGTGGCCCGGGGAGATTCCATTTTGCAACGCCAGTCTCTCCTGTCAACCAGCCTTGCAGGACCTCTTGCACCAATCCCCTGTTTCTTCCAAAAAGCCAAAGCCTCTGCTTCTTCTCCTCAAAACTTCTTCCACTGAGAAATCGTTGGCTTCTTTGATCCCAACTGCACCCCTTGCACCAATCATGGCCCTTGCAGACAAATCCGAGGAAACCCAGGTGGCTGATATTGCTGTGAAGGCGGTCGAGGAGCCTGCCGAGGTCATCAAGGCAGTGATGGTAGAGACAAAAGAGGCTAAAAGGGAGCAACCCGAAGCAGAGGAGGAGGAGGAGAAGGTCAAAGTAACCCAAGAGGCCAAAACTCTGGGTGCATTTATACAGAAGAATTCTTCCTTCAAGGAGGAGAGCAACTTCCTCTCTGACTTAAAATATAGCGAGAAAAAGGCCTTGATGGAGCTGGGAGGAAAGGTTGAAGAGGCCATCCTCAAGAGCAAGCTCTTCAAGAAGGAGGAGAGGCAGGAAAAGCGGCAAGAAGATAAAAAAGAGAGACGTCAACCTGATGGAGAAGGTGAAGAGGATAACTCGGCTGCCGAGGAGAAGGCCGCAGAGGCCGTGGACAAAGACATCTCCCTATGGGGAGTGCCACTTCTGCCAAGCAAGTGCCCGGAGGGAAGCAATGTAGTCCTCCTAAAGTTTCTCCGAGCTCGGGAATTCAAAGTAAAGGAAGCATTTGAGATGCTCCAGAACACACTCCAGTGGAGGAAGGAATCGAGAATTGATTCAATCCTCAATGAAGATTCCTTGGGTGCAGATTTTACTAATGCATGCTACATGGATGGCGTCGATCGCGAGGGACGTGCAGTTTGATTCAATTCTCCTTTGTACTTTTTACCTTCTCGTAATTTGGCAGGATGTACTCACATTAGAGCTATATAAATTGCTATTTTCAACTATAAAAAAAAAAAGAATAAAAAAGATGCCTCGGAAAGAGTATTGGGCCACATACTCCCTCTCGCCAACTTTGAGGCCCCTCATATGAAGAAGCAAGTTGAGAGGAGGAAATAGTACAGCTCCAAATGCTAAAATTCTTCAACCCCAACCTCAAAAAGTTGGGCAACTCGAACAAGATGATCCTTCCATACCCATTAATTAAATCTCGAGAAATATAGAAAAGGAAAGCAGCTAAAGGAAAGAACTAGCCAGCATAGTTTGAGTAATATCCGTATCTAACAACCCTAATGATGAAGAAAGTGTATCACTGACCGACTTCCCTTTTTATCACTATATGAACCCTCTTAGAGACTTTCAAAGACTATTCTCACTAGTATCCTTATATCCTTGAGAATCCAAAGTACCCAAGAAAATCTGGTTTTTTTCCAATTTTGAAACATGCCAAGCTTCTAAGGTCCTCACAGTACCATCATAGGTCTCAAATCAAATTGTTCCAATATTAACAACTACAACAAACTTATTATCTCCCAAGAGAACCTTTCTTAGTTTGATAGGTAGAAAACCAATCTTCATTAGGAGTCATGTGAAAGAAACAATTAAAATCAAGAATCCACATTCTTCTAGAGCTACTGACACTGACAGACAAAACCTCACTACCAACATCATCGGAATTTTCCTATAATATTCTAATATTAGCTTTGGAGTCAAGTTCTCTCTTTTCATTATTTTCTTTTTTCTTTAGACAAAGTCTTTTAATGTGTCCTTTCTTAAGACAGTAAAAACAACAGATGTTTCTATGCTTCGACTTTGATTTGGTCTTCCCCGTACTGCTCGAACCGTTTTTCCTTCTCCTACCTCTAGCAATCAAGCCTTCTCCTTCATTCTCTACATAACTTCCAAATATCTTTTTCTTCAACTCTTTAGATTGTAAGGCACTTTTTATACCACTAATTGGAAGAGATTCTCTACCATACAGTCTGGTATCAACTAAGTTCTCATAAGAGGATGGCAATGAGCACAACAAAATAAGGGTATGATCATCAATCAGAGCACTAATATTTCTTAAACCAAAATAGCTTTATTAAATTCATCTATATGATTTTTTACGGGCGTACCTTTTTTCAAGCGTAGGTGGTAGAGCCGATGCTTCAAATATAATCTATTTATGAGTGACTTGGTCATGTATCTACCCTCCAATTTTAACCATAGTTTAGCAGTTGTCTTATCTTTAACAACTTTTCTGAGCATCTCGTCTGCCAAACATAATTGAATTGTACTGTATGCCTTTCCCAATAGCTCCTTTCTGTTTATATTAGATATGCTATCTGATAACTTCTCCTTGCCTTCCAATGCCTTCCACGGCCATTATTGCACCAAAAAGGCTTGCATCTTAATCTTCCAAATACTGAAATTGTTTGCGCCATTAAACTTTTCAATTTTGAAATTTCTAGTCATCATTGCGAAATTCCAATCGAAAAGGCCAAGGCTTTGATACCACTTATTGCGACAGACAGATAAACTAAAAAACCAGAAAGAAAAATAGAAAAGAGCAAGAGCACAATATTTATATAGTTCGGACTATTAAGCTACGTCCACGGGTAGAGATGATGCAAAAGCTTCACTATAAAAAAATTAAAAATTACAAAGTACAAGATTTTCTCACAAAATCTAGCCCCAATATACCTTATCTCTAGGATACTCAATTGCTCTCTTCCCTTAGGGTTCCAAGAGACATATATAATAGAGAAAGTCGACTTAAACTCGAATTAGTATTCCTATAATAATCATGATAATCCAATATATAAAATAGAATAAATCGACTTAGACTCAAATGGGTGTTCTAGGTCATTTTGGATTCGATCTCTATGACTTGTAAATTTAACAACACACACGCACACATATGTATGCATGTATATTTATATATGTGTACATATATGTATATGTGTTGTATATATATACACGTACATATGTGTCTTGTACGTTCATCCATCCAACCATCCATGTATAGTATGTATGTATGTTATACCCATTATACTGAATGCAAAGATGCAAATGGCATCTAATAATTTTAGTGTAAGGCAAGATTTAGAAAATCTAAGAATGTATGTTGCGCCCTAATATGCCTTTTTTATGAAACTGTTCGAAGATTTATCTTCTATAACATGTCTTTAATTTGGCTACAATATATTTTTAATCTAAAGAAATTATAAATTTTACAATGACTTGGTCTTTCTACGAGTCTATTTAAGATTTATTTATACTTAACCACTTTAATAACTTTTCTTACCGGATATAAGTCAATTGCAACCTATAACCCATATGGTCATATGGAGGCCATGCTTTAATCTGTGAAATTGGTTCTAGATGAGGAACTTCCCACATGAATATTCCAAGTGTTTGGCCAAAGTGGCAAACATTAAATATCGTCCGACTTATTCAGAGATCATTTTCTATTTCTTAGCTACAGCTTTTCTAAGTAATGGAATTCCATACAATGGTGACATCATGATATCTAAAAAATTGTCTTAGAGTGCCCCTCCTGCAGTGATCTAGGAAAGGGGTACGAAATTGGACTTACCATTAGTTTAATAGTGCTCACGAATTCCCCCATAAGCCTGCAGAAATTATGGCTCAACAATTTTATTTATACTTTGTAAAAGAAAAAAAGTCCTTGATGCTGCAAGTTAAACTTTATTAAGAAGCCGACGTAGGGCTAGTTCCTTGAAGACCGCTCTTTTGTTAATCCAAAAACAAGATTATTTATTTATTTATTTTATTAATTAGTTTCTTGGGTATAAGTGGGCTTGCCTAGGGATAAAAAAGCACTTAAGCTACAGATCTCTACTATATCAGATTAGAGGTTAAAGCTATCATTACTTATTTAAACTTCTTTACTAGAACCCTGTTTTTCACAATATGAAACACATAATTTTAATGCTAACAGCCTCAATTATGATCAGTGCTCACCCCTCGTTCGATGACCGGAATAAAGGAATTAGTGCATGGGCACACTACCATTGAAATGGAAAGAATCTAGAAGAGTTTGATTAAGATTTTTGTAAGAACAATTTTGAAAACATAGTCGAGGACAATCATCTTAAAGTACCATCCAAGACATTAGTTCAAAAATTTTAAGTATTATACATTAATATGAATTTGTCGAAAATCTGTTTTTTTGAGTGAAATTCTAAATTGTAGTAATGAATTAGTTCAATTAGTGAAGTCATTAGAGGCTGGATATAAGTGAGTTGGACTTGAGTCTCGCTTGCTTTACTTTAAATTTGTTATATCAACACATTAGGTGAGTATGAGAGACCCCTATATTTGCCATGCATATAGTTCATGGATTGCTTTATATTTTTTAATATCATATATAAATGATAGTTTAAAAACAACGTGAAGGTGTTTTTATCAATTTTACGTATGACTGAGATTTCAACTCACTCATGCTTCATCTCATTCGCAAAAATTGACCTAGTTACCCTAAGTAAAATGCATACATGGTAAACTTTAGAAGAGAATTTGTATCCTTATAAAATCTATGAAAGGCCACCATAAGCAAGTGTTGTTTGATTTAGTGCAAATCCACCTGGAAAATGAGATTTTTGCCATTTCCTTTAATAGGTCCATCTAGAGAAGGCTTCTAGAAACTGATCAACTAATTGGTTTGAACCAAGCAAGCACACCCACAAGTTCTATCTGTTGGACATCGTCACCACCAAGGAAATGAACTATAGTCAAATTTGGTGCATGGAAAATATGAGAAGAAGTTAGGCAATTTAGAGACCATCACATGGACGCAAGGATGCTGACCTTGACTTAAGAGATGGATGGATAGTTAGAGGGCTCCTAAGGTTTTTCATTTTTTTTGGGTTCACACACGCAAGTATCTAAAAATGTAATAGTTTTAAGCACAGAAACAGGTATTTTCAGCTGGTTTCGAACGGTATAAACCACTATGTACTTGCTCAAATAATATCACTCCTTACCACTTGGGCAAAGGATCGGAGGATTCAATCTTGATTGGATTAGGCCCCTCGAAGGTGGGATAGATAAGGTGGGGATCAGACTCTCTAGACTCTCTTGAAAAAAGTAAATTATATAAGCAAGCAAGTTTCAAGATGATTGACTTTATGCATATTAAAATGCAAGCAGATGTAAACAATTGTTTATACATATTTTTTCTCTATAAGTTTTAAACAGACATATTTAGAGACAAAATTGTTGGAAATTTATTGCAAGTAGTCTGGGTTGGGATAAATTTTGGGGGAAAATTAATTTAAGAAAACTATGAAACAGGTGGCATAGTGCGCTAATATTATTTGTCATTTAAATATTTTCTTTTAGAAGAGCTTTGCTCAAGGAAAAAATAAAAGACTAAAATTTTGACAGAACTCGACATGCATATATAACAGTTCTTATGTTGCACTTATTTTTGGATTATTCACTAGCATATAATTTTTGGATCAAATATATTACGTTATACTTCTCACAACATTATCATTTTACTATATTGATCATATAATTGTCGTGTATGTAATTCACACGTTCTATTATGACTACACGCCCGTCTACATATATAAGTCGGATCCTATGCATGTAATATGAGATTCTTATAAAGAAATTAGATTATTTTATACTGCTTGGAGGAAGTTCTTGAAATAGCTTATAGTGATCTTCGAATTAGGATGCGGTGTAAATTACAACAATTATAGTTGTAGCGGTCCAAACAACTTGTTATTTCCCGTTGCGATAACTAGGCCTGTACAGCTCAGTTGCAACAAAGCAAACAAGATCTTAATAACAATTAACAATATCACAAAACTTAACCAACATCTACATGAATCTTGAACTTTATGATTATAAAGAAAACACATTCTAATGTCTAAGATATTTTCATTTTTAAAGTGTTCTTTATATCTGACACATGAGATAATTTATAGATTAACAATTTAAAGAGTTAAAAAAAAAATTAAAGATTATCCAACTATTAAAACTAGGAAAACGTTTCTTAAAACAAATTTAACTTAAATGAGCTTTCTATATACATTAGATGTGTTTTCTTTCTTTCTTTTTTTTTTTGATACAGTAAAGGAGGCAAGCCTGGAAAGTGGAAACAGAAACAAATACAGCAAACATCAAGAAGGAAAACTAGGCTTAGGCCCGAAGCATACACCACTTTATGGGCATCTGCAGCATGTTTCCCAAATCAGGTGGCAGCTGCTTAGCAGCGAAGCTGGAAAAAAACAGAGCATTAGACGTGTTTCTCTGCCCCTCTCGGTCAAGCCGCCTATTGTCCCCACTTCAAAGTCTTGTTTTCCCGGTAGACAATTCCATCGCATCTTTGAACGTTCCAAACCACGCTGGCTACGTTGGACAAAAACAAGAAAACAGAACGCTTCCTCCTCAGCCTACCCTCCCCCATCGCCCTATATATACTCTTATTGCCCATCCCAGAACCCCACACAAGCCTCAACCAGAGGGCCATCTTCCTGTGTATCAAAATGGCCTCCTCGACCTCCCTCCCTCTACTCTTCTTCCCCTTCCTCCTCCTCACCCTCTCCCACGCCGCCACCTTCAACGTCGTCAACCAATGTTCCTACACCGTGTGGGCTGCATGGGCAGCCACCGGCAACGTCGGCGGCGGCCAGCAGCTCAGCCAAGGCCAGACCTGGACGGTCACCATCAACGCCGGCACCACCGGTGGCCGCATCTGGGCTCGTACTGGCTGCTCCTTCGATGGCAACGGCAACGGGAACTGCCAGAGTGGCGACTGCGGCAAGCTCGCCTGCACCTCCTACGGCTCCGCACCCAACACCCTCGCGGAATTCGCCCTCAACCAGTACCAGAACCTCGACTTCAACGACATCTCCCTCGTTCAGGGCTTCAACGTGCCCATGGACTTCCGCTCCACCTCGTCGGACTGCAGCATGGATATCCAATGCACCGCCGACGTCGTTGGGCAGTGCCCCAGCGCGCTCAAAGTTGCCGGCGGCTGCGATGACCCATGTACCATCTTCAACACTCCTCAGTACTGCTGCCCTTCCGGCTCCAGCTGCGAGCCAACCACCTATTCCGAGTTCTATAAGGGCCTGTGCCCGAATGCGTTTAGCTACCCGGATGATTATGTCAACACCAGCTTCACCTGCCCCGGTGGGAGCAACTACCAGGTTACCTTCTGCCCTTGAGGCTTTGAGAGCATGGTGATCCATGCATGACGCTGTTTCGAGTATGTGATAGCTTTGGAATAAGGTGTTTGTAACCAAATTTACGAGCCATTAAACTGGCCTGTGATGCGTGCAGCATTATTGGAATTATAGAAATAATTGTTTACTGTTAGTAAATGCACTCTCCATCTTCAATATCTTATGGATGACTACAAAAATAAGAAAATGGTATAGCAAGTTGCTCTATTCGGCAATACATCTCCTCTCCAGTATGGCGCTAGCGTAATATCTGGTAAATGGACCAATTCCAGCGATCACTGGCCCCATCAGTTGCACCATCCCCTTTTGCCCTGTGGAACAAGAAATCCTGGAGTTAATGCCTAGAAGTTGATCTAACAAAGTGAATCACCACAAAATTCTTTCACCGGTCAACTGCTGGTGTATTATAAGTAGTTATACGAACTGAGAGAAACTATTTGGAAAGTCCGGAAGATAATGTTTTTTAATTTTTGAGTGAGAGACTTGGGCCGAGCGTAGTCCAATATACTAAAATAAAACAGAGTGCAAACGGTGACATTTCACCACCCCCGGGCCCCTTGATTCTTACTAAGGCGGAATTCAATCATTACATAATCCTCAAAGTCTGCCCAATCCATAACATGAGTGTTAAAATCACCACTAATCCCAAAAGCTTAAGCTGATAGGATAAAGTAGATTTATTTATATATTTTATTTCTTACACTCTTTTTCACATGTGGGCCGGACTTTTCTTTTAATGGGCGAGCTCAACATGTGAAATTTTTTAATAATGGGGTTAAAGAGTGTGGAGACATGGTTCGAACTCAGGACCTCTGCTCTGATACCATGTTAAAATCACCACTTGTCCTAAGCTGATAGGATAAGGTAGATTTATTTATATATTTTATTTCTTACACTCTCCTTCACATGTGGGCCGGACTTTTCTTTTAATGGGCGAGCGCAACATGTGAATTTTTTCAATAATGGGGTTAAAGAGTGCAAAGAAAGGGTTCGAACTCAGAACCTCTGCTCTGATACCATGTTAAAATCACCACTTATCCCAAAAGCTTAAGCTGATAGGATAAGGTAGATTTATTTATATATTTTATTTCTTAGTGGTGATTTCAATATGGTTTCAGAGCAGAGGTCTTAAGTTTGAACCCTGTCTCCGCACTCTTTAACCCAATTATTAAAAATTTCACATGTTGGGCTCACTTATTAAAAAAAAGTCTGGCCCACATGTAAGGGGGAGTGTAAGAAAAATATAAAATATATAAATAAATCTACCTCATCCTACCAGCTTAATCTTTTAGGAAAAGTGGTGATTTCAATAATAAGTAGAAATTAGATTAAGCCATAAATCAGAAACATATCTCACATTCTTCAAAGTTAATATGCAATCAATATTAATCTTTATTACACATGTCAACAATTCTCACATTCTGCCTGCAATTGCTATTACTCATCCTCACATAGCCAAAGTCTATTGCTCTGTATGATGTGAAGAACTTCCTTGTGGGAGAGGTATGCTGGGAAGCTACTGAATCAACAACCCACTCAATATCATGGTTAGAAACATGATTGCACTCTTCATCTTCGAATATGAGAACCATCACTTCCTCTTCAGATAAATTTATCGTAATGTTCTTCTGCCTTTTTTTATTCTTCTCTTATTTCTACTCTCGCTTCTATAACCTGCAGTTTTATTTTAGATGCCCCACTTTGCCACAATGATAGCATCTTCTACCTTCTTTTGATGTTGACCTATCTTTGGATGTACCTCGACCCTTAGGTCCTCTACTGTTTCTCCTACCCCTGTTCCCTATGACAATAGCCTGTCGTTGTGATTTTTTCATCTTCTCACTAAATAATAGTGCTGATCTAACATCCTTCAACACGAGTTTTCTTGCCATGTAATATGGTCGTAACCAATGTATCCTAGGAACTGGGCAAAGAAGCCAAAAGAAGTAGGCCTTAATCTTCTTCTTCAATTTTTACATTGATGTTTTCCAACTGTATGATCAGGCCATTAAACATATTCGGATGTGCTAAAAAATTCCTACTCTCCTCCATTTGAAGTGCATATAACTACTTCTTCAAATACAACTTATTTGTCATATCCTTTACCATGTACAAGCTCTCTTTTTCCAAATCTCCATGGTGGTCTCCACATTATTCACATTATTCAAAACTTCATCTAACAAGTTAAGCTGGATAGGACTAGCTACATTACTACTTTGAAGGCCCAAATTGACAAATGTAAACAAAATAAATTAATTAAGCGAAAGAGAAAACACCAAAATTAACATGGAAAAACCCCCTCTATATGGAGGAAAAAATTATGAAGCAATTCCAAATAAAATGTCCCTCAAAATCACATGTCCGCTCTCTAGGCAATCAACACTGGTGAAATCAGACA
The DNA here is from genome assembly GCF_009389715.1 of Phoenix dactylifera. Taxonomy (NCBI): domain Eukaryota; kingdom Viridiplantae; phylum Streptophyta; class Magnoliopsida; order Arecales; family Arecaceae; genus Phoenix; species Phoenix dactylifera. Next base: position 9,816,727 of record NC_052407.1, read on the forward strand.
TGAATGAAGGTTAAATTCTTTCCAGTGTGATCGCTGAGAAGATAACAACCAATGGCAAGCCATACTTAAAGAAAATTTAAAGCACCGCTCACCAATTCCACTTGAATACTGGGATATGCAACCTCTTGCAACTTGGGCAAAAGAGGCCTCTAGCTTTCTCTTCCCTTTCTACTTAATAGGTACATAAAAATAGAGATAGGTATAGAGATATTTAATCAAAAAAAATTGTATATAAAAATAATAAAAATAATGAAAGAAAAATTCTAACTTATTGCTAATGTATTTTCTTAAGTTTGAAGACTCCAAATAAAATTCTCACTATTTGGAATGTTTTTTTAAAAAAATATTTTTCTTTTTTCATATAGTCTTTATATTTTCCTTTTTTTGTTTGGTTTTCTCTACAATTTTCTTTCAATTTTTACAAAATTTTGGTGAAAGCTCTAACCCACTCTATTCTTTATGTTTAATAGGTACGGAGATATAGAGATTATTATATTATCTTAATTATTAAATTAATAGCTTTCTTCATACACAAAATAAAATAAATTAATTTTAATGTTATCTTGTTTGTGGCATACTATAGAAGGTGCTTCGTTTAGATAGTATGATTTATCCTATCTAGGTGCAAATAGTTGATGATGGAATATACAACCAACTATTTCGTGTTTTTTTTGAAGCGCATTCTAATAAGAAGAATCAAAATCAAACCTTAATAAACTAAATCCAGATACGTTATTATGGAGACTAATAAAAATAAACCAAAGCCACATATTTCTATGCGGCAGGGAAGCTGGCGTTCTATATATGCTCGAAGTTAATGTACGAAAGATATTTCCAAGAAAGATGACAATATAATCTCTAGAAGTCTAAACACAAAAGGAATGAGAAAATTGTAGAGGAATATACCATTGGATGATTATTGCTAGCTAGACTGCCTGTCCTATGTCTATTGTTGACCCGAATGAGCATACAATAAACAACACCTAAGTTCACAAAAAAGATTATTTCTCGCTTGGAAGATAACCATCTTTTCTTGGAAGATGACTCAACGACAATGATTGATTGGATAAATAGACATGGCCGGCAAGTAGAGAATCATCCGTTATTGATGAAAATATGGAGTGTATATAGGTTGTATCTCTCCTTTTCCACATCATATGTTTACGAAAGACGAATAGAGCAGCGGATTGGGTGGCAGCTTATATGGATGATCGCTCAGGTGGAATCATTTGGATGGATTATGCATCTTCACACACTCAATTTTGGGACATGCTTGCTTCTCATATAAGTGAATGAATTCAAATTAGATGGCTATAAGCCACCTATGTAATCCAAAAACATGAAAAATCGGTTGGCATTGAAGAATGTGGAGAAGTGCATGAGGCGGCCAGTTTGATGTTTCTAGATATTTTCCACCAATGCGGCGGCCTGCCTTGGACTTCCAACAAAGGACACGGTCATGTTAGGCAAATGGAAAACTTTCTGGGTCGTTGGAATCAGCAGTCCAAACACTTTGGAACACGCAAGTAGGGATGCCGACACGGGTGATTTTTTATTAGCTCATAACCACTGATCGAATCATGTGCCTTATATACATTTCTCCAGCACTCATTTCCGCATGATGAGGATATGTACATGTAGTAAAAATGGCTACAGGTGTGTCAGGGCCAGCCGCTTAAAAGTCTTGTTTTCTCGGTAGGCAATTCCATCGTATCTTTCAACATTCTAAACCACGCTGGCTACGTTGGACAAAAAAAAGAAAACAAAACGCTTCCCCCTCAGCCTACCCTCCCCCATCGCCCTATAAATACTCTTGCTGCCCATCCCAAAACCGCACACAATCCTCAACCAGAGAGCCATCTTCCTCGGTATCAAAATGGCCTCCTCGACCTCCCTCACTCTCCTCTTCTTCCCCTTCCTCCTCCTCACCCTCTCCCACGCCGCCACCTTCGACGTCGTCAACCAATGTTCCTACACCGTGTGGGCTGCATGGGCAGCCACCGGCAACGTCGGCGGCGGCCAGCAGCTCGACCAAGGCCAGACCTGGACGGTCACCATCAACGCCGGCACCACCGGTGGCCGCATCTGGGCCCGTACTGGCTGCTCCTTCGATGCCAACGGCAACGGGAACTGCCAGAGCGGCGACTGCGGCAAGCTCGCCTGCACCTCCTACGGCTCCGCACCCAACACCCTCGCGGAATTCGGCCTCAACCAGTACCAGAACCTCGACTTCAACGACATCTCCCTCGTTCAGGGCTTCAACGTGCCCATGGACTTCCGCTCCACCTCGTCGGACTGCAGCATGGATATCCAATGCACCGCCGACGTCGTTGGGCAGTGCCCCAGCGCGCTCAAAGTAGCCGGCGGCTGCGATGACCCATGTACCATCTTCAACACTCCTCAGTACTGCTGCCCTTCCGGCTCCAGCTGCGAGCCAACCACCTATTCCGAGTTCTATAAGGGCCTGTGCCCGAGTGCGTTTAGCTACCCGGATGATTATGCCAACACCAGCTTCACCTGCCCCGGTGGGAGCAACTACCAGGTTACCTTCTGCCCTTGAGGCTTTGAGAGCATGGTGATCCATGCATGACGCTGTTTGGAGTATGTGATAGCTTTGGAATAAGGTGTTTGTAACCAAATTTACGAGCCATTAAACTGGCCTGTGATGCATATGCATGCAGCATTATTGGAATTATAGAAATAATTGTTTACTGTTAGTAAATGCACTTCTCCATCTTCAATATCTTATGGATGACTACAAAAATAAGGAAATGGTATAGCAAGTTGCTCTACTCGGCAATACATTTCCTCTCCAGTATGGCACTAGCGTAATATCTGGTAAATGGACCAACTCCAGCGATCACTGACCCCATCAATTGCACCATCCCCTTTTGACCTGTGGAACAAGAAATCCTGGAGTTAACGCCTAGAAGTTGATCTAACAAAGTGAATCACCACAAAATTCTTTCAATCGTCAACTGCTGTTGTATTATAAGTATTTATACGAACTGAGAGAAACTATTTGGAAAGTCCGGAAGATAATGTTTTTTATTTTTGAGTGAGAGACTTGGGCCGAGCGTAGTCCAATATACTAAAATAAAACAGAGTGCAAACGGTGACATTCACCGCCCCCGGGCCTCTTGATTCTTACTAAGGCAGAATTCATTCATGATACCTTTTAATGATTGTCAAAACTCATATATGCAAGTAATTAATATTTTAATAGATCCTTATTGAATTTGATTTAACTCTAAGACAGAATTTCCCAACATGCTGAATGGAACCTCGGGGCATAATAGCGATGGGATTGGGAGGTAATAAAAAATAATACAATTAAAACACAACAGAATCAACAACTCTCCCACCTCATGTAAACCTGTTAGGAAATAAATAATGCTGCAACAATAGAGTAATAAAATCGTTGGATAATTGTTTACTGTTAGTAAATGCGCTCCTCCATGTTCGGTATCGTATGGATGACTAATTACAGAGGGAAAAGACGAGAATACTATGGCAAGTTGCACTATCTATTCGGCAATCCATTTCCTATCAGATATGGCACTATCTAAACGTCTAGGAAATGGCCCAAGTCCAACGATCACTGACCCCATCAATCGCACCATCCCCCTTTGACATGTTGGATAAGAAATACAGGAGCAAAACGCATCGAAGCTGATCTTGCAAATTGAATCACTCCAAAATACTTTCATTAATCTATTGCTGTTCCAATATTAATTATTTACATGAACTAAGAGAAACCATTGGGAAACTCTAGAGAAGATACATCCATGTATTTTTTTTTATTTTTATGACTGAAAGACTTGGGTTGAGTCTAATCCAATTTATTAAATTAAAATAAAGTACAAACGGTTAGGCCCCTTGTTTCTTAGGTAGAATACACTCATGAATTTTTTTATAAATTGACTAAACTCATGTATGTAAGTGATTAATATTTTAATAGATAACTTAAAGAATTAGATGGAATTACCCATATATATATATATATATATATATATATATATATAAACATCTTCCGTGTGTTACCTTCTATCATATATGGAACGTCGGGTCCCTGTTGCTTACAAACAGGTGCTCTGGCCAAGCCGAATAATATTGGATTTAGTATCCTCTGTACAGGATTATTAAGTTGGTCACGAGGAAAAATTTCATCGTGCATCAAGATTTTGGATAACCTTCGCAACAAAGTATGCTCCATTTGACGATTAGATTGCACTAATCCCAGAAGCCCATGGAGGAAGTTTCTCAGAACTTGAATTCTCTGTAAGTCAAGTTGCAATAGCTCACGTACTTAAATCAGTTGAAGTATGAAAGTGGAATTGGTGTTGTGTGGGAGGATGCAGAGAAGCATATAAGACGGTCAGTTTGGTGTTTCCAGATAATTTCCACGGACGTAGCGGTGGTTTTCCACTTCTACCAGCTATTTCTCAGCAGACCTTTCGGGACTTCCATCGAAGGACACTGTCAAGTTAGGCAAATGGATAACTTTCAAGGTTGTCTGCATCAGCAGTCCAAACACTTGGAAGACGCAAGTAGGGATGTTCACACGGATGATTTTTCTTAGCTCATAATTACCATGCGCCTTACACGCATCCAAAATTTATTTCTACATGGTGAAGATATGTACATGTTCTGAAAATGGATACAAGTGTGTCAGGTTGGATTAGGATTTGGCTTAGTCTGGAAATGCATATATTAATTGTTGGAGTTTTAATTTATGAAAAGATTTAAATTTTAAAAATAAAAAATCAATCTTATTTCATATTTATCAGTTGCTTCAAAAGTTTTAAAACTTTTTGTATTTTTAGTCCAGCATCAGATTTGTGAAAGCAAGAATGAAAATCCTGTATCCTTGGTTGACAACCGTGCGCCATACTCACTGAACCTGCATCCTCGGTGTTTTTTTGGCCTGCACCTCTTTTGATGCATCAATCTTTTAATCTTAGCTGATCTAGATGTGATGTAACACATCCCATCAGGTGACGATTACAAAGGTGATAGGATGTACCTTGAAGAATCTGATAGAGGCAAGATTTAAACTTATCCAATGGATAGAAACCATGGAAGCTCTAGTGAAGGTAAGATCAATCACCGTGCTTGCCTAGCAGTCCATTGATAAAGTAGATATGACTGAGCAGGTTGCTCCCTAGCATATAGATTTGGCATGACTACATATGAAGATGACGTGATGGTATCCTCGAAGGTAGTTGCCCCCTGCCCTCGAAATAAGAGTAGGCTACATTGCAAGCTGGTTGAACTGTTGTTCTTCATCCTCCAGTACTTAAAAATATCTAACTTTGGCAAAAGTGACTGGAGTCAACATGATTCCATCGACTTCTCTCTTAGCTACCATTTGCAAAAATCAAGTTAGTTGAGGCCCATCTCGGGCTTGTATATTGGCCTAATATTGACCAAAGCCTTATTGACTGTCTATTTGATATGATTTGCTCTTGCATTAACCTGCAGGACCTCCTTGTCTCAGCCTATAGATTCCAAAAGCTCCATAAGAAAATTTTCGGGCTCTTCCCCCTGATGAGCCTAACTCGGATTCTTCATATACTACAATACTTCCCAGTAAAATGGACTCATCTTCCATGAAGATAGGATCGATTTCTTCTTCTACAGGATATACTAGAATGTACTGTGATTTGGTGCATCAGCTTTCAATCATGGAAACAGATCTTTCAATCCATTCCACTATCGAAGCCGAAGATGCTGCATAACGATCCAAAAGTGGTCTTAGTATAGAGGCCGCTTTCTATGCCGTTGCTTCCTTAACTTCCTTCCATAGTGGTATAGTGGCAATTACATGATTATGTCACTAGAACTAATATGACAATGACTACGTATGGCTTCACTAATACTAGGGTTCCACTAATACATAGGGTTACACAATTAAGTCGGACCCATCTTGGATTCTAAGAACGACAATGATGACTCGATTGCACTAGGTCCTCCTGATTTTCCATTGCATAAGTCTAATGTGGCAGTTGTTGCAGCTACGGTTGTTGCTGCTGTTGGTTAGTGACCATCTACTATAAATTCTAGGGCGGCGGCGGTCAGCGATTGAACCTGCTGCATGAGCAGACTAAACTATTCACTGGTGGTCGACGGGTCAGGCTGTGGCTCTTGCTGGGGAGCCCTCCGAGAGCTCTATAAAAAGCCATTAGACTCCATGACTGCATCCTATTGGGCAATTGCAGTCGCTACCTAGGTTTTCTTAACTTCATAGCTGTGTGTCGTCCACTTGATCGATCAGACCTCCAAAGATAGAATCATAACCCTTCCACTAGCCCCAATCTATTGCCGCTAGGAACTAGTCCAACCTAGGCACTGAGTTGGTGGGGATCGCAAAGATCTCAGCTCGTTTGTCGTCCAGATCAGAGAAATCAGATGAGATCGTTGCATGTCTCCACGGTAATGTTCCAGTGGTTGTTGCACTCGATCAATGGTGATCCCGATGTCGAACACTCACGAGTCGGTATTGTATGATGGAGGAACGGCTTCATGCGATGCTCTGACGTAGGCTCCAACCTGAAACGGTAAAAATAAAGAAGTCCACACACTGGAGCATATTCGATGGGGATCCTTCGATGCCCAAGTCAGACACAACTCAAAAAGAATGGGAGGAGGCCTGAGATGGGAGAGAGGAAGCACAAGAGAGTCGAAAGAGAGCTTGTACGGAGGGTCTTCATAAATGCAATACATAGATAAGGATCGAAGCCCGCCGCCAAGTAATTTGGAGCTATATATATGCTAGTTGATGAGGCAATAAGTTTTTATTGGTTAGTTTGTTTCATCAGCATGGATCAATTCGGAGATAAATGATCCTAAATAGGTTGGTTTTGAATGAAAATAAATTTTTGCCTAGATTTCTTTTCCAGGCTATGAAAATCCATGAGGATCGTAGAGTCTGTCCCTGGCCTTTCAGGGAAAGGGTCCATCCAAATCCTGCCGCAGATTAGAACTCTTGCAATACATAAAGATGATGAATTTTTATTGATTGGTTTGTCTTATCAGCATGAATCAATTGTAAAATAAATGATTTTTAATTGGTTGGTTTTGAATGAAAAATAAATTTTTGTCCAGATTCTTTTTCCTAAGGCTGTGAAAATTTTTGAGGATCTAATAATTCTCTTTTTTTCGTACAGTCAGTCCCCTGAAAGGTCCATCCAAATCCTGCCGCATATTCGAACCCTTGTAATGGTTATCCAGTTAGCGGATGGCTTAGAAATTTTCCAGATGACGTCGTTCACTCGCAGGCTTGCGCGCAGTACCATCTGAGAATAAAATGCCGTCGGCTTGCCCGTAACCTCTCTCTCTCTCTGTCTCTGTCTGCCGGCCAAATTTTTCCATGCTATAAGGACCCGCTGAGAGACGTCATGAAGATAACGCATGAAATTTTTCAAACGATGACGACAATAGTCTCCAATGCTATTGGGACACCTCCGGCTCAGAGGCATTATGGAAGACGACGCATGGCACTTTTCCAACAATGACAGGCAGTTTAGTCTCCAACCGCGTAGTGATCCCCTTCTCGGCAAGATAGCTCATATGTGAAAGCAGTAGCGTATAGCGTACTGCTCGCGCCGTGAGCTTACAGAATAACTTGACATTTATATACATAGAAAAGCCTCCTACGTACTTTAATGTAACATTAAATTCCGTTGCACTTGCGTAGACGGGAAAGCATACAAGTTGGATGATCAAGGATGATACTTGAGATCTGGGCGCGGAATGTATTTGCAGAAATTTTCTATTAGGAAGAGCATTTTTCAATGGTTGGGTTAAAAATTCTATTAAATTCATATGTTGGGCCAGTACAATGAACATGATCAAAAATATCCAAAAATAGTTTTGGAGCGAGTTGGCCTAAATTTTATAAGAAAAAAAAACTCAGTAGGTCTAGTCTGGCCTCTAATTCTGTAATTTTGCTGATTGTAATGATCCAACCCATAAATTTAATAGGATTTTCAGTCTACTCATTCAGACAGGTCCTTCCATGTGGTGCCGACTTTTGAGGTACATGCGAGGACACCATGGTCAAGCTCTGTTCATGGAAAACATCAACGTGAGTTAATTAGCATCAGATACCTGTGACTTATGAATGGGAGGATGCTGAGCTGTGGAGATGGATGGGTCATGAATTATTAACTTGCTAGTTATTTACTAAGGCTCATAATGGATCACTACATGATTTGTTCAAGAGCAAATTTGCATATATGACATCAAGAGTATCACGAGCTTTCCTTTCTTTTGCGAGAACACGGTGATTATTACTTAAGTTTGAGCTCGAAATGTATACATGACCTAACATGGTATTTCGTACAAGTATGTTACATACGGCACTCAATATTTTTTCTAAATTATTTTACAGTTTACTAAATATACTATGAAATATACTCGTTATGATATTTTTTTTAATAATTTGAGACTTTTCAATACCTCAAGCAGAAACACAAATTTAATTATTCTAAAGCCCAAAGAAAGGTCTGCAGTCCTCAATAGCTTACTCCCTGGGAGGCGTTCCCTGCTTTGGTTCTGTTCTATAGATATTAACAAAAATAAAATATAAAGATATAGATTATGTATTTTAAATATAAAGTATGGAATAAGAGAATATTTCTTACCAAATATGTTACACACAGAAATAGTTGCAGTATATGTAACAAGAAATAGTGGTTAAATTTTAATAAGTTAGAAAGTGAATTGAGCATACAAAAAATTTTAGACTCATGAATTAGGTATAGGTAAAAAAAAAATCAAGATTCAGATTTTAAGGTCTACCTCAAGATTGTGTATAGTGTTTTTTTCTTTTTTGGGCTAAAATCTCTTATCTCACACACACACACACACACACACACACACACACACACACACACACACACACACATATATATATATATATATATATATATGCACTTAATATTCCAATCCTTATTAAAATAAAAGAAGGAGAAAAGGAAAGAAAGAGTGGAAGAAAAAGTTAGTTATGGAGGTTATTAATATCTAAGAATCATGCTTATCTAAGAGTCTGATTTTATTCAAAATCATTTATTATTGTTTTTATGATCGACATTATATCATAAAGAATAATTCAACTAGTAACATTCCAAAAATTGTTCCTATGACATTTCAAACTTTCACTTTTTCATATATTTTAAACTTTTAAAATATTTACTTATGCAATTATTGTAAAGAAAATGTATGTCATATCCATTTCCTCAAAAAAGGTATAATGTAAAGTGTGAAGCCGACCCTCTGTAAATGGCATTTAAGTTACTACATAAAATAAAAGCACAAAAAGTTTTATATGAATGAACTATGAAATATTCAATAATTTGAGAAGTACATTATATTATATAAAAATCATTCAAATAATAAAGCAAAGATACCATGCATGGAAGTCTGATTTATGAAAACAAATAAAGTTAGTAGTAAAGAATATATAGTTAGATACTAAAAATATCCGTAGTATGTTGGGTCAATTATTTTATGATTTTCTAGATTTTTTTGAATTTTTATAAGCAGCATTTTTTCATAATTTTTATTTATAATATCCACAAGAAAGTCCAATCAGTTTTAACCACTGAAACAAAAACAGAGCAGGAAAGCTTAAATGGAATTTTTGTTGATGATTTAGTTAAAACAATTTTAGTTGGTCCATTGATATAACATATTTGGATAACTTAAATATATTTAGATAATTTTTACATATTTATATGATTTATAATCCATCTATTTTTTTTTGAATTTAGCATGTAAAAAATTTGAATTTTGTGCATACAAATTTGAATTATGTGGCTTATTTGAATTTGATTTAATATGCTTCGTTTATTTTTTTTGTGCATATATGCGATTTTTTATACAAATTTTTCTTTGTAACATACATAACTTCACAAAATGTCACGCTTTTTTTTTGTAGAAAATTTCTTTTTTAACATGTCCTAAAATGTCTCTATTTTTTTGAATTGCGGAGAGGGGTTGAGTTTTCTCTTTCTTTTCCATTTAATTGGTATAGAGATAACGTTATAACGAGGCAATAGAATCCTCTGAGTAGGTTGTAGAAAATTCTTGATTACAACTAAGCCATGTGTCAGATTTATATTTGTCGTTTGATCAACTATATCGAGTGCATCTAGAAGATCAAGTAAGTTGGTTTCGAATGAAGATAAACTTGGCTCTTCTTGACTTTGTCCTTAGGTTGGCAATCGTCCACTCTAAGTTGAACAGGTTTGAAACCATCCTAATCCTCTCTCTTTTTTTTTCTTTTTCTTTCTTTTTTCTTTTTTTTTTTCTTAGCAAAAGGAAAGAGTGGGGTGAGGAGAACCTCACCCGCGTAGCAACCCCCATTGGGTCCTCTCCCTGCTGGAGAATATTTAATGCGGGTAGAACCTTTTTTACTCATACCCTCCCCACCCGTGGTAGAGCCCCACCAGCATGGCAGCCCTGCTCTCGTGTGAGTAGTGACACTAGCACCACCTAAGTAAACGGCAGATCAGATAGCGACTCTACCGGACAAATCAAGCAGGGAGCATCCGGTCCTCATATTTAATCGATGTCCGCACATTTCGAACTTGAGCCATTCCGGTGGAATCAAAATCCCATTCCCACAGTGCTACCATCTCGGTGGTGCCTTCCTAATCATCTGGTGGACTAGAAGTGTTGTCCTGATGATCCTAATAACTAGTGCATGACTTTAATTTTATCATAGTCTTGCATACTTGCTTTGGAAGGTAATGCATGGGAGATTTTTCAACAATGACGACATTTGAATAATCTCCGGCAACGTTTTGTTCCCGTCGCCTGCATCCCAAGACTCCTTCAACAGAGTCACGAGAAAATTGGGAGGGCATGCGAGACTTATCCCTGGAAGACTTTTCCACACTTGACCTGCTTTTTGCCCGAAAGAACTTAACGAAGTCATCATTAAAAAAGATGACTACATGGCAGGGGAATAGAAAAACTCGTTCATTCATAAATGCAGCATTGCTAAATTCAGTTGTACCTACCGACAAGCACAAGCTCGCGAACAAGGTTTTTTTTTTTTTTTTTGGTCCTGATGATCCTAACCAGCATGGTTAGCCACGTAAGTGGCCACCCAATCTGCGCGCAGCTCCGACAGCTTCTCTAAACACATGCTTCACCTGGATATTCCTTTCGTCCCTCATCATCATTCAGATATCGCGAAGCAAAAAATGGTCACCAGCAGCGACCCTCAGATCTCTCTGGATCTAGGTGATGACCGTAGCCGAGTCACCCTTCAAGATGACCGACCCAACTGAGAGCACACACTGAGCATATCGAAGGCCCGCCCAGGCTGCCCTTAGCTCTGCACCAGAAATCGTGCAGTCAAATAATTGACAGCCTCCCACTGCCACGACCCTGAAGTTCGGATCCCTAATGATGAAATCCGCTCCACCGTTAGCGCCTCCATCCAGCACCGACCCATAAAAATTGACCTTGAGGAAACTACGGGGTAGGGGCATCCAGGTGAAAAACATCATACGAGGAGCTGCAGAGGCAGAATGGGAACCCCAGATATCCCAAGCTGTCCAAGGTCCTTCTAAGGAGGAAGCATGACTAATCTTTGCCGCCTGCGCCGAGGCACTCTCTGCCACAAGCCTTGGCGACTTGCTGTGCTCACCGAAGGTTTGAGCATTTCTTGCCAGCCATACCTGGTATGCTATGCAAGTCGTCCTAACCGCCTCCTGGCGTGTCAGTGGGTTGCCCGACCACCTACGAATGGTCCATAAGAATTGATCCCCCTTAGACTAACTCTTCCGCAGCAGCACCGCTGCACTCCACGCCGCCCTAGCTCATGTGCACTGAAACAGTACGTGGTCCACCGACTCATCGGCACCGCATGCCCCACACTCAAGGGGTAGCCTCAGTCCCCGTCCGCTGAGTACTGCTCTCGTCGGAAGCCGATCCCGGACGACATTCCATAAGAACAGTGTAACCCTCGAGTGGAGACCTAGGCGTCAGACCCAGGCACACTCCGGACCTAGCTCATGATCAGGCCGGAGCACTCGGAAGAGCTCTCCCACCCTAACGCCGGTACTACATGACGTGCTCCACACCTGAGTATCAGGACCACATACCTCGGAATCGGAAGAGACGGGACCCTCTCAGTTAGGTGTGTCCCAAATATTTGACCCAACCTAGCCTCATCCACAGCAGCCTTGCCAAGGTCAAGGAGGTCGCAAACCTGCAGTCCTCCACTACCTCAATATCAACCGTAGTCAACCAGAGTCTCCAAGGGAGGGCACCCACCCATGGGTCGCCAACCACATCGATACTCCGCCCATCACCTGTCAACCATATAGTATTCTCCATAACTGTTGGTAGAAATCTTGCGATCTCTCGCCACATGAATGAGCAACGATTTGTACTGTGGATCACCCCTACATTACCCGTCCGGCCATATCTGGCAGCCATGGTCTGACTCCAAAACCCCTGCAGCTCTAGCGTGAATTGAGCTGCATGTCGGGCAAACAACGCCTCGCGCCTCTCCAAAAGAGACAGCACACCAAGGCTTTCCTTACTCAACGGTAGGCAGATACTCTCCCATGCCACTAAATGCACCCCATGACCCCCTCCATACAACCCCCATAGGAAGCTTCGAAGTAGTCTCTCGATCCTCATCAGCACCATTTTCGGAACCACCGTGTTTGCCATTAGGTAGACAAGCATGGAACCTAGCACTGATCTAATCAGCGTCAATCTACCCATCATAGAGAGCGAAGACACCCTCCAGCACTCCAGTCTACTCTGAATCTTCTGCACCAGACCGGTGCACTCGGCTACCCGCAGCCTCCTACCCGTAATGGATACTCCCAGGTAGCTCCAGGTCCCATCCTATACCAGCATCTCCAGTATTCCCCGAATCTTCTGTCTGACCCTATACTCCATGCTAGGGCTGAAGGAGATGGTTGACTTCTGGAGGTTTACCTTCTGCCCTGACACTGCGTAGTACTTCGCTAATATTCTTCTAAGCACTCGTGCATCCGCTGCCAGCGCATTGACTAGGAGAAGACAATTATCTGCGAACAATAAGTATGATATAGGTCAAGACCCTGGGTCTAACTGGGTCGGGTCACGAGTCGACCCAACCCATTTGTAGCCTTATTTCTACTTAATAGGTACATAAAAATAGAGATAGATATTGAAATATTTAATCAAAAAAAAATGTATATAAAAATAATAGAAATAATGAAAGAAAAATTCTAACTTATTGCTAATGTATCTTCTTAAGTTTGAAGACTCCAAATAAAATTCTTACTATTTGGACCGTTTTTTTTAAAAAAATTTTTTTTTCATGCAGTCTTCATATTTTCCTTTTTTTTGTTTGGTTTTCTCTACAAATTTCTTTCAATTTTTACGAAATTTTGGTGAAAGCACTAACCCACTCTCTTTTTTCCGTTTAATAGGTACGGAGACATAGAGATTATTATTTTATCTTAATTATTAAATTAATAGCTTTCTACATACACAAAATAAAATAAATTAACTTTTAATGTTATCGGGGTTGTTGGAATCAGCAGTCCAAACACTTGGAACACGCAATTAGGGATGTTGACACGGATGATTTTTCATTAGCTCATAGCCACTGATCGAATCATGTACCTGGGACTTCCAACAAAGGACACGGTCAAGATAGGCAAAAACGCTTCCTCCTCAGCCTACCCTCCCTCATCGCCCTATAAATAATCTTACTGCCCATCCCGCAACCCCACACAATCCTCAACCAGAGAGCCATCTTCCTGGGTATCAAAATGGCCTCCTCGACCTCCCTCACTCTCCTCTTCTTCCCCTTCCTCCTCCTCACCCTCTCCCACGCCGCCACCTTCAACGTCGTCAACCAATGTTCCTACACCGTGTGGGCTGCATGGGCAGCCACCGGCAACGTCGGCGGCGGCCAGCAGCTCGACCAAGGCCAGACCTGGACGGTCACCGTCAACGCCGGCACCACCGGTGGCCGCATCTGGGCCCGTACTGGCTGCTCCTTCGATGCCAACGGCAACGGGAACTGCCAGAGCGGCGACTGCGGCAAGCTCGCGCGCCTGCACCTCCTACGGCTCCGCACCCAACACCCTCGCGGAATTCGCCCTAAACCAGTTCCAGAACCTCGACTTCAACGACATCTCCCTCGTTCAGGGCTTCAACGTGCCCATGGACTTCCGCTCCACCTCGTCGGACTGCAGCCAAGATATCCAATGCACCGCCGACGTCGTTGGGCAGTGCCCCAGCGAGCTTAAAGTGCCCGGCGGCTGTGATGACCCATGCACCATCTTCAACGCTCCTCAGTACTGCCCCCCTAACGGCTCCAGCTGCGAGCCAACCACCTATTCCGAGTTCTTTAAGAGGCTGTGCCCGAATGCGTTTAGCTACCCAGATGATTATGTGAACACCAGCTTCACCTGCCCCGGTGGGAGCAACTACCAGGTTACCTTCTGCCCTTGAGGCTTTGAGAGCATGGTGATCCATGCATGACGCTGTTTCGAGTATGTGATAGCTTTGGAATAAGGTGTTTGTAACCAAATTTACGAGCCATTAAACTGGCCTGTGATGCATGCAGCATTATTGGAATTATAGAAATAATTGTTCACTGTTAGTAAATGCACTTCTCCATCTTCAATATCTTATGGATGACTACAAAAATAAGAAAATGGTAGAGCAAGTTGCTCTATTCGGCAATACATTTTCTCTCCAGTATGGCACTAGCGTAATATCTGGTAAATGGACCCACTCCAGCGATCACTGACCCCATCAATTGCACCATCCCCTTTTGACCTGTGGAACAAGAAATCCTGGAGTTAACGCCTAGAAGTTGATCTAACAAAGTGAATCACAACAAAATTCTTTCACTCGTCAACTGCTGTTGTATTATAAGTATTTATACGAACACAGAGAAACCATTTGGAAAGTCCGGAAGATGATGTTTTTTAATTTTTGAGTGAGAGGCTTGGGCCGAGCGTAGTCCAATATACTAAAATAAAACAGAGTGCAAACGGTGACATTTCACCACCCCCAGGCACCTTGATTAATTCTTACTAAGGCAGAATTCATTCATTATATCTTTTAATGATTGTCAAAACTCATATATGCAAGTAATTAATATTTTAATAGATCCTTATTGAATTTGATTTAACTATAAAACAGAATCTCCCAACATGCTGAATGGAACCTCGGGGCATAATAGCGATGGGATTGGGAGGTAATAAAAAACAATACAATTAAAACACAACAGAATCAACAACTCTCCCACCTCGTGCAAACATGTTAGGAAATAAATAACTAAAGCCAATCCATCTAATATATATATCATAGATATTCACAAATACCTAGCTGATCAAATTATCAAAAACATAAAAGCAACACTAAATTTTACGTCGAAAATTAAACCTCCCAATATGGAGAGTAAAAACAACGGGACCGTAGTCCACCCAAAAACTTTCACTATCAACCAAGAATGGATATTACAATCTGTTCTCTCTAGCTAAAACTAGAGACATATATCACCACATAATTTCAAGAACAATATTCTTGGCAAACATCAACAATAAGAAAGAGAAAAAATGAGAAGATCTCACATGAACAGCAGTCATGTTTTTGCAGAATCTTATTATGCTGGAAGATTGAAAATAGCAATCACACCGTATAAATTGAAGAACCACGTGTTATGAGCCTACTGTCAAAATTTTAACTCAATCGGACCTCGGATTGCCTTCCAATCGTCGTTTGATCAAAACTGCACATAGTGAACTAATTCTACTCCTCCGCCGCTGCCTTCTTTTTTTTACGAAGACTCCTCACGCTGCCTGGCTTCTCCACATAAAAACTGTCCTAATGGGCCCCACATTTTGGGCCAAAAGTTATTCCAACTAATATGGGCTAAAAATAATTAATTGAGCCCACATTTGTTGGGCTAAGTCTTCTCCAACATAAGAGGGACAAGCCAACAAATCTCCCCCTCCCGACTATGTGGAGGGATTCACCATCCCAGCAATCAATCGACATGTCAGTCCTATGTCTATTGTTGACTTGAATTAGCATACAATAAACAACACCTAAGTCCACAAAAAAGATTATTTTTTGCTTGTTATATATAAATTGTTTAATATCACAGTTGATTTTGGAAGCTAACCATCTTTTCTTGGAAGGTGACTCAGCGATAGTGATTGGTAGGATAAATTGAGATAGCCGACATTTGGATGGATTATGCATCTTCACACAACTTAACGGGCCTACCTGGGACTTCTAACAAAGGACACGGTCAACTTAAGCAAATGGAAAACGTTCTGGGTTGTTGGAATCACCAGTCCAAACACTTGGAACACGCAAGTAGGGATGTTGAAACGAATGATTTTTTATTAGCTCATAACCACTGATCGAATCATGTGCCTTACATTTGTCCATCACTTATTGCCTCATGATGAAGATATGTACACGTACTGCAAATGGCTACAGGAGTGTCAGTGCCAGCCGCCTGTGGTTCCCACTTAAAGTCAAGTCCATCGTATCTTTTCGTTTTCTCGGTAGACAATTCCATCCTATCTTTGAACATCGCCAACCACGCTGGCTACGTTGGACAAAGAAAACAAAAAAAACAAAACGCTTCCTCCTCAGCCTACCCTCCCCCACCGCCCTATAAATACTCTTACTGCCCATCCCACAACCCCACACAATCCTCAACCAGAGAGCCATCTTCCTGGGTATCAAAATGGCCTCTTCGACCTCCCTTACTCTCTTCTTCTTCCCTTTCCTCCTCCTCACCCTCTCCCACGCCGCCACCTTCGACGTCGTCAACCAATGTTCCTACACCGTGTGGGCTGCATGGGCAGACACCGGCAACAACGGCGGCGGCCAGAAGCTCGGCAAGGGCCAGACCTGGACGGTCACCGTCAATCCCGGCACCCCCCGTGCCCGCATCTGGGCCCGTACCGGCTGCTCCTTCGATGCCAACGGCAACGGGAAGTGCCAGACCGGCGACTGCGGCAAGCTCGCCTGCACCTCCTACGGCTCCCCGCCCAACACCCTCGCGGAATTCGCCCTCAACCAGAACTCCCCACCTTACTACACCAACCGCGACTTCAACGACATCTCCCTCGTTCAGGGTTTCAACGTGCCCATGGACTTCCGCTCCACCTCGTCGAGCTGCAGCATGGATATCCAATGCACCGCCGACGTCGTTGGGAAGTGCCCCAGCAAGCTCAAAGTAACCGGCGGCTGCGATGACCCATGCACCATCTTCAAGACTGCTCAGTACTGCTGCCCTTCCGGCTCCAGCTGCGAGCCAACCACCTATTCCAAGTTCTTTAAGAGCCTGTGCCCGAATGCGTATAGCTACCCGGATGATTATAACAACACCCAATTCTCCTGCCCCGGTGGGACCAACTATAAGGTCACCTTCTGCCCTTGAGGCTTTGAGAGCTTGGTGATCCATGCATGCATGACGCTGTTTGGAGTATGTGATAGCTTTGGAATAAGGTGGTTGTAACCAGATTTACAGCCCATTTCACAGGCCTGTAATGCAGCAGTAATAGAGTAATAAAAACGTTGCATAATTGTTTGCTGTTAGTAAATGCGCTCCTCCATGTTCGATATCGTATAGATGACTAATTACAGAGGACAAAGAAGAGAATACTGTGGCAAGTTGCACTATCTATTTGGCAATCCATTTCCTATCAGATATGGCACTAGCTAACTCCAACGATAACTGACCCCATCAATCGCACCATCCCCTTTTAACATGTTGGATAAGAAATACAGGAGCAAAATGCATCGAAGCTGATCTTGCAAATTGAATCACTACAAAATTCTTTCATTAATCTATTGCTGTTCTAATATTAATTATTTACATGAACTAAGAGAAACTATTTGAAAACTCTAGAAGATACATCCATGTATTTTTTTTATTTTATTTTTTTTGACCGAAAGACTTGGGTTGAGTCTAATCCAATTTATTGAATTAAAATAAAGTAGAAACGGTCAGGCCCTTGTTTCTTAGGTAGAATTCACTCATGAATTTTTTTATGATTGACTAAACTCATGTATGTAAGTGATTAATATTTTAATAGATAACTTAAAGAATTAGATGGAATTACCCATATATATATATAAACATCTTCCGTGTGTTACCTTCTATCATATATAGTATGTCGGCGTCCTGTTGCTTACAAACAGGTGCTATGGCCCAGCCGAATAATATTGGATTTAGTATCCTCGGTACAGGATCATGAAGTTCGTCACAAGGAAAAATTTCATCGTGCACTAAGATTTTGGATAACCTTTGCAACGAAGTCCACTCCATTTGACGATTAGATTGGACTAACTCCCAGAAGCCCATGGAGGAAGTTTCTCAGAACTTAAATTCTCGATCTGTAAGTCAAGTTGCAATAGGTTACGTACTCAAATCAGTTTAGATTAAAGTATGCAAGTGGAATTGGTGTTATGTGGGAGGATGCAGAGAGGCCCTCATTGGTGTTTTGTTGCAATAGGTCCAGCTTCACAGGATCGGGGCCCAAGCCCTATTCATTGAGGGAACCACCTTAACGGTCCCTCGAATAACAACGAGAGCATAAGAGAAGCCGTAGACTTTCTCTTGTCCCCTCTCACACCTGCCTCTCTCTCTCTCTCTCTCTCACTGTCCCACGCGCTCTCTCTATCTAAATCTCACACGCTCTCTCTCTCTCTCTCTCTCTCTCTCTCTCTCTCTCTCTCTCTCTCTCTCTCTCTCTCTCCCCCCCCATGTCTCTTTCTCCCACCTCTCTCTCTCTCTCTCTCTCTCCTCTGCTCTTTCTCTCTTACTCTCTTCTTCTTCTCCTCCTTTTCTTTCTTTTTCTACTCTTTATATCTCACAGCTAGCCCTAGAGGTGATTGAATCGGCATCCAAAATATTCCCAAAGTACATAAAACTCTAAGAAAGACAGCCATCATAAGACGTCTAAATAGGTCTAGGCCGAAAATATATAATTATCAATCTGATAATTACTGCAAAACACTGTGCCAATGAACGTGTGTACTAGAGAATAAATAGCATCAATTATCAAAATCATTGAGAGTGGAAGCTAGATACAGTGGCAACCGTCAAAGTGGACAATTATTATCTATTAGTATAAATAAGTAAAAACTATACTTTATATAGATCCCTTCGACAATTCAAATCAAGAGTTATAATTTATCTTAGTTCTTAATCTACCAGTAGTTTCTACTTTAGGAGTAGCTGTAACTTAAAATCTCTACCACTGCAGTCCAATGTTACACCTCTATTTCTATTGGGATATATTTCTTTCAAGAAGTGGTGAAAGTTTTTGAAGGTCTAGGAATCTAGATCCTTGCTACTCTTTGTCCTCTCTTCAATCATCATCATGTCAGCTGATTCAACGTCGTTTGCATGCCATGCACCCACCATAACTTTGCCACCCAACTTGTGTGGACAAGTTCTCTAGCATGCCCATTCCTTAGGTAGTGCGAGAGTGACTTCACGGTGACAAATAGGTGAAACATTAACAAATTGTGATTATAGCTAGCTAACAGGTTAAGTGTTAATTTAAAGGCTAATCGTGTTCTATATCATTCTTGTTACTAAGAAAAGTCATCAGCCTAATATAGGGGGTAAAGACCTAAGCAGTATCAGTGGTTATCAAGAAGTCAGGATGTCAGAAATGGAGATAAGTAGTTCAAAAACTAAAATTGACTTTAGCAAACTTCAAGGGAAAGTGATCAAAATGGTGTTAATTAATCGAAGATCTCAGGTGTCAGTGTTAGAGAGAAACAATTGTTTAGATCCAGAGAAGGGACCTTTTCTCTATTCAATGATCAACATTTTCATTTTCATCCCTTCTGCTAATTTTGTTATTTCTTTTTATCCTCTAGCTTTTATCCTTTATCCTCAATAGCATAGCGTTGCAGCTATCGCTTCCATCTCTAGGAAGGCAGCATCTAATAGCGGAAGTCCCTATAGATTAAGATGAGACAGCGGAACGTACCACCATTTATCCTTTTCAGTTGGAACATCCATGTTACGCCAGCGCATCTATCAAATCCAACTATTAATTGCCAACTAGGATGCCAGTTGCTGCACTATAAAAAAAAAAAAAAACATTAATGATGCCTTTTATTGCCAATATCGAAGCTTATAAACATTATTAATTTTATTAGTGATGCCTTATAAAACGTCGCAAAGGCGCCGATTATATGAATGTTGAAAAAAGAAATTGACGATGCTTGGAGAAAGCATCGCTAACTGCCGACGCTTATAAGCGTCCGCTAATAGCAACGCTTAATTGCATTGCCAGTTAACAACACTACAAAGCATCGCTAATATTTTTTATAACCACGCTTTAAAGCATCGTTATAATTAAATTTTTTTGAAAAAAATATTTAAAAAATTTTAAAACTCTATATATACACACATGCTAAAAGTATCTCTATATAAGAATGCTCCTTATATCATCTTTTCATACAAGATTTCTTTCCGTGTTACTGGATCCAAAACTAGAGGTGTGTTCTAAATAGGAGGGTTGGTTACATGGAGTCGGCAATATGGAATCTATATGAAATACTTATTCAGTATAACCTTTTAGAAAATCATTGTACACAAATGTTCTTCAATAGTTTTTGGAGCAAGAGAAGAACTATTTACACATTTTCGATATGGACATAAAATCTTTTAATTCATATTAGATTTCTCAAAAGCAAATTTAATAAAATTCTGAACTCCATCCAAATATTCGACACTGAATCTCGACTTATTTATCCAACTTTTGTCTATTTTATTAGAATATTGATTAAACTGCAACTTATCTAAAAAAGATAAATAAAATTAGAGTATAAAGAAGGATGGCATAAAATTTATTCAATAAAAAGATCAAAGAAGAGGATGTTAATGAACACGTGGCTGGAGAAAGATACATTGTTCAACCAAACATATGGATTCAAGTGTATACTTAAAAATTGTACAAAAGAAGTGTTCTTTAATGGTAGTCAAAGATGTTTAGAATTCGTAATTAAATAGGAACACTTGAGACAACTAGTTATTGGGGGATTTAAAAACATAAGAAAAACTAATGCCATTTTTACAGCATATAACTGCATTTAGGAAGAAAATAAGGAACTCTAATGGGTTGATACTTTGACTTAAAAGTCAGACAAGGTTCCATTATAATTTTGGGTTCAGGTTGGGTCTTTGGCATGAAAGAACATTTGATATTCTTTCGCCTGTGGGACCGTCCGATGGGGATGAGCATGTTGAGATTGGGGCGGATGGGGAAGCAGAGTCGAAACTGAAGAGAGCCGTTAAGGCCAATATGCATGATTAATCAAAGTAGGGCAACAATCAAAAAAAAAAAAAAAAAAAGATAAGATAAGATAAGAAAAAGTGAATCATTAATCAACACAATGGAACCTCATTCTCTAATGGTGTTTGAATAAGCTAATCAGAGGCTCGAATCAATAATGGTAACAGGACTACAAAATCCACAAGAAATAAAAAATGAACTGCAGATATTTAATTCTTTTGGAAAATAAAATATAAGAAAGAAAAGAAGAACAACAGTCATCTTAGTACTGAAAACAAGAAGGCTCTCTGATAAAAAAGTTGGCATTGAACAAATTATGGATTCAAGAAACTGAGCAAACTAAATCTTCTGTTCATTGAACCAAATCAACAGAAAGGGACCAAAGGGTACAGCACAAATCCGAAAAGGAGAGCAAGGAAAATTAAGAAGCATGAGCTGAACAACTCCCCAAGCTTCTCCGGACAAAATCCTCGGTGCTCGGCCCTTGACATGAGGCCTCCACCAAAAATATCACCAGGGAGGTCGGTTGGTCGGTCGGCGCCGGAGAGAAAGGAAGAGGAGAAAGATATCTGTGATGGATGGAGACGGAGCTCGATAGGAGGATTGGGGTTGGTCGGTCGGCGCCGGAGAGAAGAAAAAGAAAGTTAGGACTGGTGGGTAATGAGGGCTAGTGGGTCGTGTATTAGGATTCTTTAGTGGGGTGTTAGCCTCCAGCGATGCTCATAAGCGTCGTCTTAGGTCCTTGCCCTCTGACGATACTTAGAAATGTCGTCTTAGGTCCTAGGCTTCCGACGATGCTTATAAGTGTTTTCTTAGATTAGTGTTTAGGCAGAGTTCAGTGAAAGTTAGTGTTAAGAAAGTGTCTAGTGTGTAGAATTCTAACGACGCTTTTAAACGTCGTTTGCTCCTTTTCCTCATTCTATTTTTTTGGCCTCCAACGATACTTATAAATGTTGTCTTACAATTTAATTTCAACGATGCTAATTAGTGATGTCATAATTTCATCCCTGCAGACACTACTTAAAAGTGTTGACAAATTTTGATACCGAAGACAAAATTACCGACGCTTCTACCTAACATGAACATGTATATGTCGGCATTCTTCCCTTATTCTGGAGTGCTGCATCTCAACCTAATGCTGCAACTTGAGTCATTGTAGCCCGATATTTTGTAGCGCTCCCAAATCTTTGAGTGGCCTAGTGGCAGAAAACTATGAGCCCCCAAAAAAAAATAGTTATACCGTAAAAATATTCACACATATGTTGAACTATTTGATTACAAAGAACATGTATTATAATCTCTAAGATATTTTTTATTGGAAAAAGGTTCTATATATTCATGCTTATACAAAATAATAAATCTCCTGCTACACTTTGGGAATTCACATGCATTTGCCATTAGTCCAATGATCTCCCTTGATGGCAACACGAGAAAATATATAGTTTTAATACTTTAAGGGGTTCAACAAAATTACAAAATTATCAAACCATTATTATTAGGGAACTTTTTTCTTAAAACAAGTTTAAATTTATTAGATCACCAAAAATAATCATTAATAAAAATTAAACTTAAATGAGCTTTTTATACCCGTTGCACGTGTTGAAAATGCCAATCTTAGAGACGCCGATGTACCGCGAGGACATTACCCTTCATTTCTCCGCTCCTCCCGCCCCAGCCGCCCGTGGTCCCCACCTAAAGTCAAGTCCATCCCATCTTTGACTATTACAAACTGCACCTGCTGCACTGGTTAATTAATATAAAAAAAAGTGTTACCCTAAAAAATGATCCGGCCTTATCAGTTGGATCCAGAAAGATTCAAA
Source organism: Phoenix dactylifera (assembly GCF_009389715.1). Lineage (NCBI taxonomy): Eukaryota > Viridiplantae > Streptophyta > Magnoliopsida > Arecales > Arecaceae > Phoenix > Phoenix dactylifera. The sequence goes on from NC_052407.1 coordinate 9,839,870, forward strand.
GAGTAACGGATGCAACCATTCTTTGCTCCAAGATATCTGTACAATATTGAGGAATAGAGAAGCCTTTCAGAACAAGCATATTTTTCGAGAAACCAATAGAGCTGCAAATTGAGTGGCTGCTTATATGGCCAGTAGTACTATATAGGTTGGAGATAGAAGTTATTTTGGGCACTCCGAAGCATTTTACTTTATGACTTTATTAGATGTACGGTATAAAAACTCCTACCGCCCGCCCCCAACACCCCACACAATCCTCAACCAGAAAGCCATCTTCCCGGGTATCAAAATGGCCTCCTCGACCTCCCTCACTCTCCTCTTCTTTCCCTTCCTCCTCCTCACCCTCTCCCACGCCGCCACCTTCGACGTCGTCAATCAATGTTCCTACACCGTGTGGGCTGCATGGGCAGACACCAGTAACCTCGGCGGCGGCCAGCAGCTCAGCAAGGGCCAGACCTGGACGGTCACCGTCAATCCGGGCACCCCCCGTGCCCGCATCTGGGCCCGGACTGGCTGCTCCTTCGATGCCAACGGCAACGGGAAGTGCCAGACCGGCGACTGCGGCAAGCTCGCCTGCACCTCCTACGGCTCCCCACCCAACACCCTTGCAGAATTCGCCCTCAACCAGAACTCCCCACCTTACTACACCAACCTCGATTTCATCGACATCTCCCTCGTTCAGGGCTTCAACGTGCCCATGGACTTCCGCTCCACCTCGTCGGACTGCAGCCAAGATATCCAATGCACCGCCGACGTCGTTGGGCAGTGCCCCAGCGACCTCAAAGTAGCCGGCGGCTGCGACGACCCATGCACCATCTTCAAGACTGCTCAATACTGCTGCCCTTCCGGCTCCAGCTGCGAGCCAACCACCTATTCCAAGTTCTTTAAGAGCCTGTGCCCGAAAGCGTACAGCTACCCGAAAGATGATGCAACCAGCACCTTCACCTGCCCCGGTGGGACCAACTACCAGGTCACCTTCTGCCCTTGAGGCTTTGAGAGCTTGGTGATCCATGCATGACGCTGTTTGGAGTATGTGATAGCTTTGGAATAAGGTGATTGTAACCAGATTTACAGCCCATTTCACAGGCCTGTAATTCAGCAGTAATAGAGTAATAAAAACGTTGGATAATTGTTTACTGTTAGTAAATGCGCTCCTCCATGTTCGATATCGTATAGATGACTAATTACAAAGGAAAAAGAAGAGAATACTGTGGCAAGTTGCACTATCTATTCCGCAGTCCATTTCCTATCAGATATGGCACTGGCTGACTCCAACGATCACTGACCCCATCAATCGCACCATCCCTTTTTGACATGTTGGATAAGAAATTGAATCACTACAAAATTCTTTCATTAATCTATTGCTGTTCTAATATTAATTATTTACATGAACTAAGAGAAACTATTTGGAAACTCTAGAAGATAAATCCATGTATTTTATTTTTTATTTTTTATGAAAGACTTGGGTTGAGTCTAACCCAATTTATTAAATTAAAATAAAGTAGAAATGGTCAGGCCCCTTGTTTGTTAGGTAGAATTCACTCATGAAATTTTTTATGATTGACCGAACTCATGTATGTAAGTGATTAATATTTTAATAGATAACTTAAAAAATTAGATGGAATTATCCATATATATACATATATAAAACATCTTCCGTGTGTTACCTTCTATCATATATAGTATGTCGGAGTCCCTGTTGCTTACAAACAGGTTCTCCGGCCAAGCAGAATAATATTGGATTTAGTATCCTCGGTACAGGATATTAACCTTCGCAACAAGATTTTGGATAACCTTCGCAACAAAGTCCGCTCCATTTGACGATTAGATTGGACTAACTCCCAGAAACCCGTGGAGGAAGTTTCCCAGAACTTGAATTCTCTGTAAGTCAAGTTGCAATAGGTTACGTACTTAAATCAGTTTAGATTGAAGTATGCAAGTAAAATTGGTGTTATGTGGGAGGATGCAGAGAAGCGTATGAGGCGGCTAGTTTGGTGTTTCCAGATAATTTCGAAGGACGTAGCGGTGGTTAATTTTCCACTTCTACCAGCTATTTCTCAGCAGGCCTGCCCGGAAATTCGATCCATCGAAGGACACGATCAAGTTAGGCAAATGGAGAACTTTCAAGGTTGCCTGCATCAGCAGTCCAAACACTTTGAAGACGCAAGTAGGGATGTTCACACGGATGATTTTTCTTAGCTCATAACTACCGATTGAATGATGCGCCTTACATGCATCCAAAATTTATTTCTACGTGATGAAGATATGTATATGTTCTAAAAATGGCTACAAGTGTGTCAGGTTGGATTAGGATTTGGCTTAGTCCAGAAATGCATATATTAATTGTTGGAGTTTTAATTTATGAAAAGATTTAAATTTTAAAAATAAAAATCAATCTTATTTCCTTAACTTCCTTCCATAGTGGTATAATGGCAATTACACGATCATGTCGCTAGAACCAATATGACAATGACTATATAAGGCTTCACTAATACTAGGTTCCACTAATACGTGGGGTTACACAATTAAGTCGGATCCATCTTGGACTCTAAAGACGAGAATGATGACTTGATTGCACTAGGTCCTCCTGATTTCCCATTGCACAAGTCTGATATAGTGGTTGTTGCGGCTATGGTTGCTGCTGCTGTTGGTTAGCGACCATCTACTGTAGGTTCTGGGCAGCTGTAGTCAGTAATTGAACCTGCTGCATGAGCAGACAAAACTGTTCATCGATGATTGACGGGTCAAGCTGTGGCTTCTGCTGAGGAGGAGCCCTCCGAGAGCCCTATAAAGAGCCATTAGATTCCAGGGTCGCATCCTATTGGGTGATGCGGTTGCTGCCTAGGTTTTCTTAACTTCATAGCTGTGTGTCGTCCGCTTGATCGATCAGGCATCCAAAGATAGGATCAGAATCCTTCCTCTAGCTCCATTTTTTTGCCGCTAGAAACTATTCTGACCTAGGCACTGAGTTGGTGGGAATCGCAGAGATCTCAGCTCGTTTGTCATCCAGATCGAAGAAATCAGATAGGATCGTTGCATGTCTCCACGGTAATATTCCAATGGCTGTTGCACTCAATCAATGTTGATCCCGATGTTGAACACATACGAGTCAGTATTGGATGGTGGAGGAACGGCTTCAAGCGGTGCTCTGACACAGGCTCCGACTTGAAACAACAAGAATAAAGAAGTCCACACACTGGAGCATATTCGATAGGGATCCTCCAATGCCCAAGTCAGACACAACTCGAAAAAAAAAGGGAGGAGGCTTGAGATGGGAGAGAGGCAGTGTAAGAAAGTCGGAAGGAAACTTACACGGAGGGTCCTCGGAAATGCAATACATAAACGAGGATCGAAGCTCGTCGCCAAGTAATTTGGAGCGCTATACGCTTGTTGATGGGGCAACAAACTGCGTATCTCATTCGTAAATTAAATCTCGTCCATATTTCTCGGTCGTCGAATGCTCTAAGTATCGCATTTGTTAGGGAACAGCTAGCGAATATGGCTAAGTTGTTGCCAGTTATAGGAAGAGTTTAAAATATAGAGAACTCTCTGTTTATCTTTTGGGTCGACCATATATATGGCAAATTTTGAATAATCAGTCTTTGGCTAGGTGATGAGTTTTTATTGATTGGTTTGTTTCATCTGCATAAATCAATTTGAAGGTAAATCATCCTAAATAGGTTGGTTTTAAATGAAAATAAATTTTTGCCTAGCTTCCTTTTCCAGGCTATGAAAATCCACGAGGATCGTAGAGTCTGTCCCTGGCCTTTCATGGAAAGGGTCCATCCAAAATCCAAATCCTACGGAAGATTGGAACTCTTGTAATGGATGAAGATGGCGAGTTTTTTTTGGTTGATTTGTCTTATCAGCATGGATTAATGCCAAGATCAATCATTCTAAATTGGTTGGCTTTGAATGAAAATAAATTTTTATCTAGATTCCTTTTCCCAGGCTACGAAAATCTACGAGGATCCAGCAAGTGACTGTCTATCTCCTACAGTATGTCCCCCTGGCCTTTCATATGGAGAGGGTCGATCCAAATCCTGCCGCAGAATGGAACTCTTGCAATGGTTATCCAGTTAGTGGATGGCCCAGAAATTTGACGTCGTTCACACGCAGTCCTGCAATACCGTCCGAACGCAATTAAATGCTGTCCGCTTGACCGCACCCTCTCTCCCTGTAGGCCAGATAATTCCATTCTACAGGGACAAGCTGAGAGACGTCATGAAGATAACGCATGGCATTTTTCAAACAATGACGACAATTTAGTCTCTAGATGCTATCGGGACACCTCCGGCTCGGAGGCAGTATGGAAGATGACGCATTGGCATTTTTCCAACAATGACGGACAGTATGAAAGCAGTAGAGTATAGCGTACTGCTAGCGCCGTGAGCTTACAGAATCACTTGACATTTATATACATAGAAAAGCTTCCTACATATAAGTTGGATGATCAAGATAATACTTAAAGAGTTCTGGGCGCTGAATGAATTTGCAGAAATTTTCTATTAGAAATAGCTTATTTCAATGATTGGGTTGAATATTCCATTAAATTGGTATGTTGGGCGGTACAGTTAGCATAATCATAATATTACTGATTGAATTAGATTTATTATATTCATAAATATCCAAAATTAGTTTTTCAGTGAGTTGGCCTAAATTTTATAGAAAAAAAAAGATTTCAGTAGGTCTAAGTCAGCCTGTACTTCTATAATCTTGTTGATTGTACTAATCCAACTCAGCCTAATTATTCAAACTGATTCTTAGATGTGGTTCTAGCAGGCCGAATTTTGAGGTTCATGCGAGGACTCCATGGTCAGGCTTTGTGCATGGAAAACGGCTATGCGGGTTAGCATTAGACACCTGTAACATACGAATGGGAGGATGCTGACTTGTAGAGATGGATGGGTCATGAATTATTAACTTGCTAGTTATTTACTATGGCTCATTATAGATCAGTACATGATTTGTTCAAGAGTAAATTTGCATATATGGCATCAAGAGTTTCATGAGCTTTTCTTTATTTTGCGAGAATACGGTGATTATTTATTTAAGTTTGAGCTTGAAGTACGTTTGTTGAGCAATTTATGAGTTCGAAATGTATACATGACCTAACATGATATTTCATACAAGTATATTGCATACGGCACTCAATATTTTTTTCTAAATTATTCTACAGTTTACTAAATATACTATGAAATATACTCGTTATGATATTTTTTTTAGTAATTTGAGACTTTTCAATACCTCAAGTAGAAACACAAATTTAATTATTCTAAAGCCCAAAGAAAGTTCTGCAGTCCTCAATAGCTTACTCCCTGGGAGGCTTTCCCCGCTTTGGTTCTGTTCTATAGATATTAACAAAAATGAAATATAAAGATATAGATTTTATATTTTAAATATAAAGTATGGAATAACAGAATATTTCTTACCAAATATGTTACACACAGAAATAGTTGTAGTATATGTAACAAGAAATAGTGGTTAAATTTCAACAAGTTAGAAAGTGAATTGAACATACAAAAAATTTTAGACTCATGAATTAGGTATAGGTAAAAAAAAGAAAATCAAGATTCAGATTTTAAGGTGTACCTCAAGATTGTATATAGTGTTTTTTTTCTTTTTGGGGCTAAAATATCTTATCATATATATATATATATATATATATATATATATATATATATATATATATATATGCACTTAATATTCCAATCCTTATTAAAATAAAAGAAGGAAGGAGAAAAAGAAAGAAAGAGTGGAAGAAGAAGCTAGTTATGGAGGTTATTAATATCTAAAAATCATGGTTATCTAAGAGTTTGATTTTATTCAAAATCATTTATTATTTGTTTTTATGATCAACATTATATCATAAAGAATGATTCAACTAGGAACATTCCAAAAATTGTTCCTATGACATTTTAAACTTTCACTTTTCCATATATTTTAAAATTTTAAAATATTTACTTATGTAATTATGGTAAAGAAAATGTATGTCATATCCATTTCCTCAAAAAAGGTATAAGCCGACCCTCTGTAAATGGCATTTAAGTTACTACATAAAATAAAAGCACAAAAAGTTATATATGAATGAACTATGAAATATTCAATAATTTGAGAAGTACATTATATTATATAAAAATCATTCAAATAATAAAGCAAAGATACCATGTTTGGAATTCTGATTCATGAAAACAAATAAAGTTAATAGTAAAGAATATATAGGCAGATACTAAAAATATCCATAGTATGTTGGGTCAATTATTTTATGATTTTATAGAACTTTTTGAATTTTTATAAGCAGCATTTTTTCATAATTTTTTCTTTATAATATCCACAAGAAAGTCCAATCAGTTTTAACCTCTGAAACAAAAATAGAGCGGGAAAGTGTAAATGGAATTTTTGTTCATGATTTAGTTAAAACAAATTTATCTGGTCTAGATATAACATATTCGGATAACTTTAATATATTTAGATAATTTTTACATATTTATATGATTGATAATCCATCATTTTTTTTTTTGAATTTAGTACGTAAAAATTTGAATTTTGTGCGTAAAAATTTGAATTTTGTGCATAAAAAATTGAATTTTGTGGCTTATTTGAATTTGATTTAATATGCTTCGTTTATTATTTTGGGCATATATGCGATTTTTTATACAATTTTTTTTTTTGACATGACTTCCAAAAAAGTCACTATTTTATATAATTTTGTGTAATTTTTTGTGCAAAATTTCTTTTCTAACATGATTTTCAAAAATATCTTTTTTTTATTTTTTTTGAATTGTCGAGAGGGGTCGAGTTTTCTCTTTCTTTTTCATTTAATAGGTATAGAGATAAAGTTATAACGAGGCATTAGAATCCATTGGGCAGGTTGTAGAAAATTCTTAATGACAACTAAGCCACATGTCAGATTTATATTTGCCGTTCAACTACATCAAGTGCATCTAGGAGATCAAGTAATTAAGTTGGTTTCAAATTAATGAAGATAAGCTTGGCTCTTCTTGACTCAGTCTTTAGGTTGGCAACCATATATCCACTCTAAGTTGAACAGGTTAGAAACCTTCCTAATCCTCCAGCTAGCGGACTAGAAGTGTTGTCATGATGATCCTAACAACTAGTGCATGACTTTAATTTTATCATGGTCTTGCATACTTACTTTGGAAGGTAACGCATGGAAGATTTTTCAACAATGACGACATTTTAATAATCTGCAACGTTTTGTTCCCGTAGTCTGCATTCCAAGACTCCTTCAACAAAGTGACGAGAAAATTGGGAAGGCACACAAGACTTATCCCAGGAAGACTTTTCCACACTTGACCTGCTTTTTGCCCGAGAGAACTTACGAAGCCATCATGAAAAAGGATAACTACATGGCAGGGGGGATAGAAAAACTCGTTCATTCGCAAACGCAGCGTTTTTAAATTCCGTTGTACCTACCGTCAAGCACGAGCCCGCGAGCAAGTGGTGGTTTTACTGGACTGGTTCTTTTAGCAAGCCGACGTTGGGCCATCATCCAAGGACATCATGGTCAGTGTTGCCGCTAAAATCCGAGATCTATTAAGATGACCGACTCCCGAGGCAAGATTGAAGTCAGCTGCAATCCAAATTAAAATGCCCCATACAGATGGATGATGGTGAAGTGGCTGACTAGGCTCTAAGATGCAAATCTGACCTAAAATAGAAATTTTCTTAGTGAAGATTTTTCTGTGGGAGAATCCTCTAATGCTCAAATTAGTTGAATTATAAAAAACGGTGGGAGAGAGAGAGTGTTTCTAAAAATAAAGTGGAGTCGAGAGAATGGCTAACCTAAGGATTCTTCGATTTTTCTTATATAAAGAATAAGTTTGGTGTCCGTTACCAAGATTAATGAGACATGCGATAAATATATGGTAACGGCTCTTCACAACATCTAGTAATTGCACAGTAATGGCTTTTCGAGTTATGCATATGATAATAATACTTTAATTAGGTAGTTTTGGGTGAGCTGGCGTAACCATCACCGAGATCGTGACCATAATCTTGATAGGCATTACTTACTTTCTAATGGTCTTTAATGAGACACGTGAACTCTCAATTAGGAGCGATATTGCACTTCGGCTAGTATTGAGGTAAAGTAGAGGTGAGGAACTTCAATCTACTCCGAGATCATGTTGGCAAATATTCACCATATCAGCTAGGTTATTGGGCGCATGGAAACGTCCATGGAAGAATTGGCACCAGCGATCTAGACGCTTTGCACAAACACTACGTACTTAAGATGCAAAGCCTACAATAGGTGCAGATATGAGTACGTCCACGTTAGAAGAGGCGTGTAAAACCAGAAATATATATGTCAAGCTCATTGTGAGGAAGAAATGTGAACAAGGCCCAAGATGGTCTTCCCCCTGCACCATTATCACAGAATTATTGTACGGTTGATCAAATGTGCCATGGAACATTTTCACCCTGACAACATTTTCCAATGAATTGAGACTTTAAAATCCTTCAAATATATATTATCATTATCAATGTTTAAATTCCTAAAACAAAAAAAAAATAGAAAAAACACTTACGAGCAAGAAATATCCCCTTTGTAGATTAGATGAGACCCTTATATAGTGGTTCGGTTAGTTTAATCATTTGGAAGGAGGTCATTGTTTGGACAAGCTAAAATTGCTTCTTATTTTTAATAAAATAATATGGCATGACGTATAGAGAGTAGAGATGTAAACAGATAATAAATTATAATTTCTCTTCTTGATATTAAAAAAACAATACCTGTGTGAAAAAACAAATAACCAACGAATGTTGTCAAACAATATGTTCTACAAAATTAAATTATATTAATGTAACATGGTAAGTTTAATTACGTATTATGTTACATATATACCTCAATGATCTGAATATTGTGAAATCCTATCCAAATTTATAGTTTGGAAAGTGATTTGTAACTTTAGTCTTATAGGCTGTTGGCATGCAAGGCACGTAGGTGATACAAGAGTCCAAGTGAAAGCCTTCATCTGTATCTCGTTCGCTCCTTGTCAGCTATCGAGTTCCAATCTTTGAACTTTCTCAGCGTGCCAAGATTCCCAAGCGATCATAGTGCAACGTGGGCAAAATCATATCTCATACAACTCTCTTCTTCCTCCTATAAATACCCCCTTCCTCTCCCAGGAAACAACACAACACAGCACACACCATAGACCTCCACTAGCTCTCTTCGTTATCCCAAAATGGCCTCCCCAACCTCACCCCCTCTCCTCCTCCTCCTCTTCTTCCCCTTCCTCCTCTTCACCCTCTCCCACGCCGCCACCTTCAACATCGTCAACAACTGCCCCTACACCGTATGGGCTGCCGCGGTCCCCGGCGGAGGTCGCCGGCTCGACCGCGGCCAGTCCTGGAACATCAACGTCAACCCCAAAACCACCGGGGGCCGCGTCTGGGCCCGCACCGGCTGCTCGTTCGACGGCAACGGCAACGGGCACTGCCAGACCGGTGACTGCGGTGGTAAACTCGCCTGCACGGCCTACGGCGCCCCGCCCAACACCCTCGCCGAATTCGGCCTCAACCAGTTCCAGAACCTCGACTTCATCGACATCTCCAACGTCGACGGCTTCAACGTGCCGATGGACTTCAGCCCCACCGGCGGCTGCAGCAGGGGCATCCGGTGCACGGCCGACATCGTCGGGCAGTGCCCCAACGAGCTCAAGGCTCCCGGCGGCTGCAACAACCCGTGCACCGTCTTCAAGACTAATGAGTACTGCTGCACCTCCGGGAGCTGCGGGCCAACCAAGTTCTCCAAGTACTTTAAGGACAGATGCCCGGATGCGTACAGCTACCCCAAGGACGATCAGACCAGCACCTTCACTTGCCCCGGGGGGACCAACTATAAGGTTACCTTCTGCCCTTGAGGTCCTGCTTTCCTCCATGCAAGCGAAGTTCCAAGAATATATATATATGGACTCTTGGGAGGCTGGGAGCTAGTAAACTGCTAATTACTATTCTGTAATAAATTAAGTGAATGTGAGCTCCATAAGCTTGCGAGATTGAAATAATTAAATAATAAGAGGTGCACCGCAGAACGTGCCATTACTTTTAAAACAGTTCACTTTTAATGGCTGTCGCGCTCTATGGCCTGCTTTACGCGAGGTCAAGCGATTTCCCATGGGCTGTTGGTTTTGTCGCATCTTATACGTTTGCTCCAATTTTTTAATTTGAGCAAAATACTTAGAAAAAAAGAAAGAAAGAACAAAACCGGTCAATGAAGAAATCGGCTATCAATTTACTGAGAAGGCAAAAAAAAAAAATTAACATCCAATTAATCTTTTCTTTGATAGGAATTTAACACATATGTACTAGATAAAACAATTATGATTGCACACCGTTTGCTCCAATCTTTTCTTTGATAGGAATTTAATATAATATCTACTCGATAAAACAATTATGATTGATGAAATCAGTGGCACCCATCAAATGCGCTATCGTTCGTATAAATGAACCATGCGCATTGCATGGTTTGGAATAATAATTTCCATGGTGCGTGGGTATCTTGGGTGGTGGAAAGTCCTTTTCACGTCTTGGATTTAGGAAAAACACTACCATATTACCCACACGGTGCACGAGGTATTTCTTTTCTAATTTCATCAAATATGAATTATTTCAAATTAAGTACTCTTTTCCAAATAAAATGTATACTTGAAGTCGGTTGTTTAAGCTCACATAATTCTAATGTTAAAAAAATTATAGATTAAAAAACAACATAATATAAAAGACTATTCAGTTCAAATGATATTAAACTTATAAATTTTATTTGAATAAGAAAATAAAGTATTATTGGTGGCGCCCAGTATTCTCGATTGGAAAATGAAGTCAAATTGTTTAAGTGGTATGGTGGTAGAAAGTAACAATCATTTTTGTCTCTTTTTTTTCAGTGAGGTGTTTTCTTATAATTTTTGGTCTCGGATTTGTTTATAATTTACTTGCATATCTTGAAACAATATTTTCATCATCAATTGTTTCAGAATGCACATTATTCAGCAGAACAGGATCACTAATTATTTTCTTCCCACGAATATCTTTTTTCTTCGTGGTCCTATCCACAACGGCACTTTCATCTTTATTATCTTCAATCTGTGAAAAGAATGTGTAATTATCAAGTATTAAGAAAAAATATATAAACATAATCATCTATAAACAGAAGTATAGGAATATATGAGTCACGATAGATTTTTCTTGATTTTTATTGCCTTCTAACTCCTCATATGCATCATTGGAAAACACTTTAAGCATAGTATAGGACTTTATCCTCCCTCTTCAAGATTGTATTCATCAACATTAATTTGGAGTATATATATTTTTTCTACGTTTTTTTTTGATATTTAAGAAAATGCCAAAACCATCATCTTTCTATATGAAGAAAAATGCATAACATGGTATCATCATCCAAACAATAGAACGAACTAGACATAAAATATATGTTGCACAAATCTTATCCATACATAATTCTATTTACGAAAGAGCAGAACCAAATAAAATATTTAGAAATATAACTAAGAATAAAAAATTGTAGGGTAAGAATAAAAAATATTATTTCTTTAACTGACATGAGTAAGAGATATTTTATTTCTTTTCATGCTCTAATAGATATATATTTATCTTTTATCTAAAATGAAAAATATATGTTAGGACTGGTGGTCCATGGAATTTATTTAACTAATATCATAAATGTTTAGAAAATATTACAGAAAAGATACATGCATTAATAACATGAATTAAATGATAAAGTTACTCTGATTAAGAAATAACCTTACTAAAATCTCAGTGCCTCTGCGTCGCCCCCTTATAAGGAATTTTTCTTTTGTCATATTATTTCTCTTTATGTCGCATGAATGTACTTATGGCATGATGGGCTTCGTGATGGATATGGTTCTGATACAGTAACTCTCTTGACATTTGGAACTATTTTTTTGGCATAAAGACTTCAATTTTTATTTATTTGAATTGACGCGAACTCTTAATTTATTTTTCCTTCCCTTCTATTCCTCCTCGTATCCTGTCCATCACGAAATCTACCCACATTCATTCCTTGCTTTTTCCCTTTCAAATCACAAGATCACCATCTTTCCCACTATAATCCTCTCCTTCTCTTTTCTAACCCCACTCTTCTATTTCTTATTCTATGTGTTCAACTCTCTATCGCTGTCCAAAACGATGTGTCTCGTCCTATTCTTGCCTTCTCTTCTAGCCACTACAACTAGCCATGGGCAGCGATCCAAGTGGTGGAAGAGAAGGGAACGGGAAGAAAAAGGGGTGGTGTGGCGGCCGGAGGAGAACTAAGCCGGGAACGACACTGTCTCTTCAGTCTCTCGTCTCCTCACTCTTCTGCTTCGGTCTATGCTTTTTTAAATTCGATCTGGTCAACAAAGGGTGGTGTGATTTTGATCTTTTCCGATTAAATTTGGATTTTCTCTGGTATTGTTTTTTTCTTGGTCCTTAATGGAAGACTCTCGGCACAACAAATGTTTTCTCTCCGAGAGATGTTTCTATTCTAATTGTCAGAATCATGCACAATCTCAATCATTATAGTATGTACGATCTTGGATATCACTGTTGTCACATATTACATGCACAATCTTAGTATATCAACTTAGAGCAATCTCCAAAATTATAAGATCTGATTGTTATGTTCAAATTTAGTATTTATACCAAATAATAAGATTTTATTCTTGTATTATATTATATATAGTCTCTAGTATCTTTCCTATGATCATATGATTTTATTATTATATTCTACTATATCCGGTCCGATCTCTCAGGCTCAACTTATATATAAAGCACTAGTGCTATCTAGTCCCTAGTACCTTTCCTCTTCACATTTTCATTGTTCGATTGATGAGGTATTACGTTTTAGCTCCAACCCATCTCATTCCTAATTCTTTATGAGTTATCATTGATTTTATTGTTCTGTGTCTTATTCAAGATATCCATCCTACTATCACTTTTTTCCGAGCTTGTGTTACTCTGAAGAGGCATCTACCAAAAAAAATTGGTAGTACTTTTTTTCTTGGAAGGGCCGTCAAAAAACTTCCTTCTCTATCAATGGATGGAAAGAGAGATTTTTTTTTTATTTCCTCCGAGCAGCTATAGTGCTTCGGACCCTCTGTGGAAACCTCAAAGATTGTTGAACTGAACTCTGGGGTTATCAGATAATGATCAACAATCACTCAAAATTATTCTTGGATCCAAAGTTCCACTTTTGCGAGATTTGTTTTCTGAGCAAACTTTGACCAACGTTGGTCTAAGCCTAGCCAATCCAAGAAAAGTTATAAATGAATGAACTATGAAATATTCAATAATTTGAGAAGTACATTATATTATATAAAAATCATTCAAATAATAAAGCAAATCTCCACAAAGAACTACCAGAAAATAAATTATATGTAAACTTAATATAACCATAATATCACGGTACGATCTCTTAAAAGAAGTTATTGAACTTTAAAAATAATTACAAATATGTTATAAATGACATTACTTTTAAGTAATAATACAAATGAGTTAGGCTTCGATCGCAATCAAGTCAAAACCACTCCATCTTTAACTCTCCTCTGTCAAAGATATACCATGCATGGAAGTCTGATTCATGAAAACAAATAAAGTTAGTAGTAAAGAATATATAGGCGGACACTAAAAATATCCGTAGTACGTTGGGTCAATTATTTTATGATTTTCTAGATTTTTTTTGAATTTTTTTAAGTAGCATTTTTTCATAATTTTTTCTTTATAATATCCACAAGAAAGTTCAACCAGTTTTAACCTCTGAAACAAAAACAGAGCAGGAAAGTTTAAATGGAATTTTTGTTCATGATTTAGTTAAAACAAATTTAGTTGGTCCATTGATATAACATATTTGGATAACTTTAATATATTTAGATAATTTTTATATATTTATATGATTTATAATCCATCAATTTTTTTTGAATTTAGTATGTAAAAATTTGAATTTTGTACATAAAATTTTGAATTTTATGGCTCATTTGAATTTGATTGAATATGCTTTGTTTATTTTTTTGTGCATATATGCGATTTTTCATATAAATTTTTCTTTCTAACATATATAACTTCACAAAATGTCACATTTTTTCTAGAACATTTCTTTTTTGACATGACTTCCAAAAATGTCTCTATTTTTATATAATTTTGTGTAATTTTTTATGCAAAATTTCTTTTCCAACATGACTTTCAAAAATCTCTAATTTTTTTAATATTTTTAAATTTTTTTTGAATTGTGGAGAGGGGTCGAGTTTTCTCTTTCTTTTCCATTTAATAGGTATAGAGATGAGGTTAAAAGAAGGCATTAGAATTCTCTGGGCAAGTCGTAGAAAATTTATTAATTCCAACAAAGCCATGTGTCAGATTTATATTTGCTGTTCAAGTGTACCGAGTGCATCTAGGAGATCAAGTAAGTTGGTTTCAAATGAAGATAAACTTGGCTCTTCTTGACTCTTGTCTTTAGGTTGGCAACGGTCCACTCTAAGTTGAACAGGTTAGAAACCTTCCTAATCCTCCGGCGGACTAGAAGTGTTGTCATGATGATCCTAACAACTAGTGCATGACTTTAATTTTATCATAGTCTTGCATACTTACTTTTTGGAAGGTAACGCATGGGAGATTTTTCAACAATGACGACATCTTAATAATCTCCGGCAACGTTTTGCTCCCGTCGTCTGCATCCCAAGACTCCTATAACAGAGTCAAGAGAAAATTCTGAGGGCATGCAAGACTTATCCCTGGAAGACTTTTCCACACTTGACCTGCTTTTTGCCCAAAAGAACTTACGAAGTCATCATGAACAAGGATAACTTACATGGCAGGGGGATGGAAAAACTCGTTCATTCATAAATGCAGCATTGCTAAATTCCGCTGTACCTACCGAGGGGCACGAGCCCGCGAGCAAGTGGTGGTTTTACCGGACTAGTTTTCTTAGCAAGCTGACGTTGGGCCATCATCCAAGGACACAATGGTCAATAGATCGGCCGACTCCGGAGGTAAGATTGTAGTCAACTGCTATCCGAAGTAAAATGCCTCGTGCTGATGGATGATGGTAAACTGGCTGACTAGGCTCCTAAGATACAAATTTGACCTAAACTAAAAATTCTTTTACCGGAGATTTTCCTACAGAGAATCCTTCAATGCTCAGGTTAGTTGAACTCAAAAAAACTATGGAAGAGAGAGAGAGAGAGTTTCTAAAGAAAGAATGGAGTCGAGAGAATGACTTACCTAAGAATCCTCCGATTTTCTCTATGGTTAGTGTCGACATGCAATAAATGTATAAACGGCTCTTCACAACATCTAATAATTATGAATATGATCATTATTGCAAAACACTTGCCAATGAACGTGTGTACTAGAGAATAAATAGCATCAATTATCAAAATCATTGGGAGTGGAAGCCAGACACAGTGGCAACCGTCAAAGTGGACAATTATTATCTATTAGTATAAATGAGTGAAAACTATACCTTATATAGATCCCTTCGACAATTCAAATCAAAAATTATAATTTATCTTAGTTCTTAATCTACCAGTAGTTTCTACTCTAGGAGTAGCCATAACTTAAAATCTCTACTACTGCAATCCAATGTTACACCTCTATTTTTATTGGGATATATTTCTTTTAAGAAGTGGCATGACGATGGTGAAAGTCTTTGAAGGTCCAGGCACCTAGATCCTTGCTACTCTTTGTCCTCTCTTTAATTATCATCATGTCGGCTGATTCGATGTCGTTTGCATGCCATGCACCCACCATAATTTTGCCACCCAACTTGTGTGGACAAGTTCTCTAGCATGCCCGTTCCTTAGGTGGTGCGAGAGTGACTTCACAGTGACAAATAGGTGAAACATTGACAAATTATGATTATAGCTACCTAAGAGGTTAAGCGTTAATTCAAAGGCTAATCATGTTCTATATCATTCTTGTTACTAAGAAAAGTCATCAGCCTAATATAGGGGTAAAGACCTAAGCAGTATCAGTGGTTATCAGGAAGTCAGGATGTCAGAAATGGAGATAAATAGTTCAAAAACTAAAATTGACTTTAGCAAATTTCAAGGGAAAGTGATCAAAATGGTGTTAATCGAAGATGTCAGGTGTCAGTGTTAGAGAAAGCAGACAATTGTTTAGATCCAGAGAAGGGACCTTTTCTCTATTCAATGATCAACATTTTCATTTTCATCCCTTCTGCTAATTTTGTTATTGCTTTTTATCCTCTAGCTTTTATCCTTTATCCTCAATAGCATAGCGTTGTAGCTATCGCTTCCATCTCTAGGAAGGCAGTATCTAATAACGGAAGTCCCTATAGATTAGCGACGCTTTTTATTGTCTATACCGATGCTTATAAGCATTATCAGTTTTATTGGTGATGTCTTATAAAGCGTCGCAAAAGCGTCGACTATATGAACGTTGCAAAAAAAAATTGCCGGTGCTTGGAGAAAGCATCGCTAATATTTTTTATAACAACGCTTTAAAACGTCGTTATAATTAATTTTTTTTGAAAAAATTATTTAAAAATTTTAAAACTCTGTATATATATACATGCTAAAAGCATCTCTAAGTATGCCCCTTATATCATCTTCTCATACAAGATTTCTTTCTATGTTACTGGATCCAAAACTAGAGGTGTGCTCTAAATAGGAGAGTTGGTTGCATGGAGTCGGCAATATGGACTCTTCATGAAATACCCATTCAGTATAACCCTTTAGAAAACTATTGTACACAAATATTCTTCAATAGTTTTTGGAGCGAGAGAAGAACTATTTACATATTTTCGATATGGGCATAAAATCTTTTCTTTTATATTAGATTTCTCATAAGCAAATTTAATAAAATTCTGAACTTCATCCAAATATTCGGCACCGGATCTCCACTTATTTATCCAACTTTTATCCATTCTATTAGAATATTGATTAAACTGCAACTTATCTAAAAAAGATAAATAAAATTAGGGTATAAAGAAGGATGGCATAAAATTTATTCAATAAAAAGACCAAAGAAGAGGATGTTAATGAATACGTGGCTAGAGAAAGATACATTGTTCAACCAAACATATGGATTCAAGTGTATACTTAAAAATTATACAAAAGAAGTGTTCTTTAATGGTAGTCAAAGATGTTTAGAATTCGTAATTAAATAGGTGCACTTGAGACAACTACTTGTTGGGGGATTTAAAAACATAAGAAAAACTAATGCCATTTTTACAGCATATAACTGCATTTAGGAAGAAAATAAGGAACTCTAATGGGTTGATACTTTGACTTAAAAGTCAGACAAGGTTCCATTATAATTTTGGGTTCAGGTTGGGTCCTTGGCATGAAAGAACATTTGATATTCTTTCGCCTGTGGGACCGTCCGATGGGGATGGGCATGTTGAGATTGGGGCGGATGGGGAAACAGAGTCGAAACTGAAGAGACCCGTTAAGGCCAATATGTATTATAATCTCTAAGATATTTTTTTATTGGAAAAAGGTTCTATAAATTCATGCTTATACAAAATAATAAATCTCCTGCTACACTTTGGGATATCACATGCATTTGTCATTAGTCCAATGATCTCCCATGATGGCAACACGAGAAAATATATAGTTTTAATACTTTAAAAGGTTCAACAAAATTACAAAATTATCCAACCATTATTATTAGGGAACTTTTTTCTTAAAACAAGTTTAAATTTATTAGATCACCAAAAATAATCATTAATAAAAATTAAATTTTAATCGTCTTGTATTAGATCCGATCCAATCCGAATGACTGGTTGGGTAAAAAATTGTAGGCATGGACCAACTACTCCAAGTACTTTAAGGACAGATGCCCGGATGCGTACAGCTACCCCAAGGACGATCAGACCAGCACCTTCACTTGCCCCGGGGGGACCAACTATAAGGTTACCTTCTGCCCTTGAGGTCCTGCTTTCCTCCATGCAAGCGAAGTTCCAAGAATATATATATATAGACTCTTGGGAGGCTGGGAGCTAGTAAACTGCTAATTACTATTCTGTAATAAATTAAGTGAATGTGAGCTCCATAAGCTTGCGAGATTGAAATAATTAAATAATAAGAGGTGCACCGCAGAACGTGCCATTACTTTTAAAACAGTTCACTTTTAATGGCTGTCGCGCTCTATGGCCTGCTTTACGCGAGGTCAAGCGATTTCCCATGGGCTGTTGGTTTTGTCGCATCTTATACGTTTGCTCCAATTTTTTAATTTGAGCAAAATACTTAGAAAAAAAGAAAGAAAGAACAAAACCGGTCAATGAAGAAATCGGCTATCAATTTACTGAGAAGGCAAAAAAAAAAAATTAACATCCAATTAATCTTTTCTTTGATAGGAATTTAACACATATGTACTAGATAAAACAATTATGATTGCACACCGTTTGCTCCAATCTTTTCTTTGATAGGAATTTAATATAATATCTACTAGATAAAACAATTATGATTGATGAAATCAGTGACACCCATCAAATGCGCTATCGTATAAATGAACCATGCGCATTGCATGGTTTGGAATAATAATTTCCATGGTGCGTGGGTATCTTGGGTGGTGGAAAGTCCTTTTCACGTCTTGGATTTAGGAAAAACACTACCATATTACCCACACGGTGCACGAGGTATTTCTTTTCTAATTTCATCAAATATGAATTATTTCAAATTAAGCACCCTGTTCCAAATAAAATGTATACTTGAAGTCGGTTGTTTAAGCTCGCATAATTCTAAAGTTAAAAAATTTATAGATTAAAAAACAACATAATATAGAAGACCATTCAGTTCAAATGATATGAAAAGAAATGGTCAGGGCTATGCAGGTGCCCATTGAAAAGAATTAATCTGTTGTGAGCTTGCCATGCCAACGACCTTGTTGAAGATGCTTTTACTTCAGTCATCCGGGTAAATGTCGAACTGCGATACTGTGTCGATTCCCAACTTCAATATTTGATCATTTCTTCTTCTTCTTTTCTTTTTTGCAGGATGCCCACAATGTAAGTTTCATGTATGATAAGCTATTCGAGTAACTGTGGATCACAGTAATTCTTCCATCAATTAATCCTACATGCATTAAACCCAATACAGTGTAGATCTCCCCAAGAAAATCACATAGTTCCATTTCAAAGTCGACAATTATTTGTTTATAGTAATTCTGGTTAGATTCCATATTTTGTCTAAGGAAATATTTGAATAACATAATCTTGATTTTTGGTAATGTTGAGATATATGGAAACACTCCATATATCTTCTTCCTTTGTACCTTTAGACTTGTGTACTTTTGTACTTCTGTACTCTTATACTTTTGTACTTGTATATTTTTGTGCTTCTGTACTTCACCTCCTTTGAACTTACTATACTCCCTATAAAAGAGTCATTCTTTGTACATATTAGAGTAACTGAGATATACATAACTCTCTCAATTCTTTTCGCTTTCTCCTTTTCTTCATAGTATCATAGCTGCTAGAATTTTGGTGCCTCCACAAGCTTCTCCTTTCATGAGAGTTCATCCTAGCCTTGCTTGGTTTTTCCCTCTCCTCTCACAGTTCCCGAAGCTCTTCATGTCCTTTTGAAGCAGTTCGAAGATCGATCTCGGCAATCCAACACCGTAAGGCTATTCACCCAACACCGATCTTCAATCCGGCAAAATTTTACGTCCAACCGTCGCCTCACGCGTCTACCACTCCAGATCCAGGCAAACCTCATGCATGGCACTCTTCCCACGCACGCCTCACCTCAATCTTAGCTACATCATCCTCCACGTAAGTCTTTGACTATTGACTTTGACTTTTGGGCCTCTCTTTTCGCAACAATTATGGCTTCCCAAAACGATGTTACTCATCCTATTGAGATCATTTTGGATGGGACCAACTACAATCTATGGGTTTCCACTATGACGGTTTTTCTCAAAGGAAGAAAACTATGATGTTACGTCTCTGGGGGACTTCCTAAGCCTGAGAAGACCTCGTCTGAATCCACCATAGAGTATGCGACCTGCTTGGAGGAATGGGAAAGCAATCAGTATAAGATTCTCTCATGGTTCATCAACACTTCAGTTCCTTCCATTCACAGCCTCCTTCCAAAGCTCGGAAGCACTAAAGTTGTGTGGGACTTCTTGGCGAACCGATACAACTGCACCAACGACGCATCACTCCAGTTTCAGATCGAGACCAAGCTCTACCAGATGCGTCAGGAACCAAGTCAATCTATAACTGATTTCTATTCTTAAGTCACTAATCTTTGGGATCAATTGGCTACTGCATAACCACAGCTGCATTGTACCACCGACATAGAGCTCTTCGCTCAATATCGTGATTGTAGTTAGCTCATGCACTTCATGATGGCTCTACGAGATGATTTTGAATCTATTCGGGCCTTCCTTCTCCATCGTGCACCATTTTCTACCATAGACATCGTAGTTACAGAACTAATCTCTGAAAAGAATCGCTGCCCTACAATGAAGTTGCAGTCTATTAAGATTGTTATGGCTGCTGCTCCCAAGCCTTCCTCCAATCATTCTGCACCACAGCCCAATCATTCTCCAATCTTTCAAAAAGCACTTCTGCAAATATTGCAAAGAAGATGGTCATGTAGTCCAATATTGCCTAAAGTTGCAAAAAAAAAAGGCTCACGAGTCTCGAGGTGCCCTCCGACATGCTACTGCAGTTGCTTCAACTACCTTATCTGCTTCTTAGTCTTCTTCTTAAACCAATGTGCTTACTACAACTGAAATTGAGGCTTTAATCCACCAAGTTTTGACTCGCGCCCTATCTATCACCACGGGTAAATCCTTCTGGTTTATAGATTCAGCCTGTTGTAATCATATGACATTTGATCTCATTCTCTTTCCTACGAAAACAGTCCTCAGGCCTAACCACATTATTTACACTGCTAATGGTTCTCATTTACCTGTTAGCCATATTAGATCAATTTCTACTTCTAATCTCACAATTGGTAATATATATTTGTTACCTAAGTTGTCTTTGAACCTTCTGTCAGTTGGCCAACTTTGTGAGTTGGGTTTCGAACTTCATTTTACTAATCGGGGTTGCAGGACCCACGAACGAGTCAGTTAATTGGGACGGGCCATAAGATTGGATATTTGTTTGAGCTAGATCACTTGCAGATCCCTCCCACAGTGTCTCCAACTATCGTTGCTCTCACCACCTCCTCCAGTCTTTGGCATTCTCGCCTCGGTCATACCTCATTGCCTCGCATCCAATTGTTAGCTTCCAATGGTTACCTTGGATCAGTAGATTTTACTAAATTTGATTGTCTTTCTTGTCAATTAGGCAAACAAACTCATTTACCTTTTAATACCAACGACTCATTTTCTCTTGCTCCTTTTCATCTTGTTCATTCTGATATTTGGGGACCAACTCCAATTTCCACTGAAGGGGGATCCCACTACTTTGTCATTTTTGTGGATGATTATTCTCGTAACCCATGAATTTATCTTTTGTATAGGCGTTCTGAATTATTTGACACTTACAAAAAATTTTATAAAATGGTGCAAACTCAATTCTCTTGTACCATTAAAATTTTCCAATCAGATAACGCTATGGAATATAACGAAAAATCTTTTCTTGAGTTCTTGCAGCAAAATGGCACTGTCTCTCATCGCTCTTGTCCCTACACCTTCCAACAGAATGGACGAGAAAAATGTAAACATCGTCACATCTTGGACACGATAAGAACATTGCTCATCTCTGCCTCTCTTCTTAAACATTTTTGGGGTGAAGCTCCTCTCACCGTTGTCTATACTATCAATCGTGTCCCATCACCCACCATTTACAATAAAACTCCCTTCAAGCTTTTACATGGTAAACTCCCTGACTATAGCGCTCTTCAAGTTTTTAGTTGTGTTTGCTTTGTTCTCCTTCCCCCACATGAACGCACCAAGTTGGAGTCTCGTTCCCAGCTTTGTTGCTTCCTTGGTTATGGCATTGAACACAAGGGATACCGTTGTTATGATCCCGTAACCAAGCGCCTTCAGCTCTCTCGTCATGTGGACTTTTGGGAACACAAATTCTTTAGCAGTGTCTCCTCTTTTCCTTCAGCCTACTCCGGTAACTCGCCCATATTCACTGATCCATTTATTAATTTGTTTTCCGAGTCCACTAACCATTTTGCAAGTGATTCAAGCTCTTTAAGTGATTTGTTTTCGGCCGCTCCCAATAACTCTAACATGTCCGTCAATCATCATGTGGCATCACATGCCTTTGAGTCACCCTAGGACCAACCAACTCCACCTGAGCCCTCCCAAACTGTCGAACCCCACCATTCTAGTCGAGTAAGTGCACCTCCTCCACATTTGGAGATTACCATTGTTTTTCTTCCCTTGCCACTCTTAGCCTCGCACATATCGTGAGGCTAGTGCTGACCTTCTTTGGCAAAAGGCTATGTCCAAAGAATTAGATACCTTTACCAAAACTCATACGTGGGATCTGGTGGATGTACCTCCTGAAAAGTCTGTGGTGGACTGTATGTGGACGTACAAGATTAAGACTAAAGCAGATGGATCATTTGAACAATGCAAGGCCTGTCTTGTTGCGAAGGGCTTCACTCAAGAGTATGGTATTAATTATGAGGAGACATTTGCTCCTCTTGCTAGACTTACCTCTATTAGATCTTTGATTGTAGTTGTTGCAATTCAGCATTAGCAGTTATTTCAGATGGATGTCAAAAATGCCTTCCTCAATGGTGATCTTATAGAGGAAATCTATATGAAGCCTTCTCCTGGCTATGAGCACCTTCCTCACAAAGTCTGTTGTCTTGGTCATGCTCTCTATGGTCTTAAGCAAGCTCCACGGACTTGGTTTACCAAGTTTAGCTCTGTGATTGCACAACAGGAATTTGTACCCAGTTCCTATGACTCCGCATTATTCCTCCTATGACTGATGTCGGCACCATCATTGTCCTTCTCTATGTGGATAATATGCTCATTACAGATGATAACGCCACTGGCATTCGAGCTCTTCAGGACTATCTTAGTCAGCAATTTGAGATGGACTTGAGTACTCTCCATTACTTTCTCGGCATTAAGGTAACCTCCTCCTCATATGGCTATTATCTCTCTCAGGCCAAATACGCTTCAGATCTTATTTCCATAGCAGGCTTGACAGATAGTAAGATGGCTAGCACTCCATTAGAGTATAACGCCCGACTTAATCTCACTAATGGTGTGCCTCTGCCTGCTGTCACTCTCTACAGACAGCTGGTTGGCATTCTTATCTATTTTACAGTTACACGGCCAGACATTGCATATGCAGTCCACATAGTTAGTCAGTTCATGCACCAACCTCATTCTCTCCATTATGCCGCTGTTCTTCGAATTCTGCGTTATATTAAGGAGACTTTCTTTCATGGTCTACACTAATCTCAGTCTTCCTTTGACCTGCGGGCCTACTCTGACGCGGACTGGGCTGGTAACCTTACCGATTGTCGTTCAACTACTGGCTACTGCTTCTTACTAGAGTCTTCTCTCAATTTCTGGTAGAGTAAGAAGCAGACAGTTGTTACCAGTTCCACCACTGAGGCTGAGTATCGCGCAGTTGCTGATGCAACTTTTGAGCTCTTATGGCTTCGCTGACTACTGACTGACATAGATGTTCCTTCACTGTGACAATCAGAGTGTCATTCAGATTGTTCATAATGATATCTTCCATAAGCGCACCAAACATATTGAGATTGATTAATTGCCACTTTATTCGGCAACATCTCAACGATGGCATTCTCCACTTACGACCCGTTACTTCTGCAGATCAGCTTGTTGATATCTTTACGAAGTCTCACCCACCAGGTCGTCTCAGTGAACTTACCAGCAAACTCGAGTTAGTTTCTACGTTACCACCTTAAGTTGAAGGTGGATGTTGAGATATATGGAAACACTCTATATATCTCCTTTCTTTATACCTTTGTACTTGTATACTTTTGTACTTCTATGCTCTTATACTTTCGTACTTGTATACTTTTATACTTCTATACTTACTTTCTTTGAACTTACTCCCTTTGGCCTCACTCCCTATAAAAAGGCCATTCTTTGAACAGATCAGAACAACTGAGATATACATAACTTTCTTAATTCTTTCTTCTTTCTCCTTTTTTTTTGGGGTAAATATTTCTATATCATATTTTTTATTTTGGGTAAGCACTAAGCAATGCATAAAATTTTGTAAAGTAACAAATCATAATTAAGCTATTTCTTTTGCCGGGAAATTATGGAATATAATAAATCACCCATGATATGCTCGGATACACTGAATATAATAAATCACCCAAGATATGCTCGGATACTCTCCAACGAGTTTATTCTTCCTTGTATAAATACCATCCACAGCCAACGTCGTAGAGATACAGAAATGGCATCCGCAATTGTAGCCAACCTCACTATTCTCTCTTTTCTCTTCCTCTCGGCCTCTACATCCCATGATATGCTCGGATACACTGAATATAATAAATCACCCAAGATATGCTCGGATACTCTCCAACGAGTTTATTCTTCCTTGTATAAATACCGTCCATAGCCAACGTCGTAGAGATACAGAAATGGCATCCGCAATGGTAGCCAACCTCACTATTCTCTCTTTTCTCTTCCTCTCGGCCTCTACATTCATAGATGCAACCACCACCAACGCCACCAATCCACATGCCTTCATCCAGTGCTTCCTCAATAGCACTAGCTCTAGTAACTCCACCTCCAAACTCCTGCACATCCCAAGCACCACTTCCTACGCCGATGTCTTCAACTCCTCCATCAGAAATATAAGGTCCATTACCCCTAATGCCACAATGCCGGCCATCATCTTGACACCCACCAATGCCTCCCATGTTCAAGCTGCGGTCAAATGTGGCAAGGCCCAAGGCCTCCGCATTAGAGTCCGGAGCGGTGGCCATGACTACGAGGGACTATCTTCCGTCTCATCTGGCGATCCCTTCATCCTCCTCGACCTTATCAACTTTGCATCGGTCGCGGTTGACGCAACTGATGGCACCGCATGGGTTGGAGCTGGTGCAACAATCGGCGAGTTGTACTACCACATCAATGTTGGGGCCAAGAACCAAACTGCCGGGTTCCCCGCGAGCATTTGCCACACCGTCGGCGTCAGTGGGCTGTTGAGTGGAGGTGGGATTGGGACCATGATGAGAAAGTACGGGACCTCCGCCGACAATATCGTCGACGCAGTCGTCGTAGATGCCAGTGGCACGCTCTTGGATCGAAAGTCCATGGGTGAGGATCTCTTCTGGGCCATTAGAGGAGGAGGTGCAAGCAGCTTTGGTATAGTCCTCTCATTCAAGATCAATTTAGTCTACGTTCCCCCCACGGTCACTGTTTTTCAGGTTCAGAAAACCCTAAGTGAGGATGTAACTAAGCTAGTCGGGAGGTGGCAGAAAGTGGCACCGAGGCTTGATGACAATCTTTTCATTAGAGTTCTTGTTAATGCCATCGGCAACAAGGAGAAGGGGAACCGCACGATCCAGGCTTCGTTCCAGTCTTTGTTCCTCGGCGGGCGCCAGGAGCTCCTCTCCATCCTTGACAAGAGCTTTCCTGAGTTGGGAGTGGAGGCCAAAGACTGCACTGAGATGAGCTGGATGAACTCTACTCTCTACTTCGCAAAAGCCCCTAAGTTGGACCCTACCTTCTTGTTGAATAGGAACCCATATTCCAACAGCTCCTTCAAGGCCAAGTCAGACTTTGTGAAGAAGCCTATCCCTGCAGAGGGTCTGGAGAAGATCTGGAAGTTCTTATTAGAAGCAGTGGATGATTCTGTACAAATGGTTATGGATCCTTTGGGAGCGAGGATGGATGAGATAGAAGAGACTGCCATTCCTTTTCCTCATAGGAAGGGGAACTTGTACAATATCCAGCACTACTTGGGTTGGCCTACGAACGAGGATAGCCAGAAGCATTTGGATTGGATGAAGAGCTTTTATAATTTCTTGGCTCCTTATGTTTCTAAGAGTCCAAGAGCTGCCTACTTAAATTACAGGGATATAGACCTGGGCAGGAATGAGAAAGGTAAGACAAGCTACCGTAAAGCTACTGAATGGGGGCAAAGGTACTTCTTGAACAACTTTAAAAGATTGGCACAAGTGAAGGCTAAAGTTGATCCAGATAACTACTTCCAGCACGAACAAAGCATTCCACCATATTCTATAAATTAATTAGATCATTTTCTGCAAACTGAAGAGTTTTTTTGTATCTCTCAATAAAATAAATAAGATGGGTGAGCAACATTTTCTTGTTCTGATTTTGATTCATCATGTAATGCACACACCAATCCAACCCATTACAAACTCTTGAAAAACCAAAGATCAATGGTGCATGATACTGAAATCTCGCACCATCCTCGCTGCCTTCACCATTTTCCACCATGTCAATGGCGTAGAAAATTGAAGCTAAAGGAATTATTGAGACCATATGTTTGAGGTAAAAGGCCACCTACAATTCATCTATTGCTTGTAAATTTATAGTACACAAGGTCAAAGATAGAGAAGAAAAAAAAATAAAGAATAATTTACAAATAAGGTATACTTTCCTAGACTACAACATAGTGGAAAGGAAAGTTTTTGAATAGCTGCACAATATGCAAGAATTCCTTAGTCAACTTGATGCTCTATGATTCTTGGGTTGCATGATTCTAGTCAACTTGATGCTCTATGATTCTTGGGTTGCATGATTCTCACTAATGAGAAAAAATTTTGAATAGTTGCACAATATGTTAGAATTCCTTAGTCAACATTATGCTCCATTATTCTTGGGCTAATGATTCTTGCCAATGTGGAAAGTTCTTGAATAGTTGCACAATATGCAAGAATTCTTTGGTCAGTGTGATGGTCCATGATCCTTGAGCTCCATGGTTGAAAGGAATGATTTTCGCCAATATACCTCCGCGAGATAGGGGATCCATCAGATACACCTATCTTTGGAATGAAGAAAGGTGAATCATTGCCACGATAGAGGTATGGTGAGCACAATGGCAAACTGGTCTTGAGTAGACACATGAGAGACTTTTAAAAAACCTTTGGAAACTTTCTCCTACACAAAATAGCAATCTATAGCAATCTGTTTCATCCTGGAGTGAAACATGCATGGGATTAGCACATACATACGTGATGCCAATATTATCACAATAAATTATCATGTAAGTGGGAATGGAGAGATCTAATTGTATAGAAGAGACTAAACCCAAGCTAATTCCAAGATCGTGGTAGCAACATCTTAATACTCAGACTTAGTAGATGAGCGAGTAGCAGACCGTTGCTTTCATGAACACCATAAAATAGGATTGCTTCCCAAGTACACGATGTAATCCATGGTAGATTTGTGATCATCTTGCCATCCGCCCAATCAGCGTTGGAGTAGGCATAAAGGAATGGAGAAGAATGTTGCCTAAGCAGTAAGCCATGATAAGTGATTCTCTTGAGATATCGAAACACATATTTGATGGCACTCCAATAAGTTTCCAAGGGTTGATAGATGAATCGAAATGATTTGTTGACTACAAACGGAATATTACGTCGAGTGAAAAAAAGATATTGAAGAGCACCAACAACTTATCTATATTTAGTAGCTTCAATGCAGGGAGAACCATCTAAGAGAACCAGTTGTAAGCAAAGGAGCAGCAACTTTCTTAGCTCCCAGCATATAGGTATGATCAAGTAAATCTCAGATATACTTGTATTGAGTGAGAAAAGGATCAAAGGATATAAGTATAACTTCAACACCCAAATAATAATGAATGTACCCTTGTTCTTTTTGAGAGAATTTTTTTAAATGAGCTTGAACAAACTTGTGCAAAAAGAGTTATTACTATAGGTGAGTATTAAATCATCCACATAGACAAGAAAATATGCAGTAATGCCACCATGAAAATAAATAAATAGGAAAAAATCAAACTTTGATTGAATAAAGTGATACTCAATAACGAAGGAGCTAAAAGCGTGATACCATGCTCGAGGGGCCTGTCTGGATGACTAGCTTAAGGACCATGGCACTTTTGATGATTGGAAGGATGGGTATTATTGGTTCGATTATGACTAACCTTGTTATGGTGATGGTAAGTATTTGATTTTTTTGTATAGTTGGCAGTGGCTATAGGAACTTCACATCTAACTTTCTCTCTCTTCAAATACTACTCAAATTCAATGAGTTGGTCATAGAGTTCTTCAAAGGCATTGGGAGTCACTTGAGCTCTAAGTGCAACATAAATCTCCTTAAATTTCAGGCCTAGGTCATTGAGAGTATGAAGAATCAAGTCATCCTCATCAATTGAAGTATTAACAAGAGCAAGTTCATCGGCACTAACTTTCATAAATTGTAGGTATTCAACCATTAAGTGAGTATCATGCTTAGTGAGCATTAGACACTCCTTAAGACTCATAACACATAAGGTGTCTTGTTTGCAAAGAGACGTACTAGCTTCTGCTATGCTTCACAGGAGGTCTCTGCAAAGGTGATGAGAGCCCTGACTGAGTCAGAAGTGGAGGCTATTGTTGCATGAAGCAGCAATTTGTCCTAACAAAGTCAATAAAAATAAGCTGGATTTGGGCTCCTTTTTCAATCACTGACAGCTGTCATGGGTGGAGGGATATGGTTCTGATGCACCATGATTCTTGGGCTGCATGATCCTCCATGATGCCTTTTCTCTATTTGCAACCCAAACCACAGTTTTCCCGGTATGTTGTTGTACCAAATTCCGAGATAATAAGTGCAAAGATACTTACCAGGATTGAACAAGCCTAATGCAAAAACTCCACCAGCAGAGTCTATATAGTCTGGTTCATCAAGATAGATTCTCCGGTATGTGTTTTATGGCATGTACTAGCTCATGAGATGATAACAATGATAAGAAAGTAGAAACTAGGAGAACTAAAAAAGTTAAAAGGATCATGGCAATTACTATAGTGACTTTAAAATTGCTGGTACTCCTTAAGGACTGACCTATTGGCCAAGTTTCAGAAAAACAAACAGATGGACACCTGATCTTTGAGCTTCAAATCTACTATCTAAACATGATGTGAAGAATTTTCTTCTATGAAATTTGTTTAAAGCAAATGCTGTGAAGAATCAGGTGCAGATTCATTTATTAATAGGTTGCTGAAAGGAAGTAACCATACAGCTTCCTATTTCAAACCCTCTCATAAACTAATCCTCTCCCGTCCATGTCAAGAAAGCTGCATTACTTTTAGTCCCAGTATAAATAATCAGAAAAATAGAAATATAGTAGAATTTATCGAGATAAAAAGGGATACGACACCACGAATATTGCTTAACTTGAGGGGGGGAATGCCCAGTAGGACTCCTTTGATTGATTTACCAGCCTTCACACCAAAATTTAAATATTATTCTGTGATCTTAATTAAACAAAAAGAGAGAAAAAATGAACTCAAAAGAGAATATACTATCAAAATGACACCAATAAAAATAAAATTTTATTCTAAT
Organism: Phoenix dactylifera; assembly: GCF_009389715.1. NCBI lineage: Eukaryota > Viridiplantae > Streptophyta > Magnoliopsida > Arecales > Arecaceae > Phoenix > Phoenix dactylifera. The sequence goes on from NC_052407.1 coordinate 9,869,324, forward strand.
GACCTTTACTAGACGGTCTGACCCACGAATATCCCTTGTTGAATTATTGCTCCCTAATCGCTGTGATGGTTCTTTTTGTATTTGTGACCTCCCAGATTAAGGTATAAAATAAGTGCCCATGTATAAAATAGACACTAAATCAACTAAAGATCGTTACCCATAACCAAAAGGAAAACTTTAATTTAATTTTTGTTTCATTGTTCAGTACTCCATCTAATAAATAGCATAGCATTCTAGAAAACAAGTGATCCTGTTGAGAAAATAATTTTTGTTCAGTGGACAATTTTTTGGATTAACTGTTGCTTATAACAATAATTATTTTTGTAAAAAAAAATTATCAAAACGCTTGTTACAATTAAGCTAGAATAAACCCCGGAGAACAGGATTAGAGGCGAGTGGAGCGTGTCGAGCATAAAAAGCAAGGTGAGGCTTGGTGTCAAAAACTAGAATTCGGCAAGCAACAATGGTTTATGGAGGGACATCCGTGCTCTCAAGTAGTCAAGTGGTGGCGCCTGAGCAATGTTAATGGAGGAAAAGCTGGTGCGGGATATTTATAATATGTTATCTTAATGAACTATTGGTGTTTATAAGAAGGCAATAGAAAGCTTTTGACATAAAGCCATGTGCCAGCTGAGAGGCCTGCCATGAGATGAGATTCAAAGTATACGGTGGAGGAATAACTAGCTAAGCAGTAGTACTTTTAACTAGGTCTTGGAGTAGAAAAGTAAATATGAATTTTTAAAGGCTACTTAGGGATAACTAGTTTCTTACCTTGCTTCCAAAGGCTCCCATCGTCTCTCAGATTCATCGAGACACTCACCTGCCAAAACCTACCAAACTTGCCATTGCCGATCCCTGGAATCAAAGATATCCCTTATCTTTAAGTAGAGTTGTATACAATCCAGCATGAAGAATAATTTTAGAGCAACCACAAGTTAACATGTTCTTATGAACGTCTTTTATTGATTGATGATAAAAGGACAAGCTCCTTATAGCTCCAAAGGCCTCAGCTTTCTTGAACATCCCTTTCCCATTCTTATCTTATGCTGCTTAATAATAGAATATGTACAGACTCTGTAACCAGGATGCAAAGAATTTCGAGAATACCAACTTTGAACATAAAATTGAAATAAAATTCCCAAGTCTCTGCAGCAATTACATCTTCCACGGATCAAAGAGGTAAACAAAAAGATGGCCTTATGCGCTACACGACACCACTACGAGAAATTGTGTTGAAGTTACTTCGGCAAACTGGCAACGCAAGCAGAACATTGCAACAAGATATACCCAGTATACAAACAGTTGCAAAACCAACGCAAGACTATTGGACCATGCAAGTCATCTGGTTCTGAAGAATAAAGATCTTTACAGAAGAAAAGATTCGACAGAATTGCTGGTGGCTGATTACAATTAATGCAACAAGATACGACAGCCAAATAACACTGCAGATTTTGCCATTCATATTAATGCAAAACCGAGAACGGCATTCAGAGTAATCCAGAATACATCTCTCTCCAGATTCACTCCTGTCAAAGTCAAACTAATGAGTTCAAAATGACATCTTCACCTCTCATGCGGTATAATGATTTGATTGTAGCAAAATTTATTTGCACTTCAAGAATTGTTTAGCTTCTGCAAGACTTGTCAGTGCGTTGAGTCTAGAGGAGAGCAGTGGAGGTAAAATGCACTCCAAGAGAATTGGCCTTAGAAATGTTTTGTATGGCACTGAAAGAAAATTCCTTTACCAAAATCGTATCCAAATAAGCACAATTTTCACCAGGCCCCACACCCAGCCATAAGAACTTGATCAATCCTGTAGTTGGGTGCCCTTGAACCAAAATCAAGTAGAACTTTCATTTATACCAATTAATCAACTGAGATCCCACCGGAATGACGTAGCAAGTATGATCTCAATGAAAGCAGAGATTTTAGACTACAATAAGTTCAACCAATAATCTTCAGCGTGTCGAAGGGCAAGAAGGAATGCTGCTCCAAATTAAGGATCATGCATTGGAGACAGAGACTGGCATGACGTGACCAATTGTTTGCATAATCAATATGGAAGAAAAATCATCTTCCCTGCTCATTAGCTTATCTAAAGAGTTCAAATGAAATTGCCTGTTGTTCCATGCTTAGATGAGAAAACCACTTCTTTACTTGCGTGACATAACCATATTCAGTAGCATCTTGTGAAAGTTCTGGGTGTCCATCAACAATTTCTTCAAAATTGAATGGAAGAAGATTTAGCAAAGCACCAACAGCTGAAAATTGAGTGGGGATACTCCTTTTTTGGGTAAGGCTTGCATCTAGAATCCTGGACAACATACATCTCAGCTCTGCAACTCCAATCTGGAGATAGCCACCATCATCGATGCCAAATCTGGCAAACAGAAACGAATGGAATGAGCATTTAAGACTGTAAAATTCCAAAGCATCATAAACTTTAACATAAAGCAAGCAAGGAAAAAGAGATTGATCACCAAATTGGCAATAAATTACAGAAATAAAAACAAGAAACAACAATTTTTCAATCTGAACATTTGGTGTCTCCGCATCAGAATCATGTGGAATAATAGGCAGCATTTAGACCTCTTAAGAATATATACAACTAAGTTATTTAGCCAACAAGCACAAACTTTATCATCCATCCCTAGGAGTGGAAATAGGTTGGCCAGCTCAAGTTCATATATCAGGTGGCTATGGGCCAGACACAAACACCTCTTGACCCTGTGAGAAGGTTAGAAGTGCCCCATCCGAACATGTCCAGGGTCAATCCAGCTGACTTGGACCTAACCCATATGGATAGTCAAAAAAATGCTGTCCCATTTTTTTCTTTTCTTTTTTTTTATAAAAAAAAAAAAGGCTGTTCTGGACAGCTGACTGCACAATAAAAACTATTCATTATATATTTAAGAGAAAATAGTCAAACATTTTTTTGCCGTTTTGGACAGCTGACAGTCAACCATGCAGTTCACATGGAGCTAAAATTTTAGAAGGAAAAATATAGCCAAACCTGCCGTTCATATCGCTCTTCTTTGAAACTATATTATTATCAGAAATTTTCTATCTACATTCCCATGACACGACAGTTTGAGAACTGTTGATCCAAACCCGATCAACCCACTGGTGGGGTCTGGGTCAGCTTATACCGCCGGACCACAAATGCAACACGTCAGGTTATGCAGGTAGAGTCCGAGGTTAGGTCCGGTCAGACAAACAAGTCTAGGTCAAGATTATGTCAAAGTCCCACATGACTTGTAAAACAGATGCCATGAGTTTATTAGCTAGAGCCAGTCCTCCTCCCAACAGCTTAAACTTTAGGTTGCGAGTCCGTGACAAATTGTATCAGAACCGGGTCCATTGCATGTCATATATTTATAGTCATGTGGACCTCTCATTGGGGGATACCAAGATCGAGGAGGACCTTGTAGGGTCGAGTAGGGCCGATAGGCCCTCCTCTCTCGTGTAGGAGAGGACCATGAAAAGTGTGTCATGAGATTAGACTGGGGGAGATTGTCATAGTCCCACATTAACAATAAAAGGGATGGCACATTGGGTTTATTTAGCCTAGGCAGGTCTCCTCCAAACAACTTAAGGTTTTGGACCTGTGAGTCAATGATAATTACCACGCCTATCCTCTCTCACGCCATCTCCCCTTCCAGTGCTTTAGGCATGTAGATACACATTAAACCTACTTCCCAACCCATAGTAGAGGGTAATATTATGAACTAAAGAACAGAAATCTGCTGATATTAATGCAAGGATAGAGGAAAGAAGGAAAAGGAAGCACTGGAAGGGATCGTGATGGAAACCCTCATTTTTCTTTTTCCACCTCTAGTTTATTTTCTACAAACATAACAGCAAGTAGGAACCATGTACATACAAACAATAGGCATTTCCATTATTCATCACTATCGTTTCTCTTGAATATGCAAACATGTGAACATAAGATGTAACGGTATAGCAAAATCAATTTAAAATTTTGAAAACCAGGTCCTGCAAAATTGAGACATACCTTCCCAGCTGACCTACTAATACAAAAAGAGCAGCTAAAAACTCCTCAGACTTGCAGAACTCCAGCATATTTACAATATGAGACACCGATTTTGTCGTATGTCCAGTCCCATCTCTAAGTAACAAACACAGCAAAGGAATTAGTCAGAATAATGTTTATTCACCAGACATCAGCAAAGAAATAGGTAACCAAGCAACTTGAATCAGATATCTACAGCATGTTTAATGCAGAGAATTTAGATAATATGAAGAAATAACTTGGAGAAAAGTTATATTCGGCAGTGCAAGCTGAAAGCAGTCAAAGACAACTTGACAACCCATGTCTGTGTATTTGGCATTAAAACCCAAAGCGTTAAATTTAAAATTAAATTAAAAAAAACACCAACTGGTACGTGATCTGTTGTATTTATGCAACATCTCCATTAGTTTAGATTGAACATTGAATGCTAAAAAGCTGGACAAGTCTATGCTAGTGCAACCACATAACATGATTAGTACTGTGTTCCCAAGTTTTTTCTGTGTATTGGGAAGTTGGGGTCTTTCCTTATTCATTAGTGCACGCATGTTGATATGCAAGTGTGCATGTACATTTTCTTTCATTTCCTTATTTTTGGTTTTTTTTTGCAGGGGTGGGGAGTGGGGGGCAAGGATTCGTTCTAGGAAATAGACCAATAGAAAGCGAGAGAGCTAACTGTAAGGTAAAGTTCATACCATGTAGCACCCAATCAGCTCCACCAAAGAAATTATATCTGTAAAGTAGCAAAAAGAGCTCTCAGGAAACAATCAGACCGATCAGCAGCGAGCTTTCCAAACTTGTATATACTGCAAGATCCAACGCACTCAGTTTTCAGTCCACTGACTTTAGTTTTACTGACTGTCCCTCCATCATTTCTCTCAGAGCATGACTGGAATGTGCCGATTGAAGCAGTTGATTTTTTTTCCATCCAGATGATTGATATTACCAGCCAAGGCATAAAATTGTAGCTCATCCAAAAGCGAACAAGCAAAATTATCCATACAAAATTCATCCGTAGCAAATGGGCATTGCTCGCAGGGAGGAAAGATAAGCATATGTTGTGTTGAATGGAGACAAGAAGCAGAATGTGCAGATTCATTCCCATGCTCAACTAGTGAAACCACCAATCTAATAGCATTTAGAAGAAACTGACAGTCGTCCAGATTAAAAAATTTCTCGCCACATACAAAAGCAAAAACATGCAGCGCCAATAGAATCCAGGAAATATCATTTCTACACGTTCGAAGAATTCTGTAAGACAACTCCAGAACAATGCCAATGCAACCTACTGCAGCAGAAATAGATGCAAATATGACACAACCAGCAATAATTTGATCAACTGTTGCATCTCTAGTAGACACACAAAGACCGCTCCCATTTAACTGATGAAATTCCTGTGATGAGAAACATGCCGACAAAGGCTCGAGCAGCCTGTCAGTGTACAACAGAACTTTTCTATTAATGAGAAAATCCTCAATTAGCTCAACAAGAATGTTCAGTTGGCATATTTCTAGAATTAACCATCTTGCCTCCCCATTTGATAACACTGCAAGAAGAGCACATGTTAGTTCTTCCAAGTGTGTTGATGACATAAAAGTAACAGCAACATTGCATATATTAATGCTACAGCATTTACTCGAAAGAATAAAAAGGCTGCTAGCACAACTGGAGAGTTGACTCAGTCAACTTGAACATGGAGATGAAAAGAAAAAATAACAGCCTTCCATACATTCCTGCTACAAAGGAACAGTTCTAATTTTCCTCTTGCCTTTTCGACAATTATTTTTTTACGACAATTAATTGCACCTCGGTTAATGGATGCCCAGCCCTCATAATGCTGCAATAGGTTTCTAGTTAACCAAGCCCTTGCACCATTTTCATACTGTGAATTTCTTAAATAAATTTAAGTTCTACAATTGTCCAAAGAATCAGACACATATACACTAAAAAGGAATGGCACGTTGTACAATGAACTTGTATAATGACCTTCATTAGATGTTCATAGATCCTTTACTAGATGCTCCATTTGTTGATCACTTTGAATAGTTGACCTAATTTCACTTTTGATATACAGAGCATTTCATGCGACTAAAAGTTAGGACAAGACCTTGTTCTTCTGTTGGATAGCATAAAGTAAACAATAAAGATAGAAAAAAATGACAAGTTACAGATGGCTCATTTCTTAAATAATAATGTTCCAGTTATAGGACAAAAACACCACCAAAAAAGAAGTTACAGGACAAAAATATGCAATTGATACAGAAGATGCATGAAAAGCTGTTATACTGCAGGAAGAGACATGGAACACAATGCAGCTCGACACTGAAAAAAATTGTAAAATACTTATTCGGGACAAGCATTTGTAATGATCTAGTTGAAACAAATCACCATGATATTCGATGAACTCATGCTATAAAAGTAATAGAAGTTTCCAACATTCAAAAACATGAAATGAGAAGTTAGTGAAACCTTTATTAATCTCTTCTGCAAAAGAACCAGAAGGTAGTAGAAATTCTCCACTCCTGGTGCATCTTGAATTTGCCGACAGTGTACCAGAAATATTGCACAATAATAATGAAAAGAAAACAGCAGCCTTCTCTCTGAAACAACAAGAATAAATTCTTCTTAAATATATGTAGACTCTCAAGCTGATTTGTTTAAAAAAACACTCTTCAATAAGAAAAACAAATAATTAACTAATGGCCAAGATTTAACAGATAAGGGCTGCTTAGTTGCTAAGTTCTATGGAAAGAAGACCTCATACGCTTATATCTAAATCTTAAGGTTTGCTAACACATATGGTTGAGAAGATCCAAATGAGATTTTAGTTAAATCAAGTTTTGGTTTTAATATATATATATATATATATGACAGATGCAGGGAGCCATGTTTTTCTCAAGAATAGTTTCTTCTAAAATAAAATCCCACCCTTCTTAGAGACCAGATCTACATCTCTCAATCACATCCTCATATCAAAAGAAGGCCAGACTATCACCTCACTCCTCCATTACCCCTCTACTCTTCCCCTCGATCCACCTCTCCTCTTCCTCCACTTTTTCTATCCATCCTTTTGTCTTCCTCTTCTTCATTCTTATAACGAAACAACTAAATAAAACAAGTTTAGTCGTACTAAAACATGTATGGTTTTTACAACACTGACAAACTAAACCGCCAAGGACCTCCAAAAGAAATGATGTCATTAAATCACTTACTTAGGTAAAAGTTCAGGATCCATAGCTATAGCACGAAGCACTTGGGTGTCCATGCAGCCTTGAGATATAACGGTCTTGCTATATTGTGATATCCTTGTTTTGCTGCAATCATCCATATTTGAGAACACAACAAAATACTTGGGAATTTTCTCCAGTTCAAGTCCATCACTCTCTGCACATAGATCACGGATCTTCCTGATGGTGGACATAGGCATTGATTCAGAAGCTTCCGTCTTTGTAGCACATTCTGAGACCAGTAAATTACCATGTTGCTCAGATTTCTCAGCTTCAAAACTTTTATCTATTTTAAAGGAAAATATCAGTGTCTGATTCAAATTAATGAATACCCCAAGCACAAATGAACAAATGGGTAAGAAAATGTTTGCATTATACTTACCAAGCATTTCACCACTTTGAGAAACAATTGCAACCATCATGTTTTTCTCCTTGCCTTCAATATGAATTTCTGTGGAAGTTGTAACTGTGGCATGAGTCAATCCATGGGTTCCATTTGGTACATTCACTAGTTCCCTTGATAAATTATGTATCTTTGGAATAGAATTATGCATATAACAATTCTCACATAATTGCTCGGAATGCAATGTGAATTTTGGAAAGCTACAGCTTGTGCTTCCTGAGAGCAATGATTTGTCAGACCCTCCTGACACTGCTTCCTCAGATACCTTTGAATCAGAAATGGTATTAGGACCTAGTTGGCCATGAACAAGGTGCTTGAACTCCCAATGGTCCTTTAGCCCCATGATAGGCAGCGCATTCACTAGCCTTCTGCACTGAGTCGCCAGATTTACTGCCATTATATGTTGGTTCAACATCCATGTTACTATCATTTTCAAGGAAGGAAGGATTATGTTCAATATTACACAGCATATCATGGTGCTTGAAATCACCATCTGTTACAATTGTACCATGAATTCTTACTTCTTCAGATGAATGACTTAAGACTGGATTATCATTCAATGACAGTTCCTGCAAATGAGGGGCTTTCTGTTTCACAGTGTTGGAACTAATCTCCAACTCGATGACATCAAAGGTATGGAATGGCAAGGAATTACTTCTTTCAGTCTCAAAACTCTTCAAAGTTCCCTCTATCAGAAAATGAGAGTCATCCTGTACACATAGTTTGAGGCTAGCAGACTCAATTTCAGGCAAAGTGGGTGAAAGAGGCATCTCTATTGCAGCTCTATACCTTCTTTCATCAGTATCGCTATCCAGATCAAGTAGCTTCATATAATCCCCACATATCATCTTCTCAAAAGAAATTAAATCAGCCTGCTTACTGCAAACAGCATTAGATGGCTTTCCCTGCATACAGCATTCTCTTTCATCTGAAAAGGTTTTGCCATTTCACGGAGGGCGCATGGAACCCTACTGTCTTCTGTTTCATACTTTTCTGCTTGCTTCTGAACGTCATTTTGATTCAAGTATAGTACATCATTCTTCTGCTGCTTACGTAGCATTTTGTTACTCCTGTGTTTGCAGGATTTTTTACTGCGATCATTATGATTTTTGGCACAAAACCCCTTTCTGTCATCCAAGTACTCTGAGATCCCAGAATTTTCCACGCCTGAAGGGATATTACCTTTTCTGTTCAAAAGATATTTTAACTCAGATAGTTTCTCTCCTATCTTCAAATGCAACTGACCATCCTCAGAATATAACCATGCAACAGATTCTAGAGCATCTTGGATCCTTCTTTTTTTTCTGCGACTATTAGACGCCTGATCCACTACACTTACTGCAGATGAATTCAGGCATGCATTTATTACATTTCTTTGGACAGACGTTCTATTGTTATTCTCTGTCACCACCCCAATATTTTCTGTTTGCCTAGTTTTAGCCACTCCACCAGACAGTCTCAGAATGGATGATCTCTGATTGGAGCTCTTCTCTGCTACTTCGGTTGATGCAGTGGCAAATAATGCATCCTTTCCCTGTGAGCCCATGAACTTGCTATCAGAAAAAGATGTTGCAGTGGAACATACGGCAGAACTTTGTGACTTGATTCTGACAGAACCTCCAACTGGAGGCTCCAATTCAGAACTAATACCTGAGGTTGGCCGGGTACAGCTTCCTCTAGATAACTGTAGGCGAGGGCATTCCCTGGCAGAACAAGGGTGATTAAGTGAATTTGTATAGCATATCTCTGGCAAGCTAAAATCACTTTGCGAGTTAAAATTGCATGGTTGGGGACCCAAAAGGTTGTTCTGCAAGTTGCAGCCCCATAGCTCTGGAGATTCGCCGTTCTGCATAACAAGTTCATGAGTGCTTGAAAGTTAATAAAACAGAAAAGGATCACCAAAGCATTTTGTTACTAAAAATTTAATAAATATTTCGAGCAAAATGAGAAAGACATAAAATTATTAAATGCATTTGCAGGCAGAGTCTGGATAAAGCATGGATATGGGTGTGGCAGGCAGCAGAATAAAAGAAGCTTGAATTGCAAGGCTGGAGTATCATCTTGGGGGCAAAACATCTCATGCACCAAAACATGACTAATCAGGCTTGTTGAAGAATTTTATGACAATGTCACGTAGATACTCTCCAGCTTTCTGCAAAAGAGTAAAAGAGCATCACCTAGATGCTGCACTCTCAAAAATGAGTTATCTCAATCTCCTGATGTACAGTTCATGAGAAAAAGCTGAGTTAACAACTATCATGGCTGTTTTCCCAGGGGTAACTAAGGTCAAAGTTTGGAAAAACTGAGCTTATGTCATCAGTTTTTGTCTTCTAATTCAAGAAAAAGAGAGAGAGAAGAGACTGCCAAGATGACTGTAAAGTTTAAAGAAATTCATCATAGCTATTATATTAGTAAGACGTAAAAATTATATATCAGCATATATACTATTTTCATTATCTTCATTGCAGGCTGACAATGTGTCTTAAATTTGCAAAATTATCGTTTCCTATGCAATATTCTTTGGCATTATAAAAGAAGATTTAGAAGCATGCCTGATTAATAAGAGAATCTTGTTCATTTCATGTTCTCCATCACATGATCAAATTTTTGCATGGAAGAGTAGCTTTCATAATTTAATTGTGCAGACCTATGCATCCATAATATTCCTGTGAATTTGACACCTACTAACGAACAATTACTTGTGGCAACTAATGCTAAGGTTACCTCTAGATAGGCAAAATTGTCATTGTTCAGGTAGTGCATATGACAAATAAAGATATTAGATACAAACCTTTGCCAGGCTATCTGTACCTTCCATGCTGCATGATAGGAAGTCGTAAAGGACATTAAAGCGGCAAGACATTTGCATGAAATCCTGTTTTAAGAGAGAAAGCTCTTTCCTTATAAACCTATTTTCTGCTTTCTCTAGTTTATTCATTCTTTTAGCATGCTTTACTTGCTTCTTTTTTAGCTTGAGTTGCTCTCTTAGAAGCTTGACATCTGCAGTTTTGATGTTTGTTCCGCCATTAGATCTTTTATCTCCAAAACATGAACAACCCCTTACATCTCTTCCGGTAGATAAAATCTCCTCGACTTTCCTCTGTAATTCTTCACTCCTTTGCTTCTCCTTCTCCAGCCTCTGGGACAAATTATCTGCCCTGTATTTTTCACCCATTGCCTTTTTCCTTTCTACTTCCATGAGCCTTCTCTGTTCTTCTGCTTTTGTCCTCTCCATATCAGCACGTTCCCTTTCTCTGTTTATCTTCTGCTTCTCAGCTTCAACCTTTTTATTTGCATCATCTGCTTTGGAGATCTCCCACAATCAACTTCTCTCTTGCTTCATTAGCTTCCATCTTTAGTTTTTCAAGGCAAAGCCTGTATTCATCAGCTTTGTTCCTTGCAATCTCTACATGTTTCTTTACTTCTTCTACCTTGCTTTTCTCCACTTCCACAAATTTCCATGCTTCAGCAGCTTTTTTCTTCTCCACCTCAGCATTCTTCTTCTCAGAATTGCTTCGCTTTTTCTCTTCATCTAAAAGTTCCTTGAGCCTTCCTACTTCTCCCTCTGCCTCCAAAATGCGAATCAGGCCACTTTCATCATCAGCCTCACTTCTCGAACTTCCACTTTTCTGACAGGAGGACATCTCAGCCTTCAAGTCATGCATTTCTTTCTCCAACTGATTTCTAATAGTGGACTCCTTTTCTTTTGCTTCTTTCTCTCGCCCTGTCCGTGCCCGCTCCTCTTCATAAGCTGCATTAGAATTCTCATCTGAGTTTAGAAGACCTCAAGGCATAATGACATAAAAGACAATTATTGAACTGAATTCCTATGAGAACAGAAACCAGATCATGATAATACATGTTTATTCATAAAATTAAAAAAAATCTCTCTAAGAAAATGCTAATACAAGGGTTTTCCTAAAAAATAATTAAAACAAAAAATTGTTATAAGATGTGATTTTAAGGTGATGACTCTAGGGGACATGACGAGAGTCCTGACACCTGGGGTGATGGTTATGCTAGGGTAAAATAGACCAATGAGTACAGATGAGATGAAAATGAAGACAGAGGAAAACGAATAGAAGGCAAGGGAGATATATTGGGGTGATCTCAACCTAAATAAGACTTTTGGCTGAATCCTAAGTGGAATAGACCACAGTGGCATTATGGGCTCCATGAAACACCAAAAACACAAACATATTGAAGGGAATCACTCCACTTTAGTCTTTAGTTGCCAATCCTCCTTAACAAGGGAGCATAATCAGACCTGCTTTCTATGAATTATGAACTCCCTCTGTCACAACCTTACAAATTTATAAGCCTGAAAAGGTGATATTACCCACCTTATTAGTTTGCTTAATCTAAGAGAAGTCCTTTGGTTGTCTAACAGTTTTTCACGTAATGTCCCATTATTGTTTTTGTGCCTAGCCCACCGAAATGTTGCACAATCTCTTAACATCTTGTGGGTAAAAATATAGCAACAGAACATGCTGCTGCTTAGGGCTTTCGTCTCCTTAACCAACCACGAATATGCAGCATGAACTTTAAACTGTCGATTTCATGATCGGTTCGACCCAAAGGGGTAAGAATATGTTATAACAGTATCAATTCAAAAACAATTTAGGGATTCAAATTCTTCAGATTTATTTATGGTAGCTATCTAGACTCGTCATTTCTCCTGATTTAATTCAACCAATAAATTAACCTTCAACCATGAACTACGAAGCACAGTGATCCACAAATCTGTCGAGAAAATAACAATGCAGCAAATAATGCCTATGGGAGAGGGAGAATCCACTATCGAATCTGTGATTCTTAGCCTTACCCTTCTTGAGATTCTGATTCTCGTTCAGGAGCTTATTCGTTTCGTTCTCGAGGAGCTTCACGGCCTGCCGGAGAGCATTCCTCTTCTCTTCCAGCTTCTGATACCGTTTCTTGATCTGAAACAAAGAAACACCGCACAACAATCGTCACCATGGATCAGAAACATAAAAGATTCAAAAATTCGGCGGAGAACTGACGAAAGAGAAGGGATCTGAATCTCACCTCCGCGCAGCACGGATTCAGGGGTTCGGGTTCTAACGCTATGTCGGCCGCCATGGGAGAAGAGATGATGGATAGCAGCGAGTTTGGGGGATTAGGGTTTCGAAGGCATGGCCAAGAGACGATTAGGGTTTCAGCGCTGCGCGGTGGGAGACGCCGCCGTTGCTACTGAGTGATGGTTTTGCATTGAAGCGGAATAAAACCCTTCTAAACCCTTCGCACGCGTAAAAATAATATGCCACCGCCCAGGCTTGAGTAACCGCCTTTAAGACGCGCGTGAGTCTGATGGAGATGCGCCCTAATGCGGCGTTCCGTGATCTAAATCGGATCGCCAATAACTTTTATTTTAAAACAATTTGATCCTCGATATCTCAAATCATCATATTCATTTACTATATTTTAATAATTTAACGACATCACATTTCATAAAAATTCAAAATCACTAGACACATATATCCAACAAACCTTAGTATATTTCATAAAATATATTTAATAATTATATAAAAATATATTATAATAAATGATTAATATATTAATTATTAATATATTTTATAAAAATATATTTATTGATCTTATAAATCATTAATTCTATAAAAATATATTAATCAATATTATAGAATTAATATTTTTATTTATGCTTATAATATATTATTATTTTAATAATAATATTTATTTTGATTAGAAAAATAAGATAAATAGGAGTAATATATTAAATAATTTCAATGTATAAATATAAAGTACAATATATATATTTATTATATTTTAAAATTATAAATGAATAATAATTATAATGACAATAATATGAATAATTATATATTATAATATAATATATACTATAAATACAATATATATAATATCAATATAATATAATATGTAAGGTTTTTTTGCATGGATATCCTTCTAAATATCGGATTTTGCATGAATACCCTTCCAAAATTGATATTTGCATGTATACCCTCGTAAAATACTTGTTTTGCTATTCTACCATTTTTTATTCTTATTTTTGCATACGTACCTATGTCATCTAATGCCGTTAAAAAATTAACGGTTTCAGTTAAAATGACTAAAAGATCCTTAATAGGTAGGCGTGCAAATAGAAACATTTATAAGGAAGGGTATACAAGCAAATAGTAACTTTACAAGGATATTCATGCAATTTTTTATATTTAGAAGGGTGTGTATGCAAAAAAGAATTCTAATAGAATAATAGATGGAAAGAATTTAGATACATTAATTAATGTGATAGCCTTCATAATCCTGTATTTATTAGTTACTATCTTCTCTCTAGGCCTTGGAAGAAACTTTATCATGAGCATCCTCTCCATAAAACACTTTGGAATAGAAATAATTGTTCAAAACCTATTTGCACCAATGCAGAGCATCATGTCAGGGATTCTTATACATGAAGAAATGCACCTTCCCTCTTTCCTTATTCGGGAGTCTGATGGTCATGTTACAATCTAGTGGGCAATTGCACAATCAAATTGGATTTACTCTAAATCTTGCGTCTGAAAGATGACATATCTACTAAAGACAACGATTCCATTTTCCTAAGACCATTCCAGACACACAAAAACAAGAAAGTATCATTCCAACCATTTCTAACTCCCATATAAAAATCACGACAGCGTTCTTCAATAGTAAAATGAGAACTGAATCACTTGAAAGCAAATAGCAAGCAAGTTTGTTATGTTACTAGTCAAGAATGAACAATGTGGTATTCGCAGGATCCCTAAACTTGAAGGCCAGCTCTTCAAGAACCTAGGCTTGTCATCTCCTCCACGTGATCGAAACGGCCTTCTTCAAACCCCGGGCATTTGGGCTGCCCACCTCCTTTTAACTCCGTTAGAACAATCATTATATTAGGGATATTTGTACAATAACATAGTTTTACAAGGGTATACATGCAAATATCAATTTTGAAAGGATATTCAAGCAAAATCCGATATTTAAAAGGATATCCATAAAAAAACCCTAATATATAATACTAATATAATATATTAGGTATGATATCCTAATTTTTTTTATTTGAGAGCATTTTGTCCCTAAATTTTAGCTCAAAATCATAGGATGATTTTGGATACCCAACCTCAAGGACTAGTTTTATACCATTGGGTTAGACAATGATTTGAGATCACTACCTATATTGTTCTCTTACTTCAACTCAAATTCATAGCAATTTCTATTTGATTGTGTTTATGATTGTACTATTTACATGCACCCAACCTGAGTTATAAGAAAAACAAACTTGGCTAAGCTTTTGAAAAAACAAACTTGATTTAAAGTTTGATTTATACTATTATGATGATAAATAACCATCATCATAAGAGAGAGATAAAAAAGATGGACAAATGGTTATCTGGATTATCAAATAAAAATTAATAGTCCATGTAGATTGATAAATTTTATATAGATCAATAAAGTCGCCATAGTATTTTATATTATAAAAACTGTAAATAGAATTAGATTTTTCCTAATAGACATCGTAGAGACAAGTTAATTCGTGTTCCTTTTGTTAGTTAAAATCATGGTTAAGATTATTTTCTTTTTAATTAGTTCTATTTAAGACTATTGTATGGAGATTGATTGGATCTTGGTCATGTGAAGGTAAATATTTGAAAAAGGATCCAAAGTTTGAGAATCAATGTGGTTGGAATATCTTGATGTATACCATGATATTTTGCAATTAATTTCTTAAATGCATGTAATACTTACAGAATGATAAGCTAATATCTAAAAAATTATTTAAAATTTCTAATTTAATATTAAATTAAATCTATATACATAGAATGATAAATATGAAGAGAGTAAGATTAACTTAAAGTTAAGCACATGATCTTAAATGTTCCATAACTTTGTAATAACTTATGATCTTATAGTTTTGAGTGATGCTTAATAATAGTTAACATATGGTTGTGCAATTTAATATTTTTGTTTATTTTCATTTTTATTTTTATTTTATACAGCAGCGACTCACACTTGTCAAGCATAAGTGTAACCAATAAAGTCAGAAAAAGAGTATATGATGGAGAGAAGAAGGAACAGACTCGTGATTCTTCCAAAGAATCTCTTCTGAATGATGTGCAGCATAGGAAGCGACCCAGTCCACCGTGTTGTTTCCCTCTCGATAGAAGTAAGAGACCCAGAAGGAACCAAACTCTTTCCGAGCCCGCATATGTCCTGAAGTAGTGGTGTCGGTCATCGCAGTTGAGCTGGCCTCAAATTGTTTAAGTCTGGGCCACACATGTAGATCGAGACTAGAAGATTAATTTCAACACAAGTTTCGCTTGGACCTGCCAAAAGTTTTTTTCGTTTTAGGCTTCGGGCAGGGTTCAACATGATGCCCGAACCTGACCCAATTAAGCTTGACTAGGCCCAAAGCCTGTGCCTGACTTGGCTAAGGCCAACTGGTCCCAATGTCAAGGCCCGACCCGACTAAGCGCAACAGTTCTGAGGTCTGGCCCGAATCAAATCACTACGAGAAGAGCAAATAAATTTTTGTGCATAGATAGATGAGGAACTTCTTCGCTATTTAGCAAATAACAATTAGTATTTCAAGGACAAACCCATCTTCTTCTTGTTAGGAAATCATCAATCATGCAATTCCCTCTAAGAAAAGAAACCACCAATCTGTCAAATGCTGTTGAAGATGCAGAGTTATTGAAAATTAGTAAGAAAAATATAGAGCCGTTGGAAACTAATAAGAAAGATGCAGAGTTGTTGGAAACAAATCATCCATCATACAATTCTCTTCAAAAGGAAACCACCAATCTGTCAAATGTTATGAAGATGCAGAGTTATTGAAAACCAATAAGGAAGATATAGAGCCATTGGAAACCAATAAAGAAGATGCAGAATTGTTGGAAACAAAGAAGAAATCTCTCCAATGTTCTAATTGAGCTATTAAAATTCTTGTAATTATTTTTCTTCCTATTATATTGTTGTAAGGTTTTCTATTTATAGTCAAATACAATCACCTCAAATCAAGGAGAATTTCACCCAAAAAACTACTAGATAAATCTTTCTTCATGGTATCAGAGCTAGATTATTGCTAATGCTCTTAAAAAAAACACCATCTGATCCACAAAAACCCACTCTTCTGCTCAATTTAGTATAACTCACCTCCATAGCTTCTCCAACAATTGCTATCGGTAACTTTGTTACCCTCCACCTAAAAATAGATAACTATCCTCTCTGAAGGGAGCAAATTCTAATCCTTGCGCAAGCCAAGATTTGCTTGGCTATCTCGATGGGGACACACCAGAACTCATGCGAACTATTGCTAGGTCAGGATCATCCAACACTAGCTCCATTCCCAACCCCGAACATGCCAAGTGGAAGAAGAATGATCTTCTTTTAAGAGGGTGGATCATTGGAAGCTTAACTGAAGAAGCCTTCGGTCTTATTATTGGACAGCAATCAGCTGCCAAAGTCTAGAGCGCTCTTCAAGAGGCGTATGCCCAACCTTCTTAGGAGAGGCAATTTATGCTTCTACATTAGTTGAATTCTCTTCACAAAACTTCTGAGATGGCACTTGATGATTATATTTGTGAGTTTAAGCGAATTTTCGATAGTTTGCTGCTATGGGGTGACCTATCTCTGACAAAGAAAAGATTTTTTCTCTCTTAAATGGCTTAGGTACTCAATATGAACCTTTTGTTTCTTCTATGCTTAAACCACCTACTCCATCCTATGGTGAGATAATTCCTTTACTTCAAGCCTTCGAAATTCGTACTAACATCAACAAACACCACTCTTATAGCTATGCTGCATTTTTTAGTTAGCATAACAAAGGCAACAAAAACAAAGGTGCATTCGTGGTCATAGAAAAAATTATTCAGGCAAAGGTAGAGGACCCACTCGTTCAAATAAGCCTGCAAACCGTAATGCTGCTCCACCAACCAAACCTACTGGATTCAAGACCTCGGGTCACTCCTCCAATGCAACTGTTCGTTGTCAAATTTGTAAAAGGCATGGACATGAAGCCCTTGTGTGCTGGTTTCGCTATGATCAGTCTGATGATGACACTCCAAATCAAGAGGCGTTTGTTGCTTTGCAAATTCGTGATTCTTTGGAAGACTAGGAGTGGACAACTGACACTGGAGCATCATCTCACATGACGTCAAATGCTGGTATGTTGCGTAATCTCAAACCTTATAGAGGCACTGATCATGTGATGGTTAGTAATGGTATGATGTTATCTATTACGCATATTGGCCAAGCTGTTTTGCATCATAAATCACATACTTTTATTCTTGACAATGTCTTGATTGTTCCAGATTTAGAACGACATCTTTTATCTATCAGATAACTAACTAGTGATTATCCTATAAATTGTAAATTTGATGATTTTGGCTTTGCTATTAAGGAAAGGTTGACAAACAGGATCCTTTTTAGAGGAATCAAAGGGGTAATTTGTACACAATCAAGACATCGCTAGAGGCCCACTTTTTTATACATTTTCAGGCGGTGAACAGTGAAGTTTGGCACCGACGAGTTGGCCATCCACAAGTTATTGTTGTTCAAGCTTTGCATTCCAAAGGACTTCTTCGATTGCGAGGAAAAAATAAATTTTAGGTTTGTAAAAGTTGTCAGTTAGGCAAACTTAGCAAATTACCGTTTTTACCTTGCTTGGATAATGACTATAATCTATTTGAAAAATTTCATTGTGATCTTTGGGGACCTGCGCCTATTAGTTCTAATGATAATTTTTTATACTATGCTTGTCTTGTTGATGATCACAATAGGTAAATGTGGCTTGTTTCCTTGCAAAAAAAATCTGAATTCTTTAACTATTTTCGTGCCTTTGTTGCTTATATTGAGAGACAATTTTTCCGTAAGAACAAAATTTTGTAAAGTGATGGCGGGGGTGAGTTTGTTAGCAACGCTCTCACTAATTATTTGCAGGAGCTTGGTATAGTCCATCAATTGTCATTTCCACACACCCCGGAACAAAATGGTCTCGTTGAACATTGCCCCGAACCATACGTGAGCTTGGCCTTACTATGCTATATCACTATGGTATGCCAAAAATATTTTGGGTGGAAGTCTTTTCCACCGCTTACCTTTTAAATTACTCGCTTA